>NC_053036.3:310532432-310835462 GCF_002575655.3 Aegilops tauschii subsp. strangulata
AGGAGGGCACAATATGGGCATTCCAATTCACCTTGTTCAGCAACCAGAATATATTTCGCCTCTTCCTTTACCGTCTTTAATAGTACAAGTATACAACTGTGGTTCATCATTCTTTATTTGGTTCTTATGTAATTCTTGAACATATGTACCTATGAATCGAATAATGCATTGGTTGTTTGAACCTGATGGATATGAATAAAGCTGTAGCATACATTCAAATTCAAATCTGGTACAATTTGAAAAAGCAGCAATTAAATTACGGTGAAATTACGCTCTCCAGGTTATTACGGCACACATGGTTGGTAAAACACAAACGTTTGCGATATGCACCATAATCCGAGACGGTTCACAGAGAGGAAACGTGTGCAAGCATGCACACAATTGCCGTTTGCAAAGCGTGTGCGATGTCAGACAATATCATAAACGGTGCGGGTAAACTAAATGTTTGTCTTAGTTGCCTTATCGTACATGATTCGCAACCATGAACTGTTTCTGATGAAGTATGCATCGTAAACGTTGTACCACAGAATAGTGTGTGCGATTGTTGTCGTGTACGACGATGTTACGACGGTCCGACGTTTTGTAATCTTGTACAACGCTCGTACGGCGATTAGCCAATCTTCTTAACAATGAATCGTTTGTGATGGGCCGCGCATCATACACATTCTATAATAGTGAACCATTTGTGATGGGTCGCGCATCGTAAATGTAGCACCACAGAATACCGACTGCGATGGCAATGCGAGCATAAACGAGTAGGAGTATTGTAGGGGCCCTATCCCCGACGGTTTCTGGGTCGTGTGGGAAGGACCCCCTATCGCCCACACTCACTTGGTGACAGTTCCAAATGCCATCACGGAAAGGGGTTAAAAACCATTTGTATAGCACCGACGCGTACCAGTGAGTGGCCATCTTCATCATCCCGACGGCCACCATGATGAGGACGGTGTAGTCCACCCTCGGGGCTGAGGGTTTGTACCACTAGCTATGTGTTTAATATCTCTCTCTCTCTCCCGTGTTCTTGAGATGGCACGATCTTGATGTATCACGGGCTTTGTTAATATAGTTGGATCATATGGTGTTTTCCCCTCTCTATCTTGTATGATGAATTGAGTTTTCCCTTTGAGATTTCGTTTTTATTGTATTGAATACTTTTATGGGTTTGAGAGCACTTGATATATGTCTTGCATATTAATACCCGTGGTGACAATGGGGTATTATATTGATTCACTTGAGATATGTTTTGGCACTTAACTCGCGGATTCCCGAGGTGACATTAAGGTAATCTATGCATAGGCGTTGACACACGTTCTCGTCTTTTGTTTCTCCGGTAGAAATCTTGGGGCACTCTTTGAGGTTCTTTGTGTTGGATTGAGTATTATGAATTTGAATTTGCTTTGGTTTTATTCTAGTACGAACTCTTGATAGATCAATCGGAAAGAATAACTTGGTGTTATTTTAGTACGAACTCTTGATAGATCGATCAGAAAGAATAATTTGGCGTTATTTTAGTACCAACTCTTGGATATATCGATTGGAAAGAATAGCTACAAACAATTTCTTATTATGTTCTATGATAGATAGGAACTTTGGAGTGATTCTTCATCGCACTTTGAGGGATGGTTATATGATCCAATTATATTAGCATTGTTGAGAGGTTGCACTAGCGAATGTATGGACCCTAGGCCTTGTTTTCAAGCATTGCAATACTGTTTGTGCTCACTTTTGTTACTTGCTACCTTACTATTTTTTATTGTCCCTATCACAAAAATCAATATCTACTATCATTACTCACTTGTATCACCATCTCTTCGCCGAACTAGTGCACCTATACAATTTACCATTGTATTTGGTGTGTCGGTGACACAAGAGACTTTTTATTATTTGGTTGCAGGGTTTTTTGAGAGAGACCATCTTCATCCTACGCCTCCCACGGACTGATAAATCTTAGGTCATCCACTTGACGGAAATTTGCTACTGTCCCACAAAATTCTGCACTTGGAGGCCCAACACGAGTCTACAAGAACTAGTTGTGTAGTAGACATCAATGGATTACTATTCATTAGTATCTAAGTCTTTCAGAGGGTTCATCAGTTCTAAACTTGAATTATGTATATGGATACTCTCTTAGATTATTTTGACATATAGCCAATTTTCAGAGTCAGGGCCCATCAACGCTTCTCTGGAAATTATAGGTTCATTGTGTGTTCAACAATATTTCGTCCGCATACCCTGAAGGTTTGTATGAATTTTCCAACCTGTATAGTTTAGCTGCATATTTGAACGAAGTCTCCATATCTTATGTAGAGGCTTTCATATCACTCGCGTAAGAAATTTTAGAAGCACTTCCAGGTTTCTTTTCTTTGACCTGATCACGGAGATTCTGCAATCTCATCGATTTGCACTGTCCTCCCACTTACTCTTTTGCAGAAAACATTTTAAAATTTCCGCACTCTGTGGAATAAAACTTTGCCTCGGCATAGTGATAGAGGAATACCCATCCGTTTGGGATAACTTACAAAGTAGCACTTATCTTACAGATTTGATGGCGCTCCTTTTCAGTGTATAGCCATAGTCTCTAAAGCATCACAATAAAAGTATATTCGCAAATTGATTAATGTCATCTTTGATCTCACCATGTCATACATAGTTTGATTACATCTACTCAAAACATTCTACTGTTAGTGATGTTCTATGAAGTGCAAGTTATGAAAAAAAATCTTTTCACAGCTCATCAGACATCCGCTAAACTTGTAACTCAAACATTCCTTCCCGCGATCTAATTGACGAAACTTAATTTTCTTGTTACAATAAGATCTACTTCATTCTAAAAAAACCTTTTGAAACATTTCAATGGATCCAGATTGATGTCTTAGTAAATAAATATCTACTTGAGTCATCCTTGAAGCTAGATAAATCCACTGCTTGCAATAACACTTATTGGACTACACACATCAATATGCATATTTCCAATTATTTTGTTGCTCGTTCTTCATGGCTTATGGGCGGTATTTTAGTTTACTTCACTAACTAGACGAAAGTTGCAAGTATCATATGGGATAGAGTGTACAAAAATCTAAAATGAATTATAGAAATAAACATGGAGGTAATATGCTGATGGGATGTACTATAACTTTTACAAAGTTTCTATCCGATATTGTAACCTCATTATTTGTTGGTCATTTTGGCTGTTGTAGTTTCTTGCAACGATTTGCAACAATATGCAATCGAGTCAATATCCTTGTGATCAACTTTTAACCACAATACCACAAATTAATGATCAACAATTTCATCATAATTCCCAAGAACTACACTTGACCAACTTTCTCTACATCTTATAACTTGTATTACATTTATACCTGAGCTGGACATTCCAGCCTTCTTTTCTTTCTGCCTTTTTTACTTCTTATAGTTTACTTCCAATATTTCTCCTACTCACAGAAGAAACATCCAACTTTAAGAGTGGCGTGAGCCCTAAACTTCCCTAGGCATGTAAGTCTCATTACATTCTTTGGTTTTGCTCACACCATCAACTCAAGACTAGTGTTCTTCCGAATGTTACGCATTCTTGTCTTAAACATAGTTGAACACTTCACTAGAACTTGCAAACAAAACACTTCTTTAGATATCACATATCTTTTAACCTTTGTTTATTTCTGGAAAAAATTCACTTCCAAGAATATCACATAACTATCCAAACATTTTAAAGTTCGGGTTTCCCGGAAGCAAGCAGACCGTAATGTAATTCTGGCCTTTTGGATCGAAGGACGTGAGTCTCGTCATCCATAGCCGTAGGAGGGTACATTAAGCATGCAATATAAACAATCTTTCTCGGCACTCTAGAGGACGATCCTCTCATTACGTTTACCAATTGTAAAGATTCAACCATATAAATAACAGTCAGCCAACTTCAACATGAAAGGTGGAACCGTGAGCCGTAATTCTACAACTATAATGCAAACTACACATAGACATTGTTCATAATTAATTTGCACTAGTGATTAAACCCAATTAATTCATAATTGTTCTCCCACTCAAATCAATATCTCCATTCCAAGAACTTTTATTTCTGCACAAAAACAACACCATGGTAGTTCTGCTCAAAACAGCGTCAGTCCGGGGTTAGTTTCATTCAAAT
Organism: Aegilops tauschii subsp. strangulata; assembly: GCF_002575655.3. NCBI lineage: Eukaryota > Viridiplantae > Streptophyta > Magnoliopsida > Poales > Poaceae > Aegilops > Aegilops tauschii. The sequence continues at coordinate 310,536,571 of NC_053036.3, forward strand.
CATGCAAATTAGAGTCCAAAACAAGAGGAAAAGCGTGGAAAGTAGATATGTTGGAGACGTATCAACTCCCCCAAGCTTAAACCTTTGCTTGTCCTCAAGCAATTCAGTTGATAAACTAAAAGTGAGAAAGAAAAACTTTTCCGAACTCTTTTGCTCTAGTTTGCATAAATAAGCTTAAACAACACCCAGGTTTTCAGCCAACATTATAACTAACCATGTCAACAATAATTCTTAAAGATTATAGTGACTCATAGCAATGACATAATCAGCTAGCGAGCAATAATAAGTAATCTCAAATGGCAACACATTGTCAAAACAACCATGATATAATATGACAATAGTGGTATCTCGCTAGCCCTTTCTGAGACAGCAAAACATAAATGCTGAGCACCTCCAAAGTTCAAGCAGCGACTAAACATTGTAATTCATGGTAGAAAAGATCGAGTCATGATGCACCCAACATTAGCTACACACAATGCATAAATCATGACAGTTGTGCTCTACTCAGTTTTTGTCGCTTGTTTTTAGAAGGTGGTGACACAACATAAAAGTAAATAGAAAGTCCCTTTGCAGAGGGAAGCAGTGATTTGGAGAGGTGCCAGAGCTCAATTTTTAAAATAGAGATAAATGATATTTTGAGACATGCACCCTTCTTATTCACTTCACGACCATCAGTTATCAACATCTTCCATGCTAAGCACGCTAGTGGCGGTTCCCAAGCGATAAAAGTAAAGGTTTTGACTCCATTGGGAGTTTTTGTTTGATTATTTAAGAGATGAACTCTTTTTCATTTTTGCAGTTTGGGACTGGGCATCCCTATTACCGCCCATTTCTTCGTGCGATGGCAAGTGAATAAACACTCGACCCGAGGATAACCCGCTTAGCACGGAAGATATCGACCACCTCCCGTCGTTCCATGAATGGTCCAAGCACACAAAACGGATAATTTTTTAGAAGTTTTTAGAGGTGGCACATGCAAATTTACTTAGGATGGCAGGGTAATACCGTATATAGGTAGGTATGGTGGACTCATCTGGAATAACTTTGGGTTCAAGGTTTTTGATGTAGAAGCAGAATTCCCACTTAGTACAGGCCAAGGCTAGCAATTAAGATTGAAAAGCGGCCAGCTAGAGAGCAACAACGATCATAACCATGCATTACGCATAAGTAACATTGGACACTAGCATGAGTAGGATATGAACACCATGAACGTAAATATTATAGAGGCTATGTTGGTTTTGATTCAACCACATGCACGACATGTACCAAGTCAAGCCACTAGAACATTCAGAGGAGGAAACCATATCATCATACTACATCATAATCATTTTAACGTTATGTTGATATCCAAGATAAATCATTATCAACTCCCAGCTACTTATGCATGGCATGAGAAACTATAATCTCTAATTGTCATTGTAAACATGTTTAATCATAATGGGCTGAAGCCTGGATACTGGGTTAAACATATTTACACAAATAGAACAAGTCGAGTTCATACCAGTTTCTCTTTGCCACGGCTAGCTCATTGAATATCGTCATTATTGCCTTTCACTTGCATGACCGAACGATATGAAAATAATAGTAGTGCAAGAGTGCCGTGGACTAAGTTGGAATCTGCAAACATTTTATTCAACAGGAGAAGACAAGGTAAAATGGGCTCTTTATTAGTTCAACAATTATTCATATGAGAGCCACTCAACATTTTCATCGTGGTCTTCTCCTCGGTAAGACTCGAATAAAAAGAAAAGTAATTCAGAGAAACACACTGAAATATTTTTGGAGTTTTTGGTTTCTAGAACGAGCAAATAAAAAGCAAAAACAAGAAAAACTATTTACACGGGAAAGCTCCCAACAAGCAAAAGAAGAACAAGGAAATCTTTTTCTTTTTTTCTTTTTAATACTATTAGTAAGCATGCATAGAAAGTAAATTACTACAACTAATTTTTTTGGTTTTTCTAAAGTTTTTCAAACACACAAGAATAAAGCAAGAAAATAAATATAAGCATGGATGATACAATGAAAAAGTGTGAACACCGACAGATAGAATGATATGTGAACATGAATATAAAGTCGGTGGAAACACGTACTCCCCCAAGCTTAGGCTTTTGGCCTAACTTGGTAGTCGATCAATAGCCTGGAGGGTAGTAAGGATCCTGAGGATGTAGCGACCAGACCTCAAACAGTCTGATCTCTGTGCATCAGTGTCATCCCTGGATCGGTAATGCTGACATGCACAGTACTTGAGGATTTATAACAGAGTAGCAATCACACACTTACTACATCGAATGTCTCAAAAGAGAACTTATTACAATAAATATGGCTTAAGGCCATCTAAAATTGATAACAACGGAAGGCTTGGAAGATAAAGTGAGTCCATCAACTCCAACGGCATCACTGAGTGAAAGACCACGACCTAACGGCTCCTTACTCGTCGTCTGAAAAGTCTGCAACATGATACGTTGCAGCCCGAAACGGGTCAGCACATGGAATATGCTGGCAATGTAACACAAGAGAATAATGAACAGAATAATTGCTATCACTACATGCATATATGGCTGGTGGAGGCTGTATGGTTAAATGTTTTGCGAAAAGCCAATTTTTTCCTACAACAAAAGAATAAATTTTATTTAACTATCATGGTAGTTGTTAAACATTGAGAAGGTTCCTCCAACTCAATCCCAATTAAGCATCATCATTAAACCCAATCAAATTATATTAAGAGTGATGAGATCCACATGATAATCCAAGAACTAGATACTCAAGATGTCCATAACCGGGGACACGGCTAACCATGATTAGTTTATACACTCTGTAGAGGTTCGCGCACTTTTCCCCACAAGACACTAATTCATCCATGGTCGGAGATTCGAGACATAGTCTTTCTGAAGCATTAACTCTCTACTCTGGATAGACAGTACCACCTACAACCTGCTACATCTGCTAGTCTACCTCTTCAAGAGCTTCACGCAACTTACTCAACTATGCCAGAGCCCATAATGGCTTGTGGCTGCACACGAAAGTTTCTAGCATGAATAATCTTATGATCCCTTTGAGCCTGGGTGGCGGGCCGTAGGATGATCATGCGGGTCCTCCGGGATATCCTAGGACAACACTGGATTCTCCAGGTGCCCACAAGCAATCCACCTAGATGTATATTTAAGTAGCCACCTTAAGTTGAACCATTAATTAACAAACTCACATCTGTCATGGATACACTCAAACCCAATCCACGTCTATGAGCATAGCATAGCAATATAAGCAACGTAAAAGTAACTCCCAAGGGTTTGATAATAAACAGGTGAATGGGTACTACCTCATCTACTTCCCAAAACCCACAATTTAATCACATACTAACCATGCAATTGTTTGAGGATTGATCTAATGCAATAAAACTGGGTAGTAAAGTGGTATGATCAAAGTGTTACTTGCCTTGCTGATGATCCGCGAAACCTAGAGACTCGTAGTAGCACGCTTCGCACTCCGGATACTCTATCGCAAACAAACAAGCATACAATAAGCACTCAACTAGAAGCATGGTTAAAACTTCGAATAAGAGATCTAACCAGAAAGTTCAACTTAAGAACTCCGGTTTGCAAAAAGAATCAAATCAAACGAAGCAACAAAACTCAAACTGCGAAAAAAACAAGATCCGTTTACTAATCTGGACTAAAGTCAAATTTTATAGTAGCAAAATCTTGTTCAAGTTGGTTAAACAGAAAGAGGGCTTCCAGACGAAGATCTAGGCGCTTGAATCGCCTGATTCCGATAAACGAGCGAAAAGTTATACTAGAACGAAGATTAGGGCAGAAATCGCGATCGAGAAATAATCGCGGAAAACCGTGGAAAAAGAAAACTGACGAACAGGCTAACGAACGAACGTTCGCTGTCTGTGGTTAACCGGTGAAAACCATTCGTTAAAACGAACGTACGAACGGGCGTTCGCTAAATAACTAAACCGAAAAAAATCGATCTAAATAAAAAAAACGGGATCTAGGGTTTCGAAAAAAACTAATCGGTTTTCTCGCGAAAACCGACGGCTACCTCCGGCGGTCGGCGAGGCGGCGGCCGGCGGCGGCGGCGGCTCCAGCGGCGGCGGCGTGCGGCGGCAGCGGCGGCGGCGTGCGGCGGCAGCGGCAGCAGCAGCGCGCGGCAGCGGCGGGGCTAGGGTTTCGGGCGGCCGGCGACTTGGGCCTCGGGGTCGCGAGCCTCGTCTTATAAAGCCGCCCGGGCGCAGTGTCCAGGTCGGACACGGGCCGGTAAGTCGGTTGACTTTTTCTAAATAATTCCGCGCAGAAAAACGAATAAAAGAAATACTAAACAGACTCCAAAAATCCTGAAATAAATTTTCCCCATCCTCTAAAAATCTACCGGACAAGGTGAACATTTATTTGGGCCTCTAATGCAATTTTGAAAACGCATTTTTTTCCTAATTCAAATAAAATAGCGATAAAACTCCAAACAAAATTCTTCTTTGATTTTAATATTTAATCTCCAATATTTCTTTATTTTGGGGAAGTCATTTTATCCCCTCTCTTTTATTTTCATAAAAGAAATATTCGAAGAGAAAAATAATTAAAATCAAACGATCCTCTTTTCAAAATTTGAGAAAACTCAAATATGAAAATAACGAAATCCCCAACTCTCTCCGTGGGTCCTTGAGTTGCGTAGAATTTCTAGGATCAAGCCAAAATGCAATAAGATATGATATGCAATTGATGATCTAATGCATAACATTCCAAATTGAAAATTTGGGATGTTACAAACCTACCCCCCTTAAGATGAATCTCGCCCTCGAGATTCGGGTTGGCTAGAAAATAGGTGAGGGTGATCCTTCCGTAGGTCTTCCTCTCGTTCCCAGGTGGCTTCATCCTCGGTATGGTGGCTCCACTAAACTTTGCAGAACTTGATAACCTTACTGCGTGTGACTCGGCTAGCAAAATCGAGAATCTTGACTGGTTTCTCCTCGTAGGTCAAATCGGTATCCAACTGAATCGCTTCCAGTGGCACTGTATCTCTCAGAGGAATATTAGCCATCTCTGCGTGGCACTTCTTCAACTGAGAAACATGGAACACATCGTGAACTCCTGACAATCCTTCGGGCAATTCCAACTTGTAAGCAACCTCTCCCATACATTCCAAAACCTTGTATGGTCCCACAAATCTCGGGGCTAACTTTCCCTTAACTCCAAAGCGCTTCACTCCTCGGAGTGGTGATACACGAAGATACACTCTGTCTCCGACTTCGTAAACTGTCTCCTTGCGCTTAGAATCCGCATAACTCTTCTGCTTAGACTGGGCTACCTTGAGTCTATCGCGAATCAGCTTAACCTTCTCTTCAGACTCTTTAATCAAATCTGGTCCAAACAACTAACGGTCTCCAATTTCATCCCACAACAACGGTGTCCTTCACCTCCTTCCGTACAATGCTTCGAAAGGGGCCATCTTCAAACTGGCTTGATAGTTGTTGTTGTAAGAGAACTCTGCATCCGGCAAATTATCGTCCCAACTAGATCCATAGTCTAGCGCACAAGCTCTCAACATGTCCTCCAGAATCTGATTGACTCTCTCAGTCTGTCCATCTATCTGTGGGTGAAAAGCTGTACTGAACTCTAGCCTGGTTCCCAAAGTCTCATGCAACTGATTCCAAAACTTTGAGGTAAACTGGGTTCCTCTATCTGATACAATGGTCCTCGGAACTCCATGTAGACATACGATCCTGGTCATATATATCTTTGCCAACTTAGCACTGGTGTAAGTGGTCTTCACTGGGATGAAATGAGCTACCTTCGTCAAACGATCGACTACAACCCATATCGAGTCATAGCCTGAACGAGTCCTAGGCAATCCCGTGATAAAGTCCATGCCTAGTTTATCCCACTTCCATTCGGGTATCGGCAATGGCTGTAACAATCCAGCTGGCTTCTGATGTTCTGCCTTCACTCTCTGACATACATCACAAACTGCTACATACTCCGCAATATCCTTCTTCATTCTAGTCCACCAGAATCTATCCTTCAAATCCATATACATCTTGGTATTTCCTGGGTGAATCAAATATGGCGATTCATGGGCCTCTTGCAGAATGAACTTCCTGATCTCCGGATCATTAGGCACATAAACGCGGTCCTCAAACCATAGGGTATCGTGCTCATCCTCCCGAAATCCCTTAGCTTTTCCTTTGCTCATTCTTTCCTTTATCTCAGCAATCTCCTTGTCCGTCTTCTGAGCTTCCCTGATCTTATCCATCAAAGTGGACTGAATCTCCAATGCTGCTACATAACCCCTCGGAACTATTTCCAAACATAGCTCACGAAGATCCTCCGCTAACTCCTTGGGTAACTCTCCGATCATGAGTGTATTGACATGGCTCTTGCGACTCAACGCATCGGCTACTACGTTAGCCTTTCCGGGATGATAATGCAACTTCATATCATAATCCTTGATGAGCTCCAACCATCTCCTCTGCCTGAGATTCAACTCCTTCTGCGTGAAGATATACTTCAAAATCTTGTGATCCGTGTACACCTCACAATGGTTTCCGATGAGAAAATGTCTCCATGTCTTCAACGCATGCACTATGGCTGCTAACTCCAAATCATGTGTAGCATAATTCAACTCATGGGGTTTAAGCTGTCATGAGGCATATGAAACAACTCTTCCCTCCTGCATAAGCGCTGCTCCAAGTCCTCGACGAGAAGCGTCGCAATACACCTGGTAATCCTTGCGTTGATCTGGAAGAATCAACACTGGAGCTGTAACCAAGCATTTCTTCAACTCCTGAAAACTGGCCTCACATTCCTCAGTCCATTTGAACTTGGTGTCTGATGTCTACTACGCAACCTTCTTCTTGTAGACGTTGTTGGGCCTCCAAGTGCAGAGGTTTGTAGGACAGTAGCAAATTTCCCTCAAGTGGATGACCTAAGGTTTATCAATCCGTGGGAGGCGTAGGATGAAGATGGTCTCTCTCAAGCAACCTTGCAACCAAATAACAAAGAATATCTTGTGTCCCCAACACACCCAATACAATGGTAAATTGTATAGGAGCACTAGTTCGGCGAAGAGATGGTGATACAAGTGCAATATGGATGGTAGATATAAGTTTTTGTAATCTGAAAATATAAAAACAGCAAGGTAACAAGTGGTAAAAGTGAGCGTAAATGGTATTGCAATGCTAGGAAACAAGGCCTAGGGTTCATACTTTCACTAGTGCAAGTTCTCTCAACAATAATAATATAATTGGATCATATAACTATCCCTGAACATGCAACAAAGAGTCACTCCAAAGTCACTAATAGCGGAGAACCAACGAAGAGATTATGGTAGGGTATGAAACCACCTCAAAGTTATTCTTTCCAATCAATCCGTTGGGCTATTCCTATAAGTGTCACAAACAGCCCTAGAGTTCGTACTAGAATAACACCTTAAGACACAAATCAACCAAAACCCTAAGGTCACCTAGATACTCCAATGTCACCTCAAGTATCCGTGGGTATGATTATACGATATGCATCACACAATCTTAGATTCATCTATTCAACCAACACATAGAACCTCAAAGAGTGCCCCAAAGTTTCTACCGGAGAATCACGACGAAAACGTGTGCCAACCCCTATGCATAAGTTCATGGGCGGAACCCGCAAGTTGATCACAAAAACATACATCAAGTGGATCACGTGATATCCCATTCTCACACAGGTACGCACGACAAGACATACATCAAGTGTTCTCAAATCTTTAAAGACTCAATCCGATAAGATAACTTCAAAGGGAAAACACAATCCATTACAAGAGAGTAGAGGGGGAGAAGCAACATAAGATCCAACTATAATAGCAAAGCTCGCGATACATCAAGATCGTGCCAAATCAAGAACACGAGAGAGAGAGAGAGAGATCAAACACATAGCTACTGGTACATACCCTCAGCCCCGAGGGTGAACTACTCCCTCCTCGTCATGGAGAGCGCCGGGATGATGAAGATGGCCACCGGTGAGGGTTCCCCCCTCCGGCAGGGTGCCGAAACAGGGTCCCGATTGGTTTTTGGTGGCTACAGAGGCTTGCGGCGGCGGAACTCCCGATCTATTCTGTTCCCCGGTCGTTTTAGGGTATATGGGTATATATAAGAGGAAGAAGTACGTCAGGGGGGCCACAAGGGGCCCACGAGGGTGGAGGACGGACCCTAGGGGGGTGGGCCCGCCCCCTACCTCGTGGCTCCCTCGTTTCTTTCCTGACGTGCACTCCAAGTCTATCGGGTAGCTTTCCTTCCAAAAATAACTTCTCCAGAAGGTTTCATTCCGTTTCGACTCCGTTTGATATTCCTTTTCTTCGAAACACTGAAACAAGGAAAAACAGGAACTGGCACTGGGCTCTGGGTTAATAGGTTAGTCCCAAAAGTAATATAAAAGTGTTGAATAAAGCCCATAAACATCCAAAACAGATAATATAATAGCATGGAACAATCAAAAATTATAGATACGTTGGAGACGTATCAGCATCCCCAAGCTTAATTCCTGCTCGTCCTCGAGTAGGTAAATGATAAAAACAAATTTTTTGATGTGGAATGCTACCTAACATATTTATCCATGTAATTCTCTTTACTGTGGCAAGAATATTCAGATCCATAAGATTCAAGACAAAAGTTTAGTATTGACATGAAAATAATAATACTTCAAGCATAGTAACAAAACAATCATGTCTTCTCAAAATAACATGGCCAAAGAAAGTTATCCCTACAAAATCATATAGTCTGGCTATGCTCTATCTCCACCACACAAAGTATTTAAATCATGCACAACCCCGATGACAAGCCAAGCAATTGTTTCATACTTTTGATGTTCTCAAACTTTTTCAATCTTCACGCAATACATGAGCGTGAGCCATGGACATAGCACTATAGGTGGAATAGAATGATGGTTGTGGAGAAGACAAAAAGGAGAAGATAGTCTCACATCAACTAGGCGTATCAACGGGCTATGGAGATGCCCATCAATAGATATCAATGTGAGTGAGGAGGGATTGCCATGCAACGGATGCACTAGAGCTATAAGTATATGAAAGCTCAACAAAAGAAACTAAGTGGGTGTGCATCCAACTCGCTTGCTCACGAAGACCTAGGGCAATTTGAGGAAGCCCATCATTGGAATATACAGGCCAAGTTCTATAATGAAAAATTCCCACTAGTATATGAAAGCGATATCATAAGAGACTCTCTATCATGAAGACCATGGAGCTACTTTGAAGCACAAGTGTGGTAAAAGGATAGTAGCACTGTCCCTTCTCTCTTTTTCTCTCATTTTTTATATTTTTTTATTTGGGCCTTTCTCCTTTTTTTATGGCCTCTTTTTTTTTCGTCCGGAGTCTCATCCCGACTTGTGGGGGAATCATAGTCTCCATCATCCTTTCCTCACTGGGACAATGCTCTAATAATGATGATCATCACACTTTTATTTACTTACAACTCAAGAATTACAACTCGATACTTAGAACAAAATATGACTCTATATGAATGCCTCCGGCGGTGTACCGGGATGTGCAATGACTCATGAGTGACATGTATGAAAGAATTATGAACGGTGGCTTTGCAACAAATACGATGTCAACTACATGATCATGCAAAGCAATATGACAATGATGGAGCGTGTCATAATAAACGAAATGGTGGTAAGTTGCATGGCAATATATCTCGGAATGGCTATGGAAATGCCATAATAGGTAGGTATGGTGGCTGTTTTGAGGAAGGTATATGGTGGGTGTATGGTACCGGCGAAAGTTGCGCGGCACAAGAGAGGCTAGCAATGGCGGAAGGGTGAGAGTGCGTATAATCCATGGACTCAACATTAGTCATAAAGAACTCATATACTTATTGCAAAAATCTATTAGTTATCGAAACGAAGTACTACGCGCATGCTACGGGAATCACAAAATTTAACACAAGTATTTCTCAAATTCACAACTACTCAACTAGCATCACTCTAATATCACCATCTTCATATCTCAAAACAACCATAAGGAATCAAACTTCTCATAGTATTCAATGCACTTTTATATGAAAGTTTTTATTATATCCCTCTTGGATGCCTATCATATTAGGACTAATTTCATAACAAAAGCAAATTACCATGCTGTTCTAAAGACTCTCAAAATAATATAAGTGAAGCATGATATTTCATATATTTCTTCAAAATAAATCCACCGCCGTGCTCTAAAAGATATAAGTGACGCACTAGAGCAAACAACAAACTACTCCGAAAGATATAAGTGAAGATCAATGAGTAGTCGAATAATTATGCAACTATGTGAAGACTCTCTAACATTTAAGAATTTCAGATCTTGATATTTTATTCAAACAGCAAGCAAAACAAAAGAAAATAAAATGACGCTCCAAGCAAAACACATATCATGTGGTGAATAAAAATATAGCTCCAAGTAAAGTTACCGATGAACGAAGACGAAAGAGGGGATGCCATCCGGGGCATCCCCAAGCTTAGGCTATTGGTTGTCCTTGAATATTACCTTGGGGTGCCTTGGGCATCCCCAAGCTTAGGCTCTTGCCACTCCTTATTCCATAGTCCATCGAATCTTTACCCAAAACTTGAAAACTTCACAACACAAAACTTAACAGAAAATCTCGTGAGCTCCGTTAGCGAAAGAGAACAAAACACCACTTCAAGGTAGTGTAATGAACTCATTCTTTATTTATATTGGTGTTAAACCTACTGTATTCCAACTTCTCTATGATTTATAAACTATTTTACTAGCCATAGAGTCATCAAAATAAGCAAACAACACACGAAAACAGAATCTGTCAAAAACAGAACAGTCTGTAGTAATCTCTACTCCTATAAAAATGCGAGTTGGTGATGATGGTGTACCTGCCTTTGGGCTATATGTGCCGTCCGATCTGAAACCTGAGGCTGAGATTGAAACAGAGACATGTTGTGCCCAGCCAGTGACCAAAACACGGATAGTCTAGAAGTTGCTCCTTCTCTCTCGAAACAGATTATTCTAGAGCCCCCCAGATTTCCTCGCCGCCGGCCATTCACCTCTCTTTTCCCGCGAGCGCTAGAGTTGAGGAGGTGCAAGTGGCGGGTACGCACTTCTTGCGTCGTCGCGGACCGGAGGCCGGCCGGAATCGGCGCCAAAGGTGTCGTGTAAGAGTCTGGTGTGCAGCGGCGGTCATCAAGGTCGTGGAAGATGACCACGGCACGGGTATCATGGTGACCGAGAGGCAATGCCAATGGGCGCTTCAGTTCAATCTCGTCGGCGCGAACCAGCTACCGAGCGGGGGCAGCGGAGATGGACATCAACCAAGGCACGACAGGAGGTGGCCGGGACCAGAGGAGGCACGACAGGAGACGGGTCGGGAGCAGCGAAGGTGTCGGCAACCGGCAACCAGGATTGGGGGCGTTCGGGTCCTTACGGCGCCAGCGTCCGCCATGCATCAGGCAGCCATGCTTGCCGTCCTAAGATGGTCTTGAACGGCCCGCCGCACGCACAGCCTCTAACCACCCCCATTCCAGCGCGTCCGCTCTGGTCGCCATCCGGTCGTTGTGGTCTTATACCTGTAAAATAGATCAGCCGAGCTGCTGCACTGCATCTTCCATTCTCCAAGCTATTGTGCCTGACAGTGAGCGCGGCGGCAAGCGGACGAGCTGGCTGTAGCGGGCGCCGGGACGGGCGCTAGGCTGTGCGCGGCCTCTACGAGAGGAGCCTCATCAGTTCGCCATGGGCCAGCTACTACAGGTTCTTCGCCTACAATGGCAATGGCGAAATACTGGAGCCTATACGCGCCGCATCGGAGAAGTGAGCAACCCTGGATGGCATTTGGTAAAGCTCTTCCATTAGGCGTTACTCAAAACCTGAAACTTTTTAGTGGCATTTCTCAAGAGCACGCAAGTACAACAGCTGCCGTTCATAGTTGTTGACCTGCCTATTGTATCATTTTCATCATTGACATATGCATGTAGCAAATTATCATTGCAAAATGTTGTGGCTGTGGTGTTTGTCCTATTAATTCTGCATTCCTTACTTTATGATATAGTGTTACTTCTTTGTTAGTTATGCCTTATTTTTCTCTATGTTCATTGCTTCTGTTGACTTTAGATTGTGCATACGTGGATAAACATCCAATTTTTCAAGCCACATCCTGGATATTTGTTTCCTTTGTTTCTTATCAACATAAACCTGGTTGATGATGTAAGAAAGTTACAAGTGGTCCAATACTAATGTTCTTGTATGTATATACATGTGCACTCACCCCATTTTTATATACATATGATTTAAGAGTATCTTTTACTTTACATTTTGTTTCTTTGCCCCGTACAAAAGGTACTGAAAGTGATGTCCATTGGGTTTTTTTGTTTGCCTAAATATACTACAGACCCTCTAATGGTTCCTTTTTTCCTCTATACAGATGGTTATATATACTACGTACCATTTTTAGCTACAAAATGAAGCGAGAGCTCAGGGGCTAACATTGTTGGCACAGATGTTTTGAGCGAACAACTAAAAGAAGGGCATACTATGTGTGATGAATGGGTCTAAAATATTTTTGTAGCGGTTAATGGGGTGTCCGACTGGTGGTGGATCATGTGCTAACCGAAAGCTGGCTGGGGTTGTCGTAATTGTCAAATGTGTGTGGACGGATTTTCTATTTGGCATATGTTCTCTGTCCCCTTAGAATGGATTATGCAGTGTTGGATAAGCAGACCAACAAGTCTTCTTTTTGACAGGCAACGGCAGAGAGCTCTGCCAATTCATGTTAGTAAAGGGAAAGGGTCCACGCACTCCAACTCGGTTAACTAGGAAAGAAAAATCCAGGCAAGAGCATAAAGGAAGAAAAGAGAAAAAGAAAAACAAAGGAAGTACAATTCTCAGGCAACAACAAGTCTTCTGCAAGGTGAAAATTGAGAAGAAAATGGTTGCCTTGAACGAGAGTATTTAATCAAAAACTACCACATTTCACGGGAACGTGACAGAAAACTACCACTTTACGATTTTGTGCAGAAAACTACCACTTTTGTCCTAATCCGTGGCAAAAAACTACCAAGTCTCGAAACCGGTCGCTTCGCCCGCGCTAAGCACCAAACTGACCAGCCGGTCCCACGTTTCAGGTGCCACGGTGGCCAACCGACGCCCGCCGTGCGTTAACGGCGCGTCCGCGGTCGGAAACGGCGGTTGTCGGTTTGCGTTCAATGCACCAAAACGTGGGACCGGCCATTTGATGTTGATCCTCGGACGACGCCGATTCCGATCGTGGACGCGCCGTTAGCTGCCGTTAACGCGCGGCGGGCGTCGGTTGGCCACTGTGGCACCTCAAACGTGGGACCGGCTGGTTAGTTTGGTGCTTCGCGCGGGCAAAGCGACCGGTTTCGAGACTTGGTAGTTTTTTGCCACGGATTAGGACAAAAATGGTAGTTTTCCGCACAAAATCGTAAAGTGGTAGTTTTCTATCACGTTTTCATGAAATGTGGTAGTTTTTGGCTAAATACTCCCTTGAACGAGGGGTTCATCGCTTGGAAACCATATGTTTGATTTTGCTAAATGTGTACTTATCAACAATATGGTATCACTTTGATTAATGTCTTGTCTTATTGTTCACTAGGATCATTGACATTTAAGTAAACAATTCTAACCTGATCTTTTGTGATTCCGTTGCGTAGCACGGGCATCTAATCTAACTAGTCTATAACTAACGCAAACTTCTGGAACTCAAAAAATTCTACCAAAATAGGACGACCTAGATAATTTGATTATTGATCTGCTGCAATTGGAATCAGTATTTTATCATGTTCTGGTGATTTTTAACAATTGTTTTCGTGAACAGAAAGTTTCTGGAATTTTCAGCAAGATCAAATAACTATCATCCAAGAAGATCCTATAGGTCTTACTTGGCACAAACACTAATTAAAACATAAAACCACATCTAAACAGAAGCCAGATGGATTATTTATTCCTAAACAGAACCATAAAGCAAAGAACTAAAATAAAAATTGGGTTGCCTCCCAACAAGCGCTAACGTTTAACACCCCTAGCTAGGCATGATGATTTCAATGATGCTCACATAAAAGATAAGAATTGAAACATAAAGAGAGCATCATGAAGAATATGATTATCACATTTAAGTCTAACCCACTTACTATGCATAGGGATTTTGTGAGCAAACAACTTATGGGAACAATAATCAACTAGCATAGGAAGGCAAAACAAGCATAACTTCAAAACTTTAAGCACATAGAGAGGAAACTTGATATTATTGCAATTTCTACAAGCATATGTTCCTCACTCATAATAATTTTCAGTAGCATCATGAATGAATTCAACAATATAACCAGCACATAAAGCATTCTTTTCATAATCTACAAGCATAGAAATTTTACTACTTTCCACATAAGCAAATTTCTTCTCATGAATAATAGTGGGAGCAAACTCAACAAAATGACATCATGTGATTGAAAATTAAGATCAAGATAACAAGTTTCATGGTTATCATTATTCTTTAAAGCATACATGTCATCACAATAATCATCATAGATAGGAGGCATGCTTTCATCATAGTAAATTTGCTCATCAAAGCTTGGGGAACAAAAAATATCATCTTCATCAAACATAGCTTCCCCAAGCTTGTGGCTTTGCATATCATTAGCATCATGGATATTCAAGGAATTCATACTAACAACATTGCAATCATGCTCATCATATAAATATTTAGTGCCAAACATTCTAATGCATTCTTCTTCTAACACTTTGGCATAATTTTCCTTTCCATCATACTCACGAAAGATATAAAAAAGGTGAAGCGTATGTGGCAAGCTTAATTCCTTTTTTTGTGGTTTTCTTTTATAGACTAACTAGTGATAAAACAAGAAACAAAAAGATTCGATTGCAAGATCTAAATATATACCTTCAAGCACTCACCTCCCCGGCAACGGCGCCAGAAACTACTTGATGTCTACTACGCAACCTTCTTCTTGTAGACGTTGTTGGGCCTCCAAGTGCAGAGGTTTGTAGGACAGTAGCAAATTTCCCTCAAGTGGATGACCTAAGGTTTATCAATCCGTGGGAGGCGTAGGATGAAGATGGTCTCTCTCAAGCAACCTTGCAACCAAATAACAAAGAATCTCTTGTGTCCCCAACACACCCAATACAATGGTAAATTGTATAGGTGCACTAGTTCGGCGAAGAGATGGTGATACAAGTGCAATATGGATGGTAGATATAAGTTTTTGTAATCTGAAAATATAAAAACAGCAAGGTAACAAGTGGTAAAAATGAGCATAAACGGTATTGCAATGCTAGGAAACAAGGCCTAGGGTTCATACTTTCACTAGTGCAAGTTCTCTCAACAATAATAACATAATTGGATCATATAACTATCCCTCAACATGCAACAAAGAGTCACTCCAAAGTCACTAATAGTGGAGAACAAACGAAGAGATTATGGTAGGGTACGAAACCACCTCAAAGTTATTCTTTCCAATCAATCCGTTGGGCTATTCCTATAAGTGTCACAAACAGCCCTAGAGTTCGTACTAGAATAACACCTTAAGACACAAATCAACCAAAACCCTAATGTCACCTAGATACTCCAATGTCACCTCAAGTATCCGTGGGTATGATTATACGATATGCATCACACAATCTCAGGTTCATCTATTCAACCAACACATAGAACCTCAAAGAGTGCCCCAAAGTTTCTACCGGAGAATCACGACGAAAACATGTGCCAACCCCTATGCATAAGTTCATGGGCGGAACCCGCAAGTTGATCACCAAAACATACATCAAGTAGATCACGTGATATCCCATTGTCACCACAGATACACACGGCAAGACATACATCAAGTGTTCTCAAATCTTTAAAGACTCAATCCGATAAGATAACTTCAAAGGGAAAAATCAATCCATTACAAGAGAGTAGAGGGGGGAGAAGCAACATAAGATCCAACTATAATAGCAAAGCTCGCGATACATCAAGATCGTGCCAAATCAAGAACACGAGAGAGAGAGAGAGAGAGAGAGAGATCAAACACATAGCTACTGGTACATACCCTCAGCCCCGAGGGTGAACTACTCCCTCCTCGTCATGGAGAGCGCCGGGATGATGAAGATGGCCACCGGTGAGGGTTCCCCCCTCCGGCAGGGTGCCGGAGCAGGGTCCCGATTGGTTTTTGGTGGCTACAGAGGCTTGCGGCGGCAGAACTCCCGATCTATTATGTTCCCCGATCGTTTTAGGGTATATGGGTATATATAGGAGGAAGAAGTACGTCGGGGAGGGCCACGAGGGGGCCATAAGGGTGGAGGGCGCGCCCTAGGGGGGTGGGCGCGCCCTCCTACCTCGTGGCTCCCTCGTTTCTTTCCTGACGTGCACTCCAAGTCTATCGGGTAGCTTTCCTTCCAAAAATAACTTCTCCATAAGGTTTCATTCCGTTTCGACTCCGTTTGATATTCCTTTTCTTCGAAACACTGAAACAAGGAAAAAACAGGAACTGGCACTGGGCTCTGGGTTAATAGGTTAGTCCCAAAAGTAATATAAAAGTGTTTAATAAAGCCCATAAACAGCCAAAACAGATAATATAATAGCATGGAACATTGAAAAATTATAGATACGTTGGAGACGTATCAGTGTCCTTCTTCAACAACTCCGTCATGGGCTTTGCAATCTTCAAGAAATTCTCAATGAACCTCCGGTAGTATCCTGCGAGTCCAAGAAAACTCCGGATCTCTCCAACTGACGTGGGTGCTTCCCAATTTTGTCACAGTGACAACCTTGGTAGGGTCTACTGCTATTCCTTCTCCGGATATAACATGTCCGAGGAATCCAACTTCCTTCAACCAAAACTCACACTTGCTGAACTTGGCATATAACTGATGTTCGCTGAGCTTCCCAAGTACCAAACGCAAATGCTCCTTATGTTCCTCTTCATTCTTCGAGTAGACCAGAATATCATCAATGAACACCACGACAAACTTATCCAAAAACTCCATAAACACCTTGTTCATCATGTTCATAAAATAGGCAGGTGCGTTAGTCAGTCCAAATGACATAACGGTATACTCATATAGCCCATACCTTGTGGTAAAAGCTGTCTTAGGTATATCTTGCTCTCGAATCTTCAGCTGGTGGTACCCTGATCGCAGATCGATCTTGGAAAACACCTTAGCTCCTTGCAGCTGGTCAAACAAATCATTTATCATCGGCAGTGGGTACTTGTTCTTGATCGTCACCTCATTCAACCCTCGATAATCAACAACCATTCTCGACGATCCATCCTTCTTCTCCACTAGAAGTACTGGTGATCCCCAAGGTGACGAGCTTGGGCGAATATATCCTTTATCCAGTAACTCCTTAATCTGCTTCTTAATTTCCTCTAAATCCTTTGCGAGCATCCTGTACGGTCTCTTAGATATTGGCCC
The DNA here is from genome assembly GCF_002575655.3 of Aegilops tauschii subsp. strangulata. Lineage (NCBI taxonomy): Eukaryota > Viridiplantae > Streptophyta > Magnoliopsida > Poales > Poaceae > Aegilops > Aegilops tauschii. Next base: position 310,553,986 of record NC_053036.3, read on the forward strand.
TGTGCCTGGCAAAATCTCGATCAAAAATTCAATGTCTCTGTCCGGTGGCATGCCTGGCAACTCTTCTGGAAATACATCCGGGAAATCCTTCACCACTGGTACCTCCTCCTGTACAACTCCTGACAAGGAATTTACTTGAGTCCTATTCGGCACATGCCGGGATACATACTTGATCCTTCTTCCTTCTGGGGTGGTAAGCAAAATCGACTTACTGGCGCAGTCAATGTTCCCTCCATACTTCGATAACCAATCCATGCCTAATATCACATCCAGTCCTTGTGACTCCAATACTATTAGGTCCGAGGGAAATAGGTAGTTACCAATCCTTAATGGTAACCGATCACACCATAGGCTAGCCATATACTCTGCTCCTAGCGGGGTTACTAACATGGGAGACCTAAGGGCTTGGGTTGGCAGTTTAAACTTATCCAAAAATCCCCTTGATATGTATGAATGCGATGCACCAGTGTCAAAAAGAACGATTGCAGTAAATGACTTAACCAAAAACTTACCTATTACTGCATCGGGTTGCGCTTCAACCTCCTCCACGCTAACGTGGTTCACTTGTCCTCTGTTGAAAGGCTTGGGCTTCTTCCCAGAGCTTCCATTGCCATTTCCATACTTTGCTTCAGAACACTCCGTGGCATAATGTCCATTCTTCCCGCACTTGAAACAAGTAATGTGACTTAGATCCTTCTTGGCGGGTGTTGCTGGGTTGGAACGGTTCTGTCCGTTGCTTCCTCCATTACCACTCCCGTTCTTGGGGCCACTATGGTTGTGCGAACTTCCTCCAATGTGAGTGTGGCCTCCATGGTTATGGACAAGTCCTCCCGAGTTTGGGGTAAAACGGGGTCTCTACTGAGCTCCAGAATTGTACTTCCCTTGGCCATACTTCCTCTTGCAGTTGTCAATCTGCTGCTGCTTCCCTTCAATCATGAGAGCTCTATCTACCAACTCCTGGTAGTTATTGAAATTTGCCACCATCAACTGCATGCTCAGCTCATCATTCAGTCCTTCCAGAAACTTCTCCTACTTTGCTGCATCTGTAGCGACGTCATCTGGGGCATAACGTGCTAGCTTACTAAAGTCATCCACATACTGGCCAACGGTGCGTCCTCCTTGGCGTAAGTTGCGAAACTCGCGCTTCTTCATGGCCATAGCTCCTGTTGATACATGGGCAGTGCGAAAAGCCTGCTGAAACTGGTCCCATGTAACGGTGTCGATGGGGTAAGTGGCTGTGAAATTCTCCCACCATGATGCTGCGGGTCCATCAAGCTGATGTGCGGCAAAACACACTCTCTCCGCATCTGTGCATCCTGCAGTGGTCAACTCCCTTTCAATCTTGCAGAGCCAATCATCTGCAACTATCGGCCCGGTGCTACTGGAGAACACCGGCGGATTCAGCCTTTGAAAGCGGGCTAAGTGATCAACAGGCGGTGTTGGTGGTGGGTTGTTGTTGTTGTTGTTCCCCTGATTCTGGTTCTGGACTAGTATCTGCATCAGTGCATTCTGCTGCTGCATCAACTGAGTGAGCTCCGGTGGGAAAGCAAATCCATTGTCGCGTCTCGGAGGCATCTGCTGGGTTTAGAAAAGGTGAGAAAATAGAATAGAATGAGGTCTAGGGAGAAAACACTACCCATATGCACATGAGACAAACACAAACATATCACTTCAATCAATTCAAACAAGGGCATACAATCGGTCTAACTATCGTTACAAAAATGCTCAGACTATACTATATACATGGGGGGAATACTACTACTGATATGGTGGTCGACTAGAAAAATTAATCGGTGGAAGACTCCATAATATCTGCTCCAGCTTCATCAACAAAGTCATCATCGCTATCGTCGGGGTCCGATTCGGTGTCGTCGATGATGATGTAGTTCTCCGAACAAGTGGAATCGTCGTCTTCTCCTCCTGGCACGGGATCTCCCATGAATACTCCGATCTTCTTTATCAGGTCGTCATTCTTCTCCAATAGTGTTGCGATTTCCTCCTCATATCCATCACGTGTAGACTTGAGTTCTTCTTCTAGCTCGGTGATCCTTGTCATTGCCTTCTTCAGATCTATCATGCCTGCGCACATCTGGTTGACCTGGCGACGAATGTGCTGGTTTAACTCCTGGATGAAAGCTGCAATAGATCTATCCTTCCTGGTGCTGATCATCTCCCATTGCTCATCTCGGTGCCCACAAATCTGGTATATAGTATCCTTGAGATCCTTGTGGTAAACTTCTCCAATACGTCCCATGGTGATGTGGGCTGCCATGCTCTTACCTAAACTTCAGGTTGGTGCATCAAAGGAAAACTCTATGGGCTCAGTGACTGGCGTGAACATCCTTCCTGGAACTTGAACTTGGATCATCCAGCGCTCCTCTTCTGGTAAAGTGGCGTTGTAAGTCCTGGTGAAGCTTGGTATTCCGATGTTCAGGTATCTAGTAACTTCCTTCAAGTGTCGTCCAAAAGGGGTGTCTTCATCCGGTTGTGCAAACTTGTTCCTTGCATCCGCTATCCTAAAGAGTAGAAAATGGAAAGGAGTCAGAAATGAGAAGAGAGTAGTGATCTGGGGCTTTAGCTTATTGGTAGTGTCCTATAGTCAGCGTGTGCTCTGATACCATCTTGTAGCGACCAGACCTCAAACAGTCTGATCTCTATGCATCAGTGTCATCCCTGGATCGGTAATGCTGACACGCACAGTACTTGAGGATTTATAACAGAGTAGAAATCACACACTTACTACATCGCATGTCTCAAAAGAGAACTTATTACAATAAATATGGCTTAAGGCCATCTAAAATCGATAACGGCGGAAGGCTTGGAAGATAAAGCGAGTCCATCAACTCCAACGGCATCACTGAGTGAAAGACCACGACCTACCGGCTCCTTCCTCGTCGTCTGAAAAGTCTGCAACATGATACGTTGCAGCCCGAAACGGGTCAGCACATGGAATATGCTGGCAATGTAACACAAGAGAATAATGAACAGAATATTGCTATCACTACATGCATATATGGCTGGTGGAGGCTGTATGGTGAAATGTTTTGCGAAAAGGCAATTTTTTCCTACAACAAAAGAATAAATTTTATTTAACTATCATGGTAGTTGTTAAACATTGAGAAGGTTCCTCCAACTCAATCCCAATTAAGCATCATCATTAAACCCAATCAAATTATATTAAGAGTGATGAGATCCACATGATAATCCAAGAACTAGATACTCAAGATGTCCATAACCGGGGACACGGCTAACCATGATTAGTTTATACACTCTGCAGAGGTTTGCGCACTTTTCCCCACAAGACTCGAATTTATCCATGGTCGGAGATTCGAGACACAGTCTTTCTGAAGCATTAACTCTCTACTCTGGATAGACAATACCACCTACAACCCACTATATCGGCTAGTCTACCTCTTCAAGAGCTTCACACAACTTACTCAACTATGCCAGAGCCCATAATGGCTTGTGGCTACACACGGAAGTTTCTAGCATGAATAATCTTATGATCCCTTTGAGCCTGGGTGGCGGGCCGTAGGATGATCACGCGGGTCCTCCGGGATATCCTAGGACAACACTGGATTCTCCAGGTGCCCACACGCAATCCACCCAGATATATATTCAAGTAGCCACCTTAAGTTGAACCATTAATTAACAAACTCACATCTGTCATGGATACACTCAAACCCAGTCCACATCTACGAGCATATCATAGCAATATAAGCAACGTAAAAGTAACTCCCAAGGGTTTGATAATAAATAGGTGAATAGGTACTACCTCATCTACTTCCCAAAACCCACAATTTAATCAGATCCTAACCATGCAATTGTTTGAGGATTGATCCAATGCAATAAAACTGGGTAGTAAAGAGGTAAGAGTGTTACTTGCCTTGTTGATGATCCGCGAAACCTAGAGACTCGTAGTAGCACGCTTCGCACTCCGGGTACTCTATCGCAAACAAACAAGCATACAATAAGCACTCAACTAGAAGCACGGTTAAAACTTCGAATAAGAGATCTAACCAGAAAGTTCAACTTAAGAACTCCAGTTTGCAAAAAGAATCAAATCAAACGAACCAACAATACTCAAATTGCGAAAGAAACAAGATCCGTTTACTAATCTGGACTAAAGTAAAATTTTACAGTAGCAAAATCTTGTTCTAGTTGGTTAAACAGAAAGAGGGCTTCGAGACGAAGATCTAGGCGCTTGAATCGCCTGATTCCGATAAACGAGCGAAAAGTTATACTAGAACGAAGATTAGGGTAGAAATCGCAATCGAGAAATAATCGCTGAAAACCCTGGAAAAAGAAAACTGATGAACAGGCTAACGAACGAACTTTCGCTGTCTGCGGTTAACAGGTGAAAACCATTCGTTAAAACGAACGTACGAACGGGCGTTCGCTAAATAACTAAACCGAAAAAAATCCGATCTAAATAAAAAAGGGATCTAGGGTTTCGAAAAAACCAATCGGTTTTCTCGCGAAAACCGACGGCGTCGGCGGCCACCTCCGGCGGTCGGCGAGGCGGCGGCGGCGTGCGAAGGCGGCGGCGGATCCGGCGGCGGCGCGACGGGCGGCGTGCGGCGGCAGCGGCAGGAGCAGCGCGCGGGGGCTTGCGGCGGCGGCGGCGCTAGCGGCCGGCGACTTGGGCCTCGGGGTCGTGGGCCTCGGCTTATAAAGCCGCCCGGGTGCGGTGTCCAGGTCGGACACGGCCCGGTAAGTCGGTTGACTTTTTTTAAAATAATTACACGCAGAAAAACGAATAAAAGAAATACTAAACAGACTCCAAAAATCCTGAAATAAATTTTCCCCGTCCTCTAAATATCTACCGGACAAGGTGAACATTTATTTGTGCCTCTAATGCTATTTTGAAAAACAATTTTTTTCCTAATTCAAATAAAATATCGATAAAACTCCAAATAAAATTCTTATTTGATTTTAATATTAAATCTCCAATATTTCTTTATTTTGGGGAAGTCATTTTATCCCCTCTCTTTTATTTTCATAAAAGAAATATTCGAAGAGAAAAATAATTAAAATCAAACGATCCTCTTTTCAAAATTTGAGAAAACTCAAATATGAAAATAACGAAATCCCCAATTCTCTCCGTGGGTCCTTGAGTTGCGTAGAATTTATAGGATCAAGCCAAAATGCAATAAAATATGATATGCAATTGATGATCTAATGCATAACATTCCAAATTGAAAATTTGGGATGTTACAGAGGAGCGGGCATCCACTCATCCCACTGCTGAGGTACCTGTGCAGCCTCTGGAGTAGCGTGAGCGTTCCAGTAGGCGATGATGTCTACAGGCATAATCCTATATCCGCCCCTGGCAGCAGAATCAAACAAAGCAGGTGTAGGAAATGGAATAATATCACTAGTTGTAACGCTATAGACCAGGTTATAAGGAATGGCAATATCAGGACGATCATGTGCAAAAAAAGTGATGGTGTTCCATGGCTGCACGGTCTAGGTAAACATTGGTCAGAGAGTAATCATGAGGGCGTATCTCAACCTCAAAGTGAGCCGCCAAACGAGTGAAAAAAATCCCACCGTATATTTTACCCTGGGTTTTATTAAGATGCAGGCGGCGAGCCACGATAGCTCCCAAGCTATACGTGTTGTTGCCCTCAAGTGCACGACGTAAAACAGCAAGGTCCGGTGAACTAAGTGCACCCACCTTCTCCCTAGCAAGCAAGCATTTGATAATAAAATATGCAAAGTAACGAACAGCAGGAAAATGTAAGCCAGCGGCAGTGATGGCTGACACTCTCCTCTCATCGCCCACTGTCAAAGTGAGACAAAAATCCTCAAACCCAGCCGGTCTAGGCTCATCTAAACTCCCATCAGAAGGGATCATGCATATGTCACAAAATTCAGTAAGTGGTATCTGATGGTTTTCAACATATAAATCAAAGCTCACTTCAGGAGGGTTATTTCTAGGAAAGAAAGTAAAGCTTTGAACAAAGATGTTCGTGAGGATTTGGTGCTGGTCACACTCATCTGCGATGAAGTCGGTGAGGCCGGCATTGGCAATATATTGCATGAACTCCTCATGAATTCCAGCCTCTTGCAGGAACAGGATGTGTGGCCATTCGCACGGCCATACCTCCTCCAACCTCCGAGGGCGGAGATCATTGTCAGAAGACTCCCCAATAACACCCTTGGAGTTCTTCTTTGAGCCAAACTTCCTAAAGATATTCATGTCCGCGTACAATTTTTCCTATGAACAAAAATCTGAATTTTTAGTTCAAAAATTTTCCCAACAAAACTTCACAAAATTGATAGCAACTACTCATAGGGATACATAGAGGCCATAACAAGCATTCAAACTACTTATAACACTAAGAATTCAACATGCAAGCACATCTACAGCAACACCAAGAGTAACTAATTATTCAAAGTATAAACCACTAAAACAAAAACTAATTGGACAAATGGTGGAGTCACATACCAAGCAACAATCCGCCGAAACAGTTTCGGAAACGGAGCTTCGAGCAAACAGATCGAAATCCACGGGTTTGAGCTCAAGAACACAGGAGAGAGGGCAATGGGGATTTTTTTCTGGAGGTGAGCGATGATGTGGGCTAAAGAGATAAGTGAGGGGGCCCAGTGGGGACCACAACCCACGAGGGCGCGTCTGGGGGTCCTAGCGCGCCCAGGTGGGTTGTGCCCACCTGGTGCACCTCCCTCTGGTATTATTTGCACCAAAAATTCTTAAATATTCAAAAAAAATCATATAAAATTTTCAGGGCATTCTGAGAACTTTTATTTTGGGTCATTTTTTATTGCACGGAAAATTCAGAAAATAGACAAAACATGACATTTTATTTTATTTAACTAATAAAAACAGAAAACAAAAGGTAGGGACATAAGGTAGTGCTTACTAAATTCATCAACTTCATACCGTTCAAAAATGATTCATTAATAAGGTTGATCAGGTTTATTAACAACCACTTTCGATTAGCATGAAACCGAAGAACTTTCAAAAACCACTAAGTTACCTCAATGGGGATATGCATTTCCCCAACAATAAGTATCTCATATTTATTTTTGACAGTATGTAGAGGTATTTGTAAACTTCCAATAGTGATTGTCGGAGATTTTTCAATAACATTAATACCATTCACTTCGAATTGTTTCTTCGGAAAGTGCACCGTATGCTCATTACCATTGATATGGAAAGTGACCTTGATTTTATTGCAATCAATAACAGCCCCTGCAGTATTCAAGAAGGGTCTACCAAGGATAATCGACATGTTGTCGTCCTCGGGCGTCTCAAGTATAGCAAACTCAGTCAAAATAGTAACATTAGAAACAACAACGGGCACATCCTCACAGATACCGATATGTATGGCAGTTGATTTATCAGCTATTTGCAAAGATATTTCAGTAGGTGTGAGTTTATTCAAGTCAAGTGTTTTATATAAAGAGAAAGGCATAACACTAACACCAGCTCCTAAATCACACAAAGCAGTCTTCACATAATTCTTTTTGATAGAGCAAGGTATAGTTGGTATTCCCGGATCTCCAAGTTTTTTAGGTACTCCATCTTTAAAAGTATAATTAGCAAGCATAGTGGATATTTCAGCTTCTAGTATTTTTCTCTTATTTGTGATGATGTCTTTCATGTATTTTGCGTAAGAGGCATTTTTAAGATGTCAGTCAAGCGAGTATGCAAAAAGACTGGCCTCAGCATTCAAGCAAAGCGTTCAAATTCTTCATCATCTTTATTTTTAGTTGACTTGGGTGGAAAAGGCATAGGTTTTTGAACCCACGGTTCTCTTTCTTTACCGTGTTTCCTAGCCACAAAGTCTCTTTTGCCATATCTTTTATTTTTTGGTTGTGGGTTATCAAGATCAACAGGTGGTTCTATCTCAACATCATTATCTGGTTCTTTTTCTTTGTTTGTTTGAGAGTCTTAATGAACCTCATCATTATCTTTTTCGTTATCAGTAGGTGAGTGTTCATTACCAGATTGAGTTTCAGCATTAGAGATAGAAGTTTCATTTTCATTATCAGGAGGTTTCTCTATTTCACGTTCACTAGAAGTGTGCAAAGTCCTATCATTCTTCTTTTTCTTTTTCTTTTTAGAAGGACTAGGTGCACTAGTGTTAGCTCTTTGTGAATCTTGTTCAATTATTTTTGGGTGTCCCTCAGGATAAAGTGGTTCCTGAGCCATTTTACCTCCTCTAGTTGCAACTCTAACAGCAAAGTCATGCATATTATGATTCATTTCATCAAGTAATTCTCTTTGTGATTTAGCAACTTGTTCTAACTGAGTTTGAACCATAGAAGCATGTTTTCCAACACCTCTAACATCATTTGATATTCTAAATAACAAGTCACTCAAGCAAGCAATCATATCAGAATTATATTTCAATTGTTTCATAACATTTGCATTGAAGTGATCTTGTTTTCTAATATAGTTTTCAAACTCATAAAGGCATTGACTAGGATGCATATTGTGAGGATTATCATTTTCATTGAACTTCATAAGAGAATTTACCTCTACCACCTTAGGCAGCGGTGGTTTATTAAGCCCATGTATTTCTTCAATAGGAGGTAAATTTTTAACATCCTCAGCTTTAATACCTTTTTCCTTCATAGATTTCTTTGCCTCTAGCATATCTTCAGGACTGAGATATAATATACCCCTCTTCTTCGGAGTGGGTTTAGCCGGTGGTTCCGGAAGAGTCCAATCATCATAATTTTTCAATATGTTATTCAATAATTCCTCAGCTTGTCCAACAGTTCGTTCCCTGAAAACACAACCGGCACAACTATCTAGGAAGTCCCTAGAAGCATCGGTTAGTCCATTATATAAGATATCAAGCATTTCATTTTTCTTAAGAGGATGCTCAGGCAAAGCATTAAGTAACTGGCAAATCCTCCCCAAAGCTTGTGGGAGACTCACTTCTTTAATTTGCACAAAGTTAAATATTTCCTATAAGGCAGCTTGTTTCTTATGAGCAGGAAAATGTTTTTCAGAGAAGTAATAAATCATATCCTGGGGACTACGCACATAACTAGGAGTAAGAGTATTGTACCAAGCTTTAGCATCACCCTTTAATGAGAAAGGAAATAATTTGAGAACAAATTAATAGCGAGTCTTCTCATCATGAGTAAAAAGGGTGGCTATATCATTCAACTTAGTAAGATGTGCCACAACAGTTTCAGTTTCATAACCATGGAAAGGGTCAGATTCAACCAAAGTAATTAACTCTGGGTCGACAGAGAATTCATAATCCTTATCATCAATAAAGATGGGTGAAGTAGCAAACTTAGGATCACATTTCATTCTAGCATTCAGAGATTTTTATTTATACTTTTGTAGTAATTTCTCTAGATCATCTCTATCTCTACAAGCAAGAATATCTCAAGTTGTTTCTTGATAACCCACAAGTATAGGGGTTCGCAACAGTTTTCGAGGGTAGAGTATTCAACCCAAATTTATTGATTCGGCACAAGGGGAGCCAAAGAATATTCTCAAGTATTAGCAGTCTAGTTGTCAATTCAACCACACCTGGAAAACTTAATATCTGCAGCAAAGTATTTAGTTGCAAAGTAGTATGGAAGTAACGGTAACGATGGCAAAAGTAACCGTAGCAGTTTTGTAGTAATTGTAACGGTGGCAACGGTAAAGTAACTAAGCAAAGATCAATATGTGAAAAGCTCGTAGGCATTGGATCAGTGATGGATAATTATGTCGGATGCGATTCCTTATGCAACAGTTATAACATAGGGTGACACAGAACTAGCTCCAGTTCATCAATGTAATGTAGGCACGTATTCCGAATATAGTCATACATTGTCGGATTTTGGGTTCTGGCAAAACCCTTAAGGTTCGAACACTGGGTGCGCACGAAGATCTCTCCATCCCCTAGCTCATACACTCGCCACGATCTCAAAGCTCTGCACGTCGAACCCGAAGAACAAGGGACATAGGGTTTATACTGGTTTGGGCCACCGATGTGGTGTAATACCCTACTCCAGTGTGGTCTGGTGGATTGCCTCGTAGGCTAAGGATGAACAAGTACAAGGGAAGAACAGCCTCCCGAGGAGAGGTGTTCTTGAGCTCGGTGAGCTTGTGTGGTTGATGGTGATCTGGATCATCCGTCCCCTTCTAAGGTGGTGGCTAGTCCTATTTATAGAGGCCTGGGTCCTCTCCCCAAATGTTAGGAGGGAAGGGATACCACAACGACCAATTTGAAGGGGGACAACTAGTACAAGTTATCCTGACAAAAGGTTCCGGTGGTGACGCCGTCGTGGGCTCCGCGATGACCTTTGTCCTACCGTCCTGCTGTTCTTGGTCTGGTTGCACCGACGTGGAAATGTTTGCCTGACGCCTCAGGACTCCTCGCCTACGCTTGCTCCTTTAGCACCAAAGAGGCAACGGGTACTCTACGCTCGCTGGCGCCCGCCTGGCCTTGGTTGTCATGGCTCACGTCACGGGAACCTCATGAGGTGTCCCTCGCCTTGATCTCTCCGCCCTCGCGAGCCAGCCTAGTGAGGCCGCCCCTGAGGAGGTCTTGTGTCGTCCGCCTCGCGAGGCTTGGCCCCTCGCGAGGGTCTTGAGTGTTTGCTGGTGAAGATGGGTCGTACCAGGCCGCTGGTGGAGCCACGCCATGGGCCGCAGGCAGGCAAGTCTGGGGACCCCCGTTCCCAAAATGCCGACAGTAGCCCCGGGGCCCAAGGCGCGCTCGGACTTGGCTTCGAGGCGAAGCCAAAGGGCAAGTGCGGAGTGCCGCGGGCCCCAACCGCCTGCGGCCTTGATTGACGCATGGTGACTGACGGGACGTGGGCGTCTCCGCTTCCCCACGCTGCCTCGGCAACTGCCCGACTGACAAAAAGGCTGGCGCGGGCTGTGCTGCCTTCATTGATCTCCTTCGCCTTGCTCCAGACCCCTTTCTTGCTCTTCGCTTCCAAAGACTCCAGATTCGCCCAGATCCTCCTTCAAGCCCGCCGGCAATGGCGCCCAACAAAGCTCGGGCTGCTCCTCCGCCTTCCTGGTATGAGCCGGTGCTTAGTGCGCGGAGCGTTTTGGAGAAGAACCTCGCCGTCGTGCTCCTAATGACAGCGGAGGGTGCTGAGAAGAGGAAGACTGCGCTCCGGGCCAGCTCCGCCGAGCCGGAGGCGTCGGGCAGTACTTTCTACCCCTTCTTCATGAGCGTTGTCGCAGGGTTGGTTCCCCCCTTCTTCGACTTCTTCTATTCCGTCCTCAGCCATTACAAGATTCACGCCCTCCATCTTCCTCTTGCCGATCTTCGCCTTCTACCGCGAGGCGTACGTCGGAGTGATGCCATCCGTGGCACTGCTGCGCCACTTCTTCTTCCTCCGTATCAAGGAGGGACTGCTCGGGGTGCGTTGGCTTCGTTGCATCCAACAAGACCAAAGCGATCTCGAAGGCTGGGAAGAAGGCCGAGGGCTTCAGGAGAAAGTGGGTCTTGATGGATGCCAAGTGCTGACACCCCCGGCTGGTGCTGCCGACGGAGATGCCCGTGTCTCAAGAAGGGTGGCTTCGCGCGAAGCTCACCGACCCTCGGGCGGTGCAGGTGCTGCAGAGGATGACCGCCGACCTGAAACCTGGCGACTCAAGGGCGGCGAAGCTAACAGGAGCCATGATCGTCAAAGAGTTCATGACGCAGGACGTGGCTCCCCTCCAGGCGCGCCCGCGCCCCTTGTGGAAGCTCGAAGACGAAGGAGACGACCTCCGCTTGCGTCCGGAGGCCCTTTCTGTCGAGGAGTTGGGCTCGGCCCTCCGCTCCTTGGTTGGGGACGACCAAGGGTACCCACTGGACTCCTTCGTGCCCTTGTACTGCCGCCCGGATGGGGCGGAGGCCGCCGCTGCCATGCCCATCTTTGATGAGCGTGGGCTCGTGTCGCCTGCGCCCTCTGATGTCCTAGTGACGACGACCCCGGTGGTGGTGTCCTCCGACGAGGAGAAGGAGAAGGACTCGGAGGCCACCCTGGAAGGGTCTGGGGAGACCGCCCCTCCGCGCAAGGCTGATCTTCTCCGTGCCATGCCCGACGATGACGATGCTGACGACCACCTGGCGAAAGAAGTCCCGCCTCCCGCTGGGGTTACGACGAGGCCCAGGGTCTCCCCCTCGGGGAAGTAGACATCCGACGTCCCGACGAAGAGTAGATTGTCGCTGATCTCTTGGGGTGACGTCCCCGCGTCGCCGCCGCCTGGGGGCATTGCGGCCTCGCAGACTTCCGGGGACCGTGCACCTGCGCCCCAGGCCACGAGGCCCCTAAGCCTCGCATTTCTGAAGAGGCGCCGGGACTACACCACCGTGGACCAGTGAGTTTTCAGCCCTGACCTTGCTCTCGTTCCTGCTCCTGTCACGGCCTCCTGATGCTTCTTTGTTGATCTTCTAGGCCGACATCGTCGTCGAAGAAGAAGAAGGAAAGGGCGGCCACACCCTTGGGGGCCCCGCATCTTGTCACTGCCACACCTCCCCTGGCACAGAAGGGCGGCGACAGCGCCCGCATTTCTCTGGCCCGGTCGTCCTCGCGAGGTCCAGAGGAGCGCCCCCAGGAGAGGGCACCCGCCAAGGCCTCGTCAGCTCCTGAGGCGCTCATCCCCAGCCCGTCGGCCGAGGCCCCGCAGGCTCCGGAGCTCCTAGCCTCTTCCTCCGTCGCCCTCAACCTGCAGGTCTTGGCGATGACGCTGCCTCCTTCTTCCGCTCCACCGCCAGCCCGCGACCCTTCCACCTCGCCTGACGCCCTGGAGCACGCACTTTCCGCGCTAGCCCGGCTGCAGGGTGATCTTCAAGGCGCCGACCATCGCCTAGTGGTCGGGCGCCTGGAGCTGATCTCTGGCTGGCTGCACTCTGATGCATCTGTCTGGGAGGCACTGAGCCAGGCCATGGCGGCATCGGAGAGGGACAAGCAGGCCACCGCCCAAGCTGCGGCTGCCTGCGAGGTGGCGCTGAAGGATGCCGGGCTGCCCAGGATCGCTGTCGGTCGCTAGAGGCTGAGCTGGAGACCGTGCGCAACGAGCGTGCGGCCGAGGCTCGAGGCCGCCTGGCGGAGGAGGAGAAGATGAAGGCCCGAGAGGACGCTGTCAGGGGTTGCGACGCCAAGCTGGAGCAATTGGCGAAGGCGCAGGCCACGGAGCGCAGCCGGCTGGAGAAACTTGAGCAGGAGATGAAGGCAGAGAAGGCCGAGCTGGAAGCCACGGTGAAGGTCCTGGCTGAGGACCGCGTGGCCTTCAAGTCCCTTGAGGAGAAATTCCGCATGGTGCTGCGGGCACTCTACGAGAAGGTCTTGGAGGAGCCGCTGGCGACGGACGACGAGGGCCCCACCCAGCTGCTCCCTCATCTGGTCGCGGCGCTTGAGGGCGTCGTGGATGTGATCGGCCCCTTGGTGGAGGGGGAAGCCCGCGCACTCTCCTTGGCTGCACTGACGCGCGTCTTCAGCCACCTCCATCTTTGCGATCCTGACGCCGACCTCGACGAGCTGCTCGAGCCCGTGGACGACGAGCGCTGCGCAGCTGGTGCCGAAGCTGTGAAGACCCAGGTGGAGGCCTTCCTGAAGAAGTTCCGCGCCTTCTACCCTGTGCCCTCAACTAGTGGTGCTACTGAACCTACAACTCCGGCGGGCGGCGCAGGTGAGGGCAACGCTGCTGTGGAAGGGGCATCCCTTGCAAGTGACGGCGGCGTCCAGGGATGACGAGATGGCTTGCTGGCGGCTCCTTCCCTGTTTTGCTTCTGCAACATGCACCATGCCTCGTGGAGGCGTTTAAACTTGTGGTTGGTATTGGGAAAACATTATGCCTTGTAATATTTGTTTGAGATTCCGCGATCTCCTTCCTGTTTGCTTGATGTTCTACGTCGGCAGGGCCCGACCCCGCGCATGCCTCAGCCGCCGTTGGATCGTCCGGATCGCCAGGAGGAGACCAAAGGGTGAGGGGCTACATGGCCAGTTAGGCTCCTGAGTCGCGATGCTCAGGAGTCCCCCTTGACGTGCAAACAGCTTACAGAAAGGAGATGCAGGAGTAGGCCTAGTGTTCTACGTCGGCAGGGCCCGATCCCGCGCATACCTCAGCCGCCGTTGGGTCGTCCGGATCACCAGGACGAGACCAAGGGGTGAGGGGCTACGTGGCCAGGTAGGCTCCTGAGTCGCGATGCTCAGGAGTCCCCCTTGACGTCCAAACGACCTTCATACCTTGGCTCCGCTCGGGAGGGCGCGTCACGACCATGTCCGAGAGACATGGCAGGGCGGTGTACGCTTGGGCGTGACCTGAGCGCAGCCCGTTCCCAGCCCCCTCGCGCGGCTCTCCCGAGGGGAAAGCGTTGCAGTGAGGCTGGACACTGAGCTGGGTGGCTCCCTGAGGTTGGTACGGCCATGGGGCCGCCCTCAGTTGTTTATCACCAGCGAGGAGCATCGCGCTTCCGCACTTGCATGGGCATAGCCGCTCCTCGACTGCCAGCGCGGAGCATGGTGCTTCCACTGGTGCGTGGGTGAGTGCTCCCTCTGAGTGGAGCCCCCGGGGCATGTACAGCCCCGCCCTGACACGTGGCTTGCACGGCAGGGCTGGACGAGGTGTGTCTGGGCACTCGTGAGCCAGCGCGGGACTCACGAGGCCCTACCCCAAGGCGGGTTGCGCCTGGTCTTGATTCCTGATGGCCGCGACGGTCCTGCGAGATGGTTAGGCAACCTGCGTCGGGCGAATCTCCTGAGGCGATCACATGAGAAGGCCAAACACCAACGACCCCAGGAGGTGAAGTGAGCAGGGCCGGCCCGCCAGACAGAGCTCAGTTGTTGGGTTTATCGACGCTGCAGGGACGGACCCGAGCACAAACGACGTGCCTAGTCTTATCATGCAAAGGATCGCGAAGAAAGACGACCGGCGCGCGGCTCCCATGGTGGTGAGGCACCGGGTCGCGCACCCTAGCCTGACACCAGGCTAGGGAGCGTGACGTTCATGGCATCGTAGTGCCGGGCAGGCAAGTGGTAATCATAGGTAACTCATGCGGGGGAACAAGTTAACTTAGATAGATGCGAGAATGATACATGCCACTGGGACGGACCCGAGCGGCCTGGGGATGATGCAGCCCGAGGGGCGCCCCCAGTAGAGTAAGCTAAAGATGCAAGAGGATACATGCCGCAGGGACAGGCCCGTGCGACCTGGGAATCGTGCAGCCCGAGGGGCGCTCCCAGCTGAGTAAAGTTGGAAAATGTCACCTGGTTCCATTGGTGAAGGAGTGTTGGGGTAGCCGAAGGCACGCAATGAAGGAGTCGCACCTCATGAGCCGCCAAGACCCTGAGCCTCGGGAGGCTCTGGGGGCTCAGGTGGCTCTTTGAGGACCGTTGCCACCTCCACCAGGACTGTATGATGACTGGCTTCCTGAGCCGCCAGGGTGCTCCGTAGATGACGCTGGTAGGCGGCCGCCACGTTCGGCAAGCCAAATGGCATTCGGACATAGCTGTGAGGTGGACCCTCGCAGCGCCCGACGCGTGAAGGCCAGAAGCACTCCTGAGACGCGGCTCTGTTGAGCCCTGGAATGTCGATGCAGACGCGTAGTCCGCCATCCTCGCCAGGATGGAGAGCTGCGCCAGGTGGGCGGCGGTCGCCGTGCATGGGCCTTGCTTCTTGAAGCTCCTGGGTGGCCTTGATGATGAACTCCTGAGCGCCAGGCGCTCCTCGCCCAGTGCCCACCTGAGGGAAACATGCCGCAAAGCACGCCTCCACGTGGTGCCCGAGCTCCTCCCTCGTGTTGTTGGCTAAGTCTGAGGCCCTCCAGAAGAGAGACCCCGAGCCTCGCCCGAGGAGGGCACCGGGCGCGCCTTCCTATGAGAGGGAGGGAGGCGCCCCAGGTGCGGGCGCTGATCCTGAGGCGGCGCCGCTCTCCTGAGGCCCTATGCGGAGTAGTTGCCTCTTCTTCTTGGGCATGGTCTCAGGAGGGTACTGGATGCCCTCGCTGTCGGGGTCTTCGATTGCTGTGGCTTGGAAGGCGCGCTCCAGGGAGCACACCGCATGTCTTTCTTCACAGGGGACTGTGATGATTCCGCTGCTTCCTCGCATCTTGAGGATGTTGTAGCCATGGTGGGTCATTGCCATGAACTTGGCTAATGTCGGATACCCAAGGATTGCATTGTACGGCAGACGGATGTGGGCGACGTCGAAGTCGATGAGCTCGGTGCGGTAGTTGTCGCACTGGCCGAAGGTGACAGGGAGGCGGACCTGCCCTATCGGGGTGGTGGAGCCGTCGATCACTCCTGAGAAGGGCTTGGTAGGCTGTAGCTGGTCGTATGGCACCTGGAGGTTGTCGAATGTCTCGACGGACAGGACGTTAAGCCCTGCACCTCCGTCGATGAGGGTCTTGGTGACTTGGACGTTGCTGATGACAAGCGAGCAAAGCATCGGGAGGGCGCCGGCGGGCGCCGCGCACTTGAGCTGGTCTGACGAGCTGAAGGTGATGGCGCACTTGGACCACCTGAGCGGGCGCGTGGCCTCGAGCCTGGGAAGAGCCGCGCTCACCTCGCGAGCAAACTGCTTGAAGACGCGCTGGGATGCTGGGGCCTGAGCTCCGCCCAAGATGCAAGCGATAGCGCGTGGTTCCTGGAAGCCCCCAGCCCCCTCGTCCTGATGGTGGTCGTCGTTCCTTCTCGGTGGTGGCGACAGTGGAGGGAGACCAGCATTGCCCTGAGGGCGATCCTCGCGCGGCTGGTCCCTCCAGGCGCCCTCACGAGGCTGGTCCTGCCAGCAGTCCTCACGAGGCCAGTCGCGCCACTCCTGGCGGGGGCCATGATCGTCCCAGCGTCCCCCACCTCGTCCTCCTCCTCGGCCGCAGCCCCGGTCATTGGGCTCGGGTCGTCGACCGAAGCATCTGTCTCGGATGGCCATGAGCTCCTGACAATTGTTGGTGTTGTGGCTGTGTACGTTGTGGAAGGCACAGAACGAACGGCTGCTCTTGGACGACTCGGGGTGGTCCCGTCCGCGATTCGTGTCTGGCTCCGCCACGAGCACGGCCACCCCCTTGCGCTTCACGTCTTTGGCCTTGGCTTTCTTCTCCTCTGGTCGGTAGCAGGGAGCTCGAGGAGGGAAAGGCGCCCTTCCTCAGCTCTTGCGCATTTGCTCGCCATGTTGAACAGCTCCAGAGCTGTGCATAGCTCCTCGTGGATGGCGAGCTCCTCCTTTATCTTGACGTCGCGGACGCCATTGGAAAACGCTGAAATGGTGGCCTCGTCCATCACCTTGGGGATCTTGAGGCGAACGCTGTTGAAGCGCCGGATGTACTTCCGCAAGGTCTCTCCTGGCTATTGCTTGATGTGGCGCAGGTCACCCGCGGCCGGAGGGCGGTCGCGAGTGCCCCGGAAGTTGGCGACAAAACGGTCCCGCATCTCACCCCAGGAAGAGATCGGCCCCGGGGGCAAGTTCAGGAGCCACGAGCGAGCACCATCCTTGAGAGCCATGGGGAACCAGTTCGCCATGACTTTCTCGTCGCTGTTGGCCGTCTCGATGCTCAGCTTGTAGAGCTGCAAGAACTCCGCAGGGTCGGGGGTGCCGTCGTAGCGAGGAGGCAGGTCTGGCTTGAACTTGCCCGGCTAGACGACGCTACGTAGTTGCGGAGTGAAGGCGCGGCAGCCTGTTATGGCCACCGGGGCCCTTTGCAGAGACGGAGCCTGCCCTTGATGTCCGCGCATCGCCACCGCAGGCGGCACGCGGTCTTGTCGTGGTGACGCCGACAGCGCATGAGCGTTTTCTTGCGGCCGGGGAACTTCTTGGCAACTTCCTTCTTCTCGCGCGGGCGCTCGGCAACGTGCGTCGCGCCGGGGGGGCGCGCGCCTTGGCGCCAGGGCGCCGTCTTGGTGCGGAGGCGGCGGAGGCGCCCCGTAGGCTACGTCACCCGCGGCTGGAGGTGGGCGAGGTAGCGAGAGAGTCAGGACAGGCGAGCCCCCAGGGGCGCTGACGAGCTCGGCGATGCGATCCAGCGAGTCCTCGTAGAGGTCGTCGACTCGACGGTAGCGCAGGAGCTCGCGTGCCATGAGCAGCGCGGCCTGCTCGTCTGTGGGCGCGCGACAAGCGTGGGACGATGAGCCGGCCGGAGTCAGCGACGCGGTGGCGGTGCGGCCGTGTCGCTGCACCGAGGGGTGCAGCGAAGATGCTTGCTGCTCGTTTCCCGCCGGGCCGGTGGCGGCGTTGGCAGCGGGTGATGGAGAACGACGGGGAGGCCCGCGACAGGGGCAGTCTGAGCAACACGGGAGGCGAGGGTGGCCTGACGCTCGGCGCGGGCTCGACGTGCGTCTGCCATGGGCGCGATGGAGCGGTGGAGCGTGGATCGATGAAAGGAAAGCTTCAGCACATCCCTACCTGGTGCGCCAAATGTCGGATTTTGGGTTCCGGCAAAACCGTTAAGGCTCGAACACTTGGGTGCGCACGAAGATCTCTCCCTCCCCTAACTCACACACTCGCCACGATCTCAAAGCTCTGCATGTCGAACCCGAAGAAAAAGGGACACCGATTTTATACTGGTTCGGGCCACCGATGTGGTGTAATACCCTACTCCAGTGTGGTGTGGTGGATTGCCTCGTAGGCTAAGGATGAACAAGTACAAGGGAAGAACAACCTCCTGAGGAGAGGTGTTCTAGAGCTCGGTGAGCTTGTGTGGTTGGTGGTGATCTGGATCATCCGTCCCTTTCTAAGGTGGTGGCTAGTCCTATTTATAAAGGCCCGGTTCCTCTCCCCAAATGTTAGGCAGGAAGGGATCGCACAACGGCCAATTTGAAGGGGGACAACTAGTACAAATTATCCTAACAAAAGGTGGTCTTCGCCTGCCAAAGGCTCTGGTGGTGATGCCGTCGTGGGCTCCGCAATGACCTCCGTCCTACCGTCCTGCTGGTCTTGCTCTCGTTGCACCGATATGGAAACCTTTGTCTGATGCCTCGGGACTCCTCGCCTGCGCTTGCCCCTTTAGCACCAAAGAGGCAACAGGTACTCTGCGCCCGCTGGTGCCCGCCTGGCCTTGGTCGTCATGGCTCACGTCACGGGAACCTCACGAGGTGCCCCTCGCCTTGATCTCTTCGCCCCTCACGAGCCAGCCTAGTGAGGCCGCCCCTGAGGAGGTCTTGTGTCGTCCGCCTCGCGAGGCTTGGCCCCTCGCAAGTATCTTGAGTGTTTGCTGGTGAAGATGGGTCGTACCAGGCCGCTGGTGGAGCCACGCCATGAGCCGCAGGCAGGAAAGTCTGGGGACCCCGTTCCCAGAACGCCGACATACGTGTTTATGGAAAAGAACTTGCATGAAATCTTTTGTCCTACCCTCCCGTGGCAGCGGGGTCCTATTGGAAACTAAGGGATATTAAGGCCTCCTTTTAATAGAGTACGGGACCAAAGCATTAACACTTAGAGAACACATGAACTCCTCAAACCATGGTTATCACCGGGAGTGGTCCCGATTATTATCACTTCGGGGTTACCGGATCATAACACATAGTAGGTGACTATTGACTTGCAAGATAGGATCAAGAACTCACATATATTCATGAAAACATAATAGGTTCAGATCCGAAATCATGGCACTCGGGCCATAGTGACAAGCATTAAGCATAGCAAAGTCATAGCAACAACAATCTCAGAACATAATGGATACTAGGGATCAAACCCTAACAAAACTAACTCGATTACATGATAAATGTCCTCCAACCCATCACCGTCCAGCAAGCCTACGATGGAATTACTCACGCACGACGGTGAGCATCATGAAATTGGTGATGGAGGAAGGTTGATGATGACGACGGCGACGGATTCCCCTCTTCTTAGCCCCAAACGGACTCCAGATCAGCCCTCCCGAGAGAGATTAGGGCTTGGCGGCGGCTCCGTATCGTAAAACGCGATGAATCCTTCTCTCTATTTTTTTCTCCCCGAACGTGAATATATAGAGTTGGATTTCAGGTCGGTGGAGCCTCAGGGGGCCCACGAGGCAGGGGCGCGCCCTCCACCATCGTGGACAGGGTGTGGCCCCCTGGTGTTGATTCTTTCGCCAGTATTTTTTATATATTCCAAAAATATTCTCCGTGAAGTTTCAGGTCATTCCGAGAACTTTTATTTCTGCACAAAAATAACACCATGGCAATTCTGCTGAAAACAGCATCAGTCCGGGTTAGTTCCATTCAAATCATGCAAGTTAGAGTCCAAAACAAGGGCAAAAGTGTTTGGAAAAGTAGATACGATGGAGACGTATCAACTCCCCCAAGCTTAAACCTTTGCTTGTCCTCAAGGAATTCAGTTGACAAACTGAAAGTGATAAAGAAAAACTTTTACAAACTCTGTTTGCTCTTGTTGTTGTAAATATGTAAAGCTAGCATTCAAGTTTTCAGCAAAGATTATGAACCAACCATATTCACAATAACACTTAGGTCTCATGTTCACTCATATCAATGGCATAATCAACTAGCGAGCAATTGTAATAAATCTCGGATGACAACACTTTCTCAAAACAATCATAATACGATATAACAAGATGGTATCTCGCTAGCCCTTTCTGACCACAAAACATAAATGCAGAGCACCTCTGAAGATCAAGGACTGACTAAACATTGTAATTCATGGTAAAAGAGATCCAGTCATAGTCATACTCAATGCAAACTAATAGTAATGCATGCAAATGACAGCAGTGCTCTCCAACTGGTGCTTTTTAATAAGAGGGTGATGACTCAACATAAAAGTAAATAGATAGGCCCTTCGCAGTGGGAAGCAGGGATTTGTAGAGGTGCCAGAGCTCGATTTTGAAATAGAGATAAGTAATATTTTGAGCGGCATACTTTCATTGTCAACATAACAACCGAGAGATCTCGGCATCTTTCATGCTACACACATTATAGGCGGTTCCCAAACAGAATGGTAAAGTTTATACTCCCCCACCACCAACAAGCATCAATCCATGGCTTGCCCGAAACAACGGGTGCCTCCAACTAACAACAGTCCTGGGGGAGTTTTGTTTGCAATTATTTTGATTTGGTTTGCGCATGGGACAGGGCATCCGGGTGACCGACCATTTTCTCATGAAGGAGGAGCGGAGTCCACTCCTCGTGAGAATAACCCACCTAGCATGGAAGATACAGATAGACCTAGTTCATACATGAGCTATTCGAGCATATGAAACAAAATTTCATTTGAAGGTTTAGAGTTTGGCACATACAAATTTATTTGGAACGGCAGGTAGATACCGCATATGGGAAGGTATGGTGGACTCATATGGAATAACTTTGGGGTTTATGGAAGTGGATGCACAAGCAGTATTCCCGCTTAGTACAAGTGAAGGCTAGAAAAAGACTGGGAAGCGAACAACTAGAGAGCGACAACAGTCGTGAACATGCATTAAAATTAATCAACACTGAGTGCAAGCATGAGTAGGATATAATTCACCATGAACATAAATATCGTGAGGCTATGTTGATTTTGTTTCAACTACATGCGGGAACATGTGCCAAGTCAAGCCACTCGAATCGTTCAAAGGAGGATACCACCCTATCATACCACATCACAACCATTTTAATAGCATGTTGGCACGCAAGGTAAACCATTATAAACTCCTAGAAAATTAAGCATGGCATGAGAAACTATAATCTCTAATTGTCATTGCAAACATGTTTCATTCATAATAGGCTAAATCAGGAACGATGAACTAATCATATTTACAAAAACAAGATAGGTCGAGTTCATACCAGCTTCTCTCATCTCAATCAGTTCATCATATATCGTCATTATTGCCTTTCACTTGCACGACCGAACGGTGTGGATAATAATAATAGTGCACATGCAATTGGACTAAGCTGAAATCTGCAAGCATTCAATACACAGGAGAAGACAAGGTAACATGGGCTCTTTGTTAAATCAACAATAATGCATATAGGAGCCAGTCAACATTTACATCATGGTCTTCTCCTCTCGACCCCCAAAGAAGGAAATAAAACTATTTACATGGGAGAGCTCCCAACAAGCAAAAGAAGAACGAGAACTCTTTTTGGGTTTCCTTTTAATTATTACTACCACAGGCATGGAAGTAAACTAGCTAAAAGCTACAACTAATTTTTTTTGGTTTTTCTTAAGGTTTTTCAAACACACAAGAAGAAGGCTAGAAAAATAAAATAAACTTGCATGGATAGTACAATGAAAAAGTATGAGCACCGACAACTAGCATGTGTGTGTGAACATGAATGTAATATCGGTGAGAAATACGTACTCCCCCAAGCTTAGGCTTTTGGCCTAAGTTGGTCTATGCCACGGCTGGCCTGGCGGATATCCAAAGTTGTAGCTGGGGTCGTACTGAGATGCGGCGGCTATTACCTGGTGAGCTGCAGCTTGGAGCCGAGCTGCCTCCGTCCTCCTCTCATACTCGTTCGCCTCCTCCCTAGTTATAACATATCTCCCTTTTGCCTGAAAGTCAAAGAAAGCAAGAGCAGGGAGAGCAACATGGACAGTGCGAAGTCTGTCAAAGATTAGTCGGTATTGGAGGAACTGTTCATTCCTCTCTATAAACTGATGACGAACCATAGCATTATAATCTAGATATGCAGGGGGCAATTCCATATCATTTTCATGTATGGGTATCTCAAGATAATTAGCTACACGAGTTGCATAAATTCCACCAAACAAGTCTCCACTTAAACTATTAAGATGCAACCTTCGTGCAACGATGGCCCCCAAGTTATATTGTTTATCACCTAATACCGCACTTTTGAGGACACAAAGATCTGGAACGCACATGTGACAGGCCTCATCTTTACCATTAATGCATCTACCCACGAAGAGAGCAAAATAATGTATGGCAGGAAAATGAATGCTCCCTAGGGTAGCTTGTGTGATTTCTCTAGATTCCCCCACACTGATACTAGCAAGAAAGTCTTTATATTCAGATTTGCGAGGTTCACTAACATTGCCCCGCTGCGGGAGTTTACAAGCAATATTAAAATCTTCCAAATCCATGGTATATGATTTATCATAAAGATCAAATAAAACAGTGTGAGAATTGCGCCATGATGTAAATTTAAACCTTCTCACAAAGGAATCAGTTAGGTAACGGTATTGCAGGCACTTATCTGACACGAAGCCCTCAAGATCAGCATTATGCACATACACGTCAAATTCATCCTTGATACCTGCTCTGACCATAAACTCCTCTGACGGCCATTCACAAGGCCGCACTTGAGCTTCCCTTGGTAGTTCATTGTCCGGCTCATGTATCGCGAGCCTTGGGCCTTGCTTCCTTGAGGAACCACCTTGGTACATTTTCCTAAACATATTTCTTCCTCTGAAAAATTTCTGAAATTTTTAGTGACTCAAAATAAAGTGAACCAAACTCAACAAGATTGATAGCAACTACTCCCACAAGTGCCTAGAGGCTACATCATGCATTGAAACTACTTGGGACCATATAAATTTGACATGCAAGCTCAAGAACAGTGTCACCTAAGCAGCAAAAAATTGCAATAAATAAAGCACTAGAACAAAAACTAATTGGACCATTGGAGGAGTCACATACCGAAGAACAATCCCCCAAAGCAGTTTTGTGAATGGAGCTTTGAGCAAGGACATCGAAAATAGCAGCAAGATGAGCTTTAACACGGGTTTGAGCTAGCTAGGGGAGGATTTTTTCTGGAGGAAGAAGAAGTGTGTGGGTGCTGGAATAAGTGGAGGGGGGCCACGTGGGGTCCACGAGGCAGGGGGCGCCCCCCAGGGGGGTGGGTGCACCCTGGACCCTCGTGGCCATATGGTGGGTCCCCCTGGTGTGCTCTCAGTGCCAGATATTCTTAAATATTCTACAAAAAATCATATTTCATTTTCGAGACATTTGGAGAACTTTTGTTTTCGGGGTATTTTTTATTGCAAGGATAATTCAGAAAACAGACAGAAAATACTAATTTTGCTTTATTTAATCTAAATAACAGAAAGTAAAAGGAAGGTACAGAGAGTAATGCTTTCTAACTTCATCCATCTCATGCTCATCAAAAGGAATCCACTAACAAGGTTGATCAAGTCTTGTTAACAAACTCTTTCTGAATCGCATGAAACCGGAGAATTTTCGAATAACACTAAGTTACCTCAATGGGGATATGCACATCCCCAACAATAAGAATATCATATTTCTTCTTGACAGTAGGAAGAGGAAATTCAAAACCTCCAATAGTAATCGTTGGAATTTTTCCAATAGAATTGATACTGTGGACTTGAGGTTGTTTCGTCGGAAAGTGTACCGTATGCTCATTACCATTAACATGAAAAGTGACATTGCCTTTGTTGCAATCAGTAACAGCCCCTGCAGTATTCAAAAAGGGTCTACCAAGGATAATTGACATACTATCGTCCTCGGGAATATCAAGAATAACAAAGTCTGTTAAAATAGTAACGTTCGCAACCACAACAGGCACGTCCTCACAAATACCGACAGGTATAGCAGTTGATTTATCGGCCATTTGCAAAGATATTTCAGTAGGTGTCAACTTATTCAAATCAAGTCTACGATATAAAGAGAGAGGCATAACACTAACACCGGCTCCAAGATCACATAAAGCAGTTTTAACATAGTTTCTTTTAATGGAGCATGGTATAGTTGGTACTCCTGGATCTCCAAGTTTTTTTGGTATTCCACCCTTAAAAGTGTAATTAGCAAGCATGGTGGAAATTTCAGCTTCCGGTATCTTTTTTTATTGTAACAATATCTTTCATATACTTAGCATAAGGATTCATTTTAAGCATATCAGTCAAACGCATACGCAAAAAGATAGGTCTAATCATTTCAGCAAAGTGCTCAAAATCCTCATCATCCTTTTTCTTGGATGGTTTAGGAGGAAAAGCCATGGTTTTTGAACCCATGGTTCTCTTTCTTTACCGTGCTTCCTAGCAACGAAGTCTCTCTTATCATAATGTTGATTCTTTGATTGTGGGTTATCAAGACCAACAGCAGGTTCAATCTCTACATCATTGTTATTGCTAGGTTGAGCATCAACATGAACATCATCATCAATATTATCACTAGGTTCATCTTCATTACCAGATTGTGTTTCAGCATCAGAAATAGAAATATCATTGGGATTCTCAGGTGTGTCAACAACAGGTTCACTAGAAGCATGCAAAGTCTTATCATTTTTCTTTTTCTTCCTCTTAGAAGGACTAGGTGTATCAACATTAGTTCTTTGAGAATCTTGCTCAATCCTCTTAGGGTGGCCCTCAGGATACAAAGGTTCCTGAGTCATTTTACCCCCTCTAGTCATAACTCTAACAGCATTATCATTTTTTTATTTAATTCATTGAGCAAATTATTTTGAGCGTTAAGCACTTGTCTACCTGAGTGGTAACATAGAAGCATGTTTACTAATGAGTTTAAGTTCACCTTTAACTCTAGACATATAATCACTCAAGTGTTCAATCATATAAGCATTTCGTTTCAATTGTCTACCAACATAAGCATTGAAGTTTTCTTGTTTAACAATAAAATCATCCAACTCATCCAAGGATTGGCTAGCAGACTTATAATGAGGGATATCACCTTCATCAAATCTATAGAGGGAATTTACCTTTACTACCTGTGTCGGGTTATAAATACCATGTATTTCTTCAATAGGTGGTAAATTCTTAACATCTTCAGCTTTAATACCCTTTTCTTTCATAGATTTCTTTGCCTCTTGCATATCTTCAGGACTAAGAAATAGAATACCCTTTTCTTCGAAGTTGGTTTAGGAGTTGGTTCACGAAGTGTCCAATCATTTTCATTACTCAACATATTATTCAATAGCAATTCAGCTTGATCAACAGTTCTTTCCCTGAAAACACAACCAGCACAACTATCCAGGTGGTCTCTGGAAGCATCGGTTAGTCCATTACAAAAGATATCAAGTATTTCATTTTTCTTGAGAGGATGATCACGCAAAGCATTAAGTAATTGGAGAAGCCTCCCCCAAGCTTGTGGGAGACTCTCTTCTTCAATTTTCACAAAATTATATATTTCCCTTAAGGCAGCTTGTTTCTTATGAGCGGGGAAATATTTAGCAGAGAAGTAATAAATCATATCCTGGGGACTACGCACACAACCAGGATCAAGAGAATTAAACCATGTTTTAGCATCACCCTTTAATGAGAACGGAAATAACTTAAGGATATAGTAGTAACGAATTTTTTCCTCATGAGTGAATAGGGTGGCTATATCATTCAATTTAGTAAGATGTGCCACAACAGTTTCAGATTCATAGCCATAAAAAGGATCAGAATCAACCAAAGTAATTATCTCAGGATCAACAGAGAAATCATAATCCTTATCGGAAATACAGGTAGGTGAAGTAGCAAAAGCAGGGTCATATTTCATTCTAGCATTCGAAGATTTTGCTTTCAGCTTAGCTAATAGTTTCTTAAGATCATATCTATCCTTGCAAGCAAAAAGATGTCTAGCAGTTTCTTCATCCATAACATAACCCTCAGGCACCTTAGGCAATTCATATCTAGCGGGAGAATCTTCATCATCACTTTCATCAATATTATCAGTTTCAATAATTTCATTCTCTCTAACCCTAGCAAGTTGTTCATCAAGAAATTCACCTAGTGGCACAGTATTATCAAGCATAGAAGTAGTTTCATCATAAGTATCATGCATAGCAGAAGTAGCATCATCAATAACATGCGACATATCAGAATCAATAGCAGGTGTAGGTGTCACAAATTTACTCATAACAGAAGGTGAATCAAGTGTAGAGCTAGATGGCAGTTCCTTACCTCCCCTCGTAGTTGAGGGATAAATCTTGGTTTTTTCGTCTTTCAAGTTCCTCATAGTGATCAACAGATATGAATCCCAAGTAACTCAAATAATAGAGCTATGCTCCCCAGCAACGGCTCCAGAAAATAGTCTTGATAACCCACAACTATAGGGGATCGCAACAGTTTTCGAGGGTAGAGTATTCAACCCAAATATATTGATTCGGCACAAGGGGAGCCAAAGAATATTCTCAAGTATTAGCAGTTGAGTTGTCAATTCAACCACACCTGGAAAACTTAATAACTGCAGCAAAGTATTTAG
The DNA here is from genome assembly GCF_002575655.3 of Aegilops tauschii subsp. strangulata. Taxonomy (NCBI): domain Eukaryota; kingdom Viridiplantae; phylum Streptophyta; class Magnoliopsida; order Poales; family Poaceae; genus Aegilops; species Aegilops tauschii. The sequence continues at coordinate 310,581,000 of NC_053036.3, forward strand.
TAGCAAAGTAGTATGGAAGTAACGATAACTATGGCAAAAGTAACAGTAGCAATTTTGTAGTAATTGTAACAGTGGCAACAGTAAAGTAACTAAGCAAAGATCAATATGTGAAAAGCTCGTAGCCATTGGATCAGTGATGGATAATTATGTCGGATGCGATTCCTCATGCAACAGTTATAACATAGGGTGACACAGAACTAGCTCGAGTTCATCAATGTAATGTAGGCATGTATTCCGAATATAGTCAAACGTGATTATGGAAAAGAACTTGCATGACATCTTTTGTCCTACCCTCCCATGGCAGCGCGGTCCTATTGGAAACTAAGGGATGTTAAGGCCTCCTTTTAATAGAGTACCGGACCAAAGCATTAACACTTAGTGAATACAAGAACTCCTCAAACTATGGTCATCATCGGGAGTGGTCCCGATTATTGTCACTTCGGGGTTACCGAATCATAACACATAGTAGGTGACTATTGACTTGCAAGATAGGATCAAGAACTCACATATATTCATGAAAACATAATAGGTTCAGATCTGAAATCATGAAACTCGGGCCCTTGTGACAAGCATTAAGCATAGCAAAGTCATAGCAACATCAATCTCAGAACATAATGGATACTAGGGATCAAACCCTAACAAAACTAACTCGATTACATGATAAATCTCATCCAACCCATCACCGTCCAGCAAGCCTACGATGGAATTACTCACACAGGCGGTGAGAGTCATGAAATTGGTGATGGAGAAATGTTAATGATGACAACGGCGATGGATTCCCCTCTCCGGAGCCCCGAACGGACTCCGGATCAGCCCTCCCGAGAGAGATTAGGGCTTGGCGGCGGCTCCATATCGTAAAACCCGGTGAATCCTTCTCTCTGATTTTTTTCTCCCCGAACGTGAATATATAGAGTTGGAGTTGAGGTCGGTGGAGCCTCGGGGGGCCCACGAGGCAGGGGGCGCACCCCAGGGGGGTGGGCGCGCCCTCCACCCTCGTGGACAGGGTGTGGGCCCCCTGATGTTGATTCTTTCGCCAGTATTTTTTATATATTCCAGAAATATTCTCCGTGAAGTTTCAGGTCATTCCGAGAACTTTTATTTCTGCACAAAAATAACACCATGGCAATTCTGCTGAAAACAGCGTCAGTCCGAGTTAGTTCCATTCAAATCATGCAAGTTAGAGTCCAAAACAAGGGCAAAAGTGTTTGGAAAAGTAGATACGATGGAGACGTATTGTAACGCCCACGATGCGGCTATATCTCCCACGTGTCGAGGCACGACTTAGAGGCATAACCGCATAGTGGTTTTGTCGCAAGAAGGGTCATCTTCACACAATCCCATGTAATGAACAAGAATGGGATAAAGAGTTGGCTTACAATCGCCACTTCACACAATACATAAATAACATTCATACATCATCCAAAATACAATCATATAGACCGACTACGGTCAAAATCCAGATGAAAATAAGACAACCCCAAATGCTAGATCCCCGATCGTCCCAACTGGGCTCTACTACTGATCATCAGGAAAAGACACATAGTAACGACCACGTTCCTCGTCGAACTCCCACTTGAGATCGACGCCATCATCTGCACTGGCATCGTCGGCACCTGCAACTGTTTTGGTAGAATCTGTGAGTCACGGGGACTCAACAATCTCACACCCGCGAGATCAAGACTATTTAAGCTTGTAGGAAAAGATGGTGCAATGAGGTGGAGCTGCAGCGGCAAAAGCATATAAGGTGGCTAACTTGCGCAAATGAGAGCGAGAAGAGAAGCACGGAACGGACGTCATCTAACAATGACCAAGAAGTGATCCTGAACACCTACTTACGTCATACATAACTCAGACCGTGTTCACTTCCCGGACTCTGCCGAGAAGAGACCATCACGGTTACACACGCAGTTGATGTATTTCACTTGGGTCAAGTGACAAGTTATCTACAACCGGACATTAACAAATTCCCATCTGCCTCATAACCGCGGGCACGGCTTTCGAAAGATAATACCCTGCAGGGGTGTCCCAACTTAGCCCATCATAAGCTCTCACGGTCAACGAAGGATAAACCTTCTCCCGGAAAGACCCGATCAGTCTCGGAATCCCGGTTTACAAGACATCTCGACAATGGTAAAACAAGACCAGCAAAGCCACCCAAATGTGCCGACAAATCCCGATAGGAGCTGCACATATCTCGTTCTCAGGGCACACCGGATGAGACATCCTACGAGTAAAACCAGACCTCGAGTTTCCAGGAGGGGGCCCCGCAGTCTGCTCAGTTCGGACCAACACTCGAAGGAGCACTGGCCCCGGGGGGGGGGGGGGGGGTTAAAATAAGATGACCCTCGGGCTCGCGAAAACCCAGGGGAAAAGGCTTAGGTAGCAAATAGTAAAACCAAGGTTGGGCCTTGCTGGAGGAGTTTTATTCAAGGTGAACTGTCAAGGGGGTCCCATAAATCACCCGACCGTGTAAGGAACGCAAACTCAAGGAACATAATCCCGATATAACAGTAACTAGGGCGGCAAGAGTGGAACAAAACACCAGGCATAAGGCCGAGCCTTCCACCCTTTACCAAAATATATAGATGCATTAATTAAATAAGAGATATTGTGATATCCCAACATATCCATGTTCCGACATGGAACAAACTTCAACTTCACCTGCAACTAGCAACGCTATAAGAAGGGCTGAGCAAAAGCGGTAACTTAGCCAAACAATGGTTTGCTAGGAAAGGATGGTTAGAGGCTGACATGGCTAAAATGGGGAACATGATATAGCAAGTATAGGTAGCGAGCATGGCAATAGAGCGAACAACTAGCATAGCAAAGATAGAAGTGATTTCGAGGGGTGGTCATCTTGCCTGCAAGATTCTCAGAGTTGTCGAAAGCTTGATCCTCGTAAGCGTACTCGACAGGTTCCTCGTTCACGAACTCGTCTCCCGGCTCTACCCAAGACAAGAACACAAACAAACGGAACCACAATCAACAACGAGAAATGCGCAAACAACATGATGCAAAACATGCATGATATGCAAGGCATGATATGCGATGCATATGCGTGTTCCGGAAGGAAAATGATGAACATGGCAGTAACTTGGCAAACCAAGCATGCCACTGGAAAGATGAGATGATTTCGGTCAAAATCGATATAAAGATCACCGGAATCGGATGCACGGTTTGCAAATGGCAAGCAAAACAAGAATGACACGAATCTGCGATAAACAGCAAGATAGCACTTAAAATGCAACAAGCAACAATGCTACAGCACCCCAACATAGCAACAAAGCACATGGCAGTAAAATACAGGAGATGCTTGACAAAAGATGAACACTGAGCTACAGCTAGTTCACAACATATCAAGCTCAAACAAGCATGGCAAAAGTGCAAAAGATTACAGGTTCACAGACTTGGTGAAAAACTGGACATGACAGTAAACAGCATCAGGTAGCAATGTTCAGAGCACGGAATCAGCATGCTACAGGAACTTAACATAGCAAAACAAGGCATGGTAGTGTTCTACTAAATGCACATGACAAAAGTCCCTTACTGACCATAAGCCAAAAGGCCCAGAAGATATGATGGAAAGCATGTAAACATAGCAAGTTTCGTTATCAGGTTTCAGACTTAGCAGAAAACAGAGCATGGCAGAAATATTAATATGTAGGCCTCTTTGTGAGCTTTATGCACTCACTACAGAGCAATGCATGACAAACCAAGCATACCTATAGCAAGATGGCATGTTTATGAAGCTATCCATGGCAAAACAATTGTGGATCAATTACAATAAGCTTGGCAAAAATGCATATCATGTTAAGAATCTGCCAGAAATATTTTATAGCAAAAGTAGAGCAAGATTGAGTCATTCTATGGCACTCTATAATTGTAAACAATTGCAGGAAGGGATCAATTACAACTATAGCTACAAAACATTCCTACTGAATATCTCCAAAATATGCATGGATCTCTCTGTAGCATGAAGTTTACATGGCAACAAAATTACAGCAGACAAAGACTTAGAGAAATCACCAAGGCCCTGAAATCAGAAATATTACGGAGCCTACTTTGCATGCTTGTGCTAGTCACCACAGAGATCAAAAAAATACATGGACTATACCACTGGAAAGATGGCATGTCATACTTCAAAACACATGTAGAGCTCATGCTGAAAAGATGCACAGATTAAATGATACAAAAATGACAAATCTCCAAGTTCTGCTAAGAACCAGAGAATAACAGCAACTAGCCCTCTTCCAACGAAGATTTGGGCATCAAGATGACCTCTAATGAAAATGGTGCAATTGAACAAAATGAAGAGCATCACGAGGCGAACAGTTTGACATATTACACGCGCGAATCGGAGCTACATGCACAAAGTTACGGCATCTCAAACACGAGCACATGCTGAGAAATTATTATGACTTGGAAGAAAAAACGGGCTCGGGGGAAAAAGTCAACTCACGCAGAGAGATCCAGATCGGGGAGCTCCTCGATGGGGCTCGGGACTCCGGTGGCCGGAGGGACGAAGAAGGGCGGCGCGAGGCCGGAGGAGGAGAGGACGGGGCCGGCGGGCGGGGCACGGCGGGGCCGGGCCGGTGGCGGCGGCGCCCGGCGGTGATGGCGCGGCCGGCCGGCGGCGAGCGCGAGGCGGCGGGGCGGACGCGCGGCGGCGGCGGGCGCGCGGGCGGCGGGGTACGGGCCGGCGGGCCGGCAATGGGCCCTGCGGGCCGGCGGCGGGGACGAGGACGGCGACGACGTGTCGCCACGGGATTGGCCGGGGCGCGGCGGCGGACGTGTCCGGCGCGGGCGGACGCGTCTGGCGCGGGCGGACGCGTCCGGCGCGGCCCGGAGGGAGAGGGTTAGGGTTCGTCTGCAGTTGCGTTTTTCGGGATGCCCACATATAAATAGGTAGAGGGAGTTAGGAGACTCCAAATGAGGTGCGGTTTCGCCCACACGATCGTGATCGAACGACCTAGAGCATGGAAGAGAGTTTGGTGGGTTTTGGGCTGGTTTTGGAGGGGGGTTTTGCTGGACACTCAAATGGACTTTGCGGATGCCCGGTTAACCGTTGGAGTACCAAACGACCTCCGAATGGAACGAAACTTGACCGGTAGTCTCCGGGTGGTATATGAAGACCACTTGACAAGCCTCGGTCCATTCCGAGAAAGTTTGACACACGCACACGAAAGAAAACAAGAGGGGTGCACCGGAGGAGATAGGAGCGCCGGATTGGAAAACGGACAACGGGGAAAATGCTCGGATGCATGAGACGAACACATATGCAAATGCAATGCACATGATGACATGATATGAAAATGCATGACATGACAAAATACAAAACGAAAGACAAAACCCGACAACGGAGGGAAAAACATATCACATAGCCGGAAATGGCAAGAGTCGGAGTTACAAATATGGCAAGTTACATGCGGGGTGTTACACGTATCATTTCTTCACTCATAACATAACCTTCCGGTACATTAGGAAATTCATATCTAGGGAGGCTAGTTCTAGCAGGTGTTTCAGGAGTTTCAGTTTCAAGCTCATCATCAGATTCAACAACATCATGTTGTATTACTCTGGCAATTTGTTTATCAAGAAAGTCACCAAGTGTCACATCATCATTATCAAGCATCATTCATAGTAGAAGTAGCATCATCAATAACTTGCGACATATCAGAATTGATAGCATGTGGTGGTGTTGCACGTTTACTCATAACAGAAGGTGAATCAAAATCAAAACTGGATGGCAGTTTCTTACCTCCCCTCGTACTTGAGGGAAATATCTTAGTCTTTGGATCCTTCAGATTCTTCATAGTGATAATATGATAATAATCCCAAGTGACTCAACAAATATAGCTATGCTCCCCGGCAACGGCGCTAGAAAAAGGTCTTGATAACCCACAAGTATAGAGGATCGCAACAGTTTTTGAGGGTGGAGTATTCAACCCAAATTTATAGATTCGACACAAGGGGAGCCAAAGAATATTTGAAGGTATTAGCAGCTGAGTTGTCAATTCAACCGCACCTGGAGAAAAAATTATCTGCAGCAAAGTGATCAGTGCCAAAGTAGTTTGATAGTTTTGATAGTAGTGACAGCAGCAACGGTAACAGTAACAGTGATAGCAGTAATTTGTAGCAAGTGTAACAGTAATGATAGCAATAGTAACGTACCAAGATCAATAAGGATAAATTCGTAGGCATTGGATCGGTGACTTGTTGGATGATATTCATCATGTGACAGTTATAACCTAGGGCGATACGGCACTAGCTCCAGTTCATCGATATAATGTAGGCATGTATGCCGTAAATAGTCATACGTGCTTTATTAAAAGAACTTGCATGGCATCTTTTGTCCTACCCTCCCGTGGCAGCGGGGTCCATATTGGAAACTAAGGGATATTAAGGCCTCCTTTTAATAGAGAACCGGAACAAAGCATTAACACATAGTGAATACATGAACTCCTCAAACTACGGTCATCACCGAGAGTGGGCCCGGTTGTTGTCACTCCGGGGTTGTCGGATCATAACCGTAGTAGGTGACTATAACTTGCAAGATCGGATCTAAAACTTGGATATAATGATGAATTCATAAACGGTTCAGATCTGAGTTCATGGCACCCGGGCCCAAAGTGACAAGCATTAAGCATAGCAAAGTCATAGCAACATCAATCTAAGAACATAGTGGATACTAGGGATCAGGCCCTAACAAAACTAACTCGATTACATGATGAATCTCATCCAACTCCTCACCGACCAGCGAGGCTACGAAGGAATTACTCACTCCCGGTGGGGAGCATCATGGAATTGGCGATGAAGATTGGTTGGTGATGACGAAGAACGAAGATCCCCCTCTCCGGAGGTACAAACGGACTCCGGATCTGCCCTCCCGAGGAAGAACGGGGCTTGGCAGCGGCTCCGTCTCGTGGATCGTGATAATTCCTTCTCCCTTATTTTTTCTAGAAATATGTGATTTTATAGTATCAGGGGGGTCGTCTGCGGGGCCACCAGGTGGGACAACCCTCCTGGGCGCGCCAGGAGAGGGGGCGCGCCCTGGTGGGTTGTGCCCACCCAGGGGCCCCTCTCTGGTGGGTCTTGGCTCCAGAAATTCTTATTATTGATAAAAAATTCCTCGCAAAGTTTCGTTCCATTCCGAGAACTTTTATTCCTGCACAAAAACAACACCATGGTAGTTCTGCTGAAAATAACGTCAGTCCGGGGTTAGTTTCATTCAAATCATGAAAATTACAGTCCAAAACAAGAGGAAAAGCGTGAGGCAAAGTAGATACGTTGGAGACGTATCAACTCCCACAAGCTTAAACCTTTGCTTGTCCTCAAGCAATTCAGTTGATAAACTGAAAGTGAGAAAGAAAAACTTTTACGAACTCTTTTGCTCTTCTTTGCATAAATAACCTTAAACAGCACCCAGGTTTTCAGCCAACATTATAACTAACCATGTCAACAATAACTCTTAAAGATTATAATGACTCATATCAATGACATAATCAGCTAGCGAGCAATAATAAGAAATCTCAAACGGCAACACATTGTCAAGAAAACCATGATATAATATGACAATAGTGGTATCTCGCTAGCCCTTTCTGCGACCGCAAAACATAAATGCAGAGCACCTCCAAAGTTCAAGCAGCGACTAATTCATGGTAGAAAAGATCCAGTCATGATGCACGCAACATTAGCTACACACAATGCATAAATCATGATAACTGTGCTCTAATCAGTTTCTGGCGCTTGTTTTTAGAAGGTGATGACATGACATAAAAGTGAATAGAAAGTCCCTTCGCAGAGGGAAGCAGTGATTTGCAGAGGTGCCACAGCTCAATTTTTAAAACAGAGATAAATGATATTTTGAGACATGCACCCTTCTTATTCACTTCACGACCATCAGTTATCAACATCTTACATGCTAAGCACGCTAGTGGCGGTTCCCAAGTGATAAAAGTAAAGGTTTTGACTCCATTGGGAGTTTTTGTTTGATTATTTAAGAGATGAACTCTTTTTCATTTTTGTAGTTTGGGACTGGGCATCCCTATTACCGCCCATTTCCTCGTGCGATGGCGAGTGAATAAACACTTGACCTGAGGATACCCACTTAGCACGGAAGATATCGACCACCTCCTGTCGTTCAATGAACGATCCAGGCACACAAAACAGATAATTTTTTAGAAGTTTTTAGAGGTGGCACATGCTAATTTACTTAGGACGGCAAGGTAATACGGTATATAGGTAGGTATGGTGGAATCATCTGGATTAACTTTGGGTTCAAGGTTTCTGATGTACAAGCAGAATTCCCATTTAGTACAAGCGAAGGCTAGCAATTAAGATTGAGAAGTAACCAGCTAGAGAGCAACAACGATCGTAACCATGCATTATGCGTAAGTAACATTGGACACTAGCATGAGTAGGATATGAACACCATGAACATAAATATTATAGAGGCTATGTTGGTTTTGATTCAACTACATGCATGAACATGTACCAAGTCAAGCCACTCGAACATTCATAGGAGGATACCATATCATCATACTACATCACAATCATTTTAACGCTATGTTGATATCCAAGATAAATCATTATCAACTCCCAGCTACTTATGCATGGCATGAGAAACTACAATCTCTAATTGTCATTGTAAACATGTTTAATCATAATGGGCTGAAGCATGGATACTAGGTTAAACATATTTACACAAACAGAACAAGTCGAGTTCATACAAGTTTCTCTTTGCCACGACCAGCTCATCGAATATCGTCATTATTGCCTTTCACTTGCACGACCGAACGATATGAAAATAATAATAGTGCAAGAGTGTCGTGGACTAAGCTGAAATCCGCAAACATTTTATTCAACAGGAGAAGACAAGGTAAAATGGGCTCTTTATTAGTTCAACAGTTATTCATATGAGAGCCACTAAACATTTTCATCGTGGTCTTCTCCTCGGTAAGACTCGGATAAAAAGAAAAGAAATTCAGAGAAACACACTGAAATATTTTTTGGAGTTTTTGGTTTTCTAGAACCAGCAAATAAAAAGCAAAAACGAGAAAAACTATTTACACGGGAAAGCTCCCAACAAGCAAAAGAAGAGCAAGGAAATCTTTTTGGAGTTTTTGGTTGAATTCTAATGGAATTTACTACAACCCATTACAGTCTATTAAAATTACAGCCCATTTTCTAGCCAGGGCAACGATTAATAATTTAAACCAACCTTTGGAAACAGAATTCAACCAAAAATCCCATATTTTGATGGGATCCGAAAAAAATTATCCTGAAATTTCGAGTCAAATTAAATATAATTTCAAAATGAATTTGTATTAAGTAAAAATCTAAAAAATACTGCGCACGCAATAAGTAATGAAATGAAAATTTCCAAATTCAAACAATAATATTTTTGAAACTAATTACATGCTTGGTGCGTTTTTGTATATTTAGAGCCCAGTTTTTATAATTACATCCCATTTATTATTTCTTAAAGCCCATTTTCTTGTTAGGCCTAATAGAAAAGATTTACAGCCCAGCGGGGCGGAGAATAACAAGTTGACCTGGGTTGGGTATTTCGCAAAAAAAGTATAGCTGGGCTAGCCATTTTCACCTTGAAAAAATAATATGTGGGCTGGATATTTGGTCGACATAAAATAATAGCTTGGGCTAGACGGGCCACAGCCCGCCCAATTGATACCCTGCTCCTCTGAACAACAACGAAAACATCGCTCGAGAAAAACTCCGCTTACACCTAAACAAATATTGCTCGAGCTACTGGGTCCCAACTGTCGGCCGCTCCTTGTGCAATTCTCTCATTTATTGACTATATAGGTTGACGATGGTGTGGGACCGTGGTGTCAGGAAACCAGGAGGAAGCAAAAAAGTTATAGTTGTATATAATAAGGAGGAACTTGCGTACGTACGGCTATGGCCCTAGTGGGTCCCTACTGTCATCCAGTCAAAACAAAGTCATCTCCTGAATCCTCATGTTCGTTGACCATGTTGACAATGCTCGGCACCACGGCGAGCGCAACAACTCGAAGGAAGACGGAGAGGGCCTCGCGGGCCCTACGGATGGTCTAATATAGCGCCCACTGCTCATTCAGGAAGCCAGGATCATCGGACACCTATGAGCACCTTCGAGAGACTGAGATGGCATGAAACGGTAAGGCCGCGCTTGGGAGCTCTGGTTTATTTCACACCTGTATTAAGATACAAGTGTAATTTACTCGTCATCGAAAACAACGCGTAAAATACAGGCGTAATGAAACCGAGGGCCCGTGGTCTGTAACGAAAACCGGCGAGTTACGCATGTAATTTGAGAGACCAGTGTATAAACCGGCGAGTTACGCGTGTAATTTGAAAGACCAGTGTATATTTTACTAGTCGAAATCGCCCAACCAAGCACTTCGCCCAAGACCATCTGCTTTTACAAGCGTCAGTTTTACAAGCGGTTTTGGTTGGAAAACAATGATACAAGATGATGAGTTGGTCGGAAGATCATATGGTTTCACCTCTAACCTACCCGAGTTGTCGTATAGGCTATGAATGAAACATAAGACAATGAACTTCTTAAGCACATAAACAACAGAAGAGGATGAACTTCTTAACATGCAAATCACAGGCATTAGATCAACAGGCAAAACAATTTGAAGCATTATTCTCAGGAGGCACGGTGAACAGCTCGTGATGTCGCATGCCACAGTATTCCAAGCTCAACTTTGCAATCAAACTCACAAGGCCTGGCATTACATAAAAAACATTCAGGACAAACTCTTAAAATACCTTACATAAGTTAAGATTCATGTGACTATGCATCTCAGCAGAGTAAATATTTACTTCTGAACTGAAGATAGGAATAGGAAAAAACGATCGACGTTGCTCACAGCAAAGGGCGTCCCACTCAAAAATATCAAATGCATGTCTGCTGGCTAACATCAATGAGCAAAAATTGACAAGGTTTTCCAATTCCAATATATTAAACTAATGTCTTCTTGCTAACATCAATGATTAAACTTTGACAAGCTTTTCCCGTTCAAAATATGTAATGCCTATGATTGTGGAATGGGCAGGGTTTGTCATCCGTTTGTCATCTCATAGTCCAGTGGCTCAAGGTGACGACGAATGATTAGAGAACCATTCGATGTATTGTGCATGATGAAGCATTATGGAGGACACGAACCATCTGAACATTTTGTGCAGTTCCACTAAAATCAAGTTGACCATCCCTATGGATTTCGTATTTATATTCTTGCAAGAAAACAAAGACATATCAGCACACACATGAATATTGGCCCCAGTGTCAACCCACCAATCGATGGACTAGCAAACTAAAAGTACGGTAAACAGATTACCATACCCAGATACCCCATTATTGTTGCTTAGAGTGACATTGACAGACTTGAAGTCTTGTCCTGGCTTCTTGTACTTGTTTGGGCACCTTGTTTGCCTAGTGTTCCTCCGAACCACAAGTAAAGCAGCCATCTCACTTTTTATCTTTCTTCTTACCCTTCTTAATGGCCGACGTTGGCAGCTCCATTCAAACAGATAGTCCGGTGGCTCAAGGTGACGACGAAGGATTAGAGAACCATTCGATGTATTGTGCATGATGAAGTATTATGGAGGACACGAACCATCTTAACATTTTGTGTAGTTCCACTAAAATCAAGCTCAGCATCCCCGTCTGCGTAAATACAGAAAAAGCGTGATGAATATAATAGTGGTACTAGTTTATTAAAAATACGCTTACAAATATAATCATCTTCATTATCTTTGACAGGAAAAGATAGCAATACAATAGCTTGAATTAAACATTTATTCAAAACAATACAACAATATAAATAGCACAACATAACAAAGCACAATCATGTGGATGAAGAATGATACCAACCTCGTTTGTTACAGATGCGTCGGCAACCGACTTGGTCATACCTTTCCTTGTGGAGTGAATTTTGCACTCCACCTGTTGTTGAGTTGCCCATGCTCTCTGTAGACTGGTCATGTCACCAGCGTCTACTGATACTCTGTAAAGCTTCTCGATCATTCCTTCTGTAATGTAGCGCAAACAGTGACTGCTTCTTTCCGCAAAGTGGTAAGACCAACTGGACCCACTAATGCGGTAGTTTGCCTTAGACACATTGGCTCCTTTTGTGCAGTTCAACTAAAATCAAAGTCGAAATAAAACCGAGCTTCAATTTTGATATCCCTGTAAGTAACAATAGGTATAAGGGAAACAATTACTGAGAAATAACGGTTGATGACCTGTACTCCCAGAAGAAAAACATCTACTGATCTACCTTATCTTAATGGGAAACAAAGCAAGAGAGTAGCAATTCTCAATCAGTGTGATTCATTCATATTAACTGAGACATTATCTTAACAATGCCTTGTTTTGACATGTATAAAGAACAACAAAGCAGAAAAGTACCATTCCTAAAACAATGTGACCGGTTCATTTTAACAAAGACATTATCTTGACAATACCTTGGTTAAACATGTAGAAAGAACTACAAAGCAGGATAGTACCATTTGTAAAACACGGTAACTGATATATAATAACAGAGACATTATGTGAACAATACATTTCTTAAACATGTACTCCGGCCGATCCCTAACAGAAATGGTACTCCCGCCGATCACTAACAAGTGTTGCAGTTTTGAACTAAGATTCAGTAGTTAATTCTGAGACTGGCATTGCTTAATTTTACTAGTGGCATTAGATTAACAAAAAGCATATAACAGTTCGAGGGAGGAGTGGGCGCAACAACACCATATGCTTCCATCTACTTATAAAGGGGGTGATGCAGAGTTTTGTTGTAACAAAGAAACAAGCATCATGTCTGGGTTGGAACAATGTTTGCTCACATAATGGTAAAAGACAGCAGTTCAATAGCTTCAATTCAACATTTATCCAAAACAGTACTAATACAAGTAGCACAACATATCAAAGCACAGTGTGGCATCATGTGGATGAAAGTCGGTACTGACCTTTCAAGACCAAGATTAGAAACAACTCGCGAGGAAGACCTGAAAGAGATCTCAACACATATATGGAAATCCGGTCTCCTTTTGTGCAGTTCCACCAAAATTAAGCAAAGTCGTCGGTGTGACATTCAAGTTGAACTACACAAAACACTCTTAAAAGAAAAGTGTTTCGTGCAGCGAAGCAAAATATCGCAACAGTAACAATTTGAATAGATTTCCCTATTTTAACAGAGGCAAAAAAGGAATCAATTAATGGCCAATAAAGGAGGATGAAACATGCGGCCACAAAAATGGTAATTCCGCCAATCCCTAACAAGTGTTGCAGTTTTGAACTAAGATTTAGTAGTTAATTCTGAGAGTGGCATTGCTTAATTTTACCAGTGGCATTAGATTAACAAAAAAGCATAAACAGTTCCAGGGGAGAGTGGGCGCAACAACACCATGTGCTTCCATCTACTTATAAAGGGGGTGATGGAGAGTTTGTTGTAACAAAGCAACAAGCATCATGTCTGGGTTGGTCCCATTTTTGTTCACTACTTAATGGGAAAAGACAACAATACAATAACTTCAATTCAACATTTATTTAAAACAGTACCAATAAAAGTAGCGCAGCATCTCAAAGCACACTGCACAATCATGTGGATGAAGGCCTATACTAACCTTTCATGGGACGAACAAGATCAAATACAAATCTACCAACACGAATAGGAAATTCAATCTCGTTTTGTGCAGTTGCACTGAAATCAAGCAAAGTTTCCGGTGTGACATTTAAGTTCGCTATAGCAACAAGTTGAATAGATATCCCTGTTTTAACATAGGCAAAAAAGGAAACAATTACTGGCCAATAAAGGAGGATGAAACAAACGACGACAAAAAGAAGCATCTAGCTTATCTTGATGGAAAACAAAGCAGGACAATAGCATTTCTAAAAGGGTTGCATTGATTCATATTATCAGAGACACTCTCTTAAAACAACATTCATTAAAAATGTAATTTACTTTTAACAGTGGCATTACTTCAATTTTCCAGCGGCATTCTTAGATTAACAATAGAAAAATAGTTGTACGAGACATGGGACATGGGACATGCCAGCACCATGTGCGTCCACACGTATAAATGGGTGATGCAGAGTATGTTGCCTAGCAGCATATCTGCGTTGGTCCCATATTTGTTCTCTTTGAACCTTTTTCCTATGTGAGGGCAGCAACTCTAGTCCTGCACAAACTACCCGACACCCCCCCCCCCAAGTTTCTTTCCTTTTTCAACAAAGAGATCGGTTCCTTACAGATGTGTGTACTGGGTTACCCCCTTTTTCCCTTTTCGACCAACAAAGCGGCTGGATAGCCAGTCTATACTACTTTCCCTCCCTCGTTTCCTCATTGAACCACGTCCTATATTCATGCTCCACCCACCGCACCCTTATTTCCTCTTTGAACCAAGACCTAGATTCGACTACAGAATCAAAAAAGATCCGCGTGCAGCTAGAGCAATGACGGTTTCAAAGAAACTTATACCTTAGGGTCGTCGGGATGTGGCTAGGCGTGCGGTGGGAGGCCGGATCTGCCCACACTACATAGGGCAGCGGGAAGAAGGGGTCGGTGGCCCTCCTGCACAAGCGCTGGGTAAAAGAGAACAGCGCAGCCGGCAGTGGATTGCCTCCCTCGCCGAAGGCGATAGAGTGAACGCTGCACCTCCACCCCTTCCGGGTGCGACGGGATTCGGACGGCTCCTTCACCAGCTGTGAGGGGGAAGAGAGAGACAGAGGCTAATGCAGTCTTGTTAGATCTGATGAAGAGGGTGAGAGACTATGAATATAGCAAACCCTAGCAAAGGAACGCTGAGCGTCCAGCGTGTATATGTATATGTAGTGCGGCGAGAGTGTGGAGAGTGCAAACCCTAGCGAACAAGCGTTGAGGCTCCAGCTTATATAGTACGGACTGAGCTCCGGTGCCTTAACTGCACCTGCCTTTAGCTGTATGACAGGTGGGCCAACCACATGTTGGGCCCACCTGTCATACACCCAAAGGTAGGTGCACTAAGTCAATGAAGTTGTGTCCATATAGTACTTGTGTATACTACTAATATATAGTGGAGTGGTTTTCTTATTCTCTCCATAACAATTGTTTTAAATTGTGTAAGTACGAAATGGAACTCTTTATTTAACGTACCAGTGAAGAAAACTACTACTTCCGATGAACTAACGATCCATGCGTCCTGGTCGCACTTCCTGTCCTTCATGTGCGGTACACTACCCTCCCTTAACTGAACAACCACACATGCACCAAATTATCGGAAACGTGTAAGAGTGTGTACAAATAAAGAATTTAATTTCAATTATCGGAAAGGTTTGAGTGTATGTACAGTTTTCCCTCTCTCAATAATTATAGTTTGTTGTGTTCGGCCTAAACTTGGTCAAACTTTACAAAGTTTGACTTAAGTCAAATCGAATATGCAGATTAAATAAAAATGGAGGGCTACTACGTCCATCCGTGTTTTTAGTCCACACCATTTTTTTAATCAAAGTCTGACCACATATTTAGTTAATAGCTGGACAAATAAAATTACAGGGGAGCTGAAGACAAAGTTGTGATAAGGCTTAGAAATCAATATAAAGCTTATGCTCTTAGTACCAACGTCGATCCTTCTTTGAGGAAACATTTGGTTCATAGCCAATTGTGTGATAAAATTGCACCAATGTGAGAGACGACTGCATGTCCAATGCAACCAAGGTGAACTGATGAAGGATATCATCTTTGTGGGTAACAAGCAAAGAGCACTGATGGAAGACAGCTTGTTTTTCATTGAAAATCGATCAGCTTCACCAGCCGATGCAACTATGAGGCGCAACCATGAGCATCGATAGGTCATCGTGGTGATGCATCGTCCATTTGGCATCAAGTTTGGGTGAGGCACCTATGAAGTTCAGCAAATCCTCACTGCGGTCTGTTTCTTCTCAGTAATCATGCTCGAGGAAGGAAGAACCACGTGGCAGAGGACAGTGAGGCGGAACAACAATGGCCATCCAATTTTGTGCAGTTCCACTAAAATTGAGGAAGACATGCCCGGGTATGGAGATACGCATCGCTGTTTGCAAAAATATAAAAAGGGATATAGTGTTGTTACTTTGTTTTCTCAGTGGTACAAGATTAACAGCGACATCTCAATTGTCAATAAGAATTAATGAAAAGTACACCAACAAATAGAAGCATCATGATTATCTTGATGGGAACTAAACCAGGATACCCGAGAGAAAAAGCATTTCTTCATTTAACCAGTGATAATATTAGATTAGCAGCAGCAATAGGAGCATATGGACAATGACCGCACAACCACCATGTACTTTTTGTCGAAACAACATGTATACCTCCACTGAGGCATAAACCAGGACAACTTTTCGACTGGCATTTCCTCTATAATAGTAGGTGATGTTGGACCAGCCGACGAACCCTAGCTACTGTACACGGGGAGCTGGGGAGCAGTCGCATAGAAGAAAACCCGCATGCAGCGACTTGGGGAGCTGGAGTACAAGAAGTTATACCTCAGGTGGGCGAGATGTCGCTTAGGAGGGCGGGTGGCATGTGCCCACACGACGGTAGCGAACAAGGGCGCGGAGGACCTTTGTCCACGCCAGCGCTAGCTCCGAGAGGATGGTGCGCATCGGCTTCCTCCATCGCCGACGGCGACAACCTCAACGCTGCACCTCCTCACCTCCCGCAGCGGACGGGACTTGGCCGGATCTGTGACCACCGGTGAGCAGAAAGATAGAGTGGACACTGTCATCTTGTTTTGATATGGAGAGGGTGAGAGAGCGAGACGCGAGAAACCCTATCAAACAAGAGGCTATATACAATGGAGTAAAAAAATCTCTCCATAGAAATGGTTTTAAATAGAATACGCGCGTTCCCGGAAAAAAGAAACAAAAACTGGCGGACAATTTTTTAACATACCAAGAAAGAAAACTCGATCAAAAACACGCCCCCGCTTCCAGGTCGCGGGAGTCGTCGCGCACACACACATAGACATAGACATGCATATCTGTATTCACGTAAAATTCCATCTTCATCTCCAATCATATTTGTCCAACTGGCACATTATTTACGTTGTTAATTATATACGTAGCAATATTAACGTACAACATCTCTTGTTTGAGGGCGTCCGGACCGCTGCCATGCCCGCTCCTGACCAACCCGAACCCTCTTCATCACCTGCGCGTGCTTCCCGCCCAAAACGTTCAGTGCCGCATTCATGCCCGGCCAGAGCGGACGCGACCTCTCACTGGCACCGGCATTGAAGTGGCGCGCTGACCGAGAGAGCGTCGCACGCGCCGCTTCCCAGTGCTCGCGACTACTCTGCGTTCAAAGGTCGCAATAGCCAACCACAACATGCATGTAAAAAGTTTTTGGGAGTCCGTGCTACAGCTAGTTGTCCTCCCCCAACTCGTCAATCTCTTCCAGTAGTGCTAGTAATCCATGGCGCGATCCATCAACAAGCAGGCGGGGAAGTTATCGGATACTCGGTTTGCGGTGAGTGGCATGCCGAGCGACCGTGTGGGGTGGAGCCGTGGAGGAGGGTGAGACACGAACGCGACAGACGTGATTTAAACGTTGGTTTTGCTCGATGTCGCGATCCAACGAAACAAAACATTGGTTTCTCTCCGTTTCCATTTTCTCCGGAAAAACGGAAACTTTCCACTCCATTTTCATTCCTACTCCAAGTTTGCCCCATTACAACATTCCATCAAATACAAAGGAAAATTAACGCATGCTGATGCATCTCAATGATTCACAAATCATAGCCAATATTTACTTCACAACTAAAGACAAAAGTTGTGAGAGTGTGTACAAAAGAAAAACTACTGATGGGGTCACTACGACTTAAACCCTAAACCCAAAACAGGATTTAATTTCTTGGTAGGTAGATCCTGTCGAAGGAAAGATGGCTGGCACCCTCGGATCATACAATGCTTTTGTGCAGTTCCACAAAAATCGAGCTGAGCATCCCTGATGGCAAAGATATTGAAGTGTGATTAGAATAATAGTACTGGCACTAGTCCATGAGACATAAACTCATCACAAATAGAAGCCGGTAGAAGTAGAGAAAGATCGACATGGAGATGGAGCTACGTGGGGAGCTGCGGCAGTGGAGCAAGGCGGCTCCAAAAGGAAGATTACCTAGGACGTCGGGCTGTAGCTAGAAGGGCGGTTGGGAGGCGGCATCAGCCCATACCACGGGGACCCTCGATTGGGACGCACCGACTGTGGGTTTTCTCCCTCGCCGATGTCGACCGCGTCTACGCAGAACATCGTTCCCTTCCCCCAGCGGCAGGATCAGCTGGATCTGTGACCAGCAGTGTGGCCACCGTCGTTCTATGCTTGTGAAGAGAGCAACCCAAGCAACCAGGCTTGTAGCTTAGGCTCCTGCTAGTGTATTGATACGTCTCCGTCGTATCTATAATTTTTGATTGTTTCAATGCCAATATTATACCACTTTCACATACTTTTGGCAAGTTTTTATATGATTTATTGGACTAACCTACTGTTCCAGTGCCCAGTGCCAGTTCCTGTTTTCTGCATGTTTTTTGTATCACAGAGTATCCATATCAAACGAAGTCCAAATGTAATAAAATTGCACGGAAAATTATTTCGGAATATATGTGATTTTTGGGAGTTGGAATCACCGCGAAGGGAGGCCCACACAGCCCACAAGACACCAAGGCACGCCAGAGGCCCCTGGCGTGCCGTGGTGGGTTGTTCACTCCTCGAATGTCGGTTGGGGCTCTACTTCGGGCGCAAGGAAGCTTATATCCGGAAAAAAATCATGTTCAAATCTCAGCGCAATCGGAGTTACGGATCTCCAGGAATATAAGAAACGGTTTTCGGCCAGATCTGGGGAACGCGAAACAGAAGAGAACAGAGAGGGAGATCCAATCTCGGAGGGGCTCCCGCCCCTCCGCCGCCATAGGAGACCATGGACCAGAGGAGGAATTATCCTCCCCATCTAGGGGGAGGCCAAGGAAGAAGAAGAAGTAGGGGGCTCTCTCCCCCTCTCTCCTGGTGGCGTCGGAGTGCCACCGGGGCAATGATCGGGACGGCGATCTACATCAACGATCTTGCTACCGTCAACACCAACTCTCTCCCCCTCTATGCAGCGGTGTAACACCTCTTCCCCCCGCTGTAATCTCTACTTAAACATGGTGCTCAACTCCATATGTTATTTCTAAATGATCTATGGTTATCTTATGATGTTTGAGTTGATCCGTTTTGTCCTGTGGGTTAATTGTGATCTTGGTTGGTATGATTGTAAATTTTATTTATGGTGTTGTCCTACGGTGCCCTCCGTTCTCGCGCAAAGGTGAGGGGCTCCCGCTGTAGGGTGTTGCAATATGTTCATGGTTCGCTTATGGTGGGTTGCGAGAGTGACAGAAACTTAAACCCGAGTAACTGGGGTATGACGTATTAGAGTAAAGAGGACTTGATACTTAATGTTATGGTTGGGTTTCACGACCTTAATGATCTTTCGTAGTTGCGGATGCTTGCTAGAGTTCCAATCATAAGTGCATATGTTCCAAGTAGAGAAAGTATGTTAGCTCATGCCTCTCCCTCATATAAAATTGCAAGAATGATTACCGGTACTTGTTATTGATTGCCTAGGGACAAATAACTTTCTTGTTGACAAAAGCTCTCTACTAAAACTAACTTAGTCGTGTCTTTATCTAAACAGCCCCTAGATTTTATTTATGTGCTCTTTATTATCTTGCAAACCTATCCTATCACACCTACAAAGTACTTCTAGTTTCATACTTGTTCTAGGTAAAGCGAACGTCAAGCGTGCGTAGAGTTGTATCGATGGTTGATAGAACTTGAGGGAATATTTGTTCTACCTTTAGCTCCTCGTTGGGTTCGACACTCTTACTTATCGAAAGAGGCTACAATTGATCCCCTATACTTGTGGGTTATCATGTATATATAGTGGTTTTCTTTTTCTCTCCATACCAACCATTTTATATTGTGTACGTGTCATTGAAGAGTGAAATGATGGTTGCTTCTTCCGACTAACTTACTGTGTGATTTGACTGCTCCTTAGTGGCCCCTACACGTACTCCCCCTACGTGTATGACCGTTCCTGAGTCTCACTTGTACTTATCTCTATTTTCTTGCATGACACGTAGAGAGGATGCGCATAGAGGAATTTTGTTACTGCATGTTACATAGTACTACTATTACCTACTCCCTCCTTCCGGTTCACTACTGGTACTCGCTCCGTCCTGGCTTATTGGTCCCCTTTGTACTCAATTCATGGGCTCGTTTTCCTCAAGAAATTGTCTTTACCAACGTATTAATATCGGGAATGCATGTGTGAACAACGAATGATTAAACCTTGCATGCAATATTTTGACAAAGCATTGACTTATGAACATGTGAATGTGAGGGACTACAACCTCGTGCATGCATGCAACAGTCACACGTACACATGGACGCAAAAACGCGCTTGACGCCCTAATGCATGCATGTCCGAGCACACGACGAAACACACACGGTCACGCTCAAGTGCTCAACCTACACGTGCATGCACACACATACTCAGCCAGGGTGAGCTAGTGACCGTATAAACACCGGAAAATGTATGTATTGAGCGCAATGAGCGTATTATGAAGTCCACTGACCGTATTTTTTTACAAATATACAGTGACAGACTGTGTATTTATCTTGTTTGAAATTAAACCATATTAACCAGAAAGGAGGCAGTATGGACTAGCATTACTTGTTGTGTCCCGTCAACTTGCCGAACAAGGAGAAGCTTGCAGGACGGGAGAAGCTTGCGCGCGGTGGATCGCAGGACAAGGAGAAACTTTTGACTAATGCAAGCTCTCCCTCGCTCAGGTGGTGGACGTGCAACAGTTAATTCGCTGTCAGATTGCCAGAAGCATACACTGTACTAGTACCATTATTGTTTGACTTCCCGAAGAGGCGAACAGCCAAGCGCAAAGTTTACTAGTACTAGTACTACTACTATAGAGCTATGTACTACTACTAGAAACTGTATGGAGGAGCGTCTGCACTCTTATTTTATTTTAAAATGTGATAAAGAAATCTTCAACATGTTTGGTTCTCTTCAAGGGTTCTCGCATGTGATAATGGAAGTTGATTGCATGGAACACTCGCCACAATTCTCGCTTAATTCTGGCTCATATCCTGTTACAAATAGGAGCGCTCGCTAATATTTTCTCTTTTTTGTTATTCAGCAAGTAAACAGGTCAGCAAACCTTGCGGCGCATCTTTGTGCGAACCATGCTTGCTACACTTTGAATGTGACCGAGAGCTGGCTTGATGAAACACCTCGCTTCCTTCTTCTTCTTTTGCGGGGTACCTCGCTTCCCAGTGACCAGTCTCTTGGCTGATCGTCCTAAGAATGCTTATATATGAATAAAGCTCTCTCATTTACCCGCAAAAAAGATTAAGCCATATTAACCGGAAAGGAGGGAGTATGGACTAGCACTACTTTTTGGTGTGTCCCGTCAACTCGCAGAACGAGGAGAAGCTTGCAGGACAAGGTGAAGCTCACTTATGCCCACTCCGTCTACTTCAATTCTGGTGGCTCGCAGGAAGAGAGAAGCTTTTGACTAATGCAACCTACCCTCGCCCAGGCGGTGGACATGCAACAGTTCATTCGGTGTCAGATTGCCAGAGGCGTACACTGTAGTACCATCATTGTTCGACTTCACGAAGAGGCGAAGAGCCAAGCGCAAGGTTTAGTAGTACGAGTAGTACTACTACTAGAACAGCATGGTGGAGCGTCTGTACTCTTATTTTATTTTAATATCTGATAAAGTACACATTTATTTGGGAGAAGTGCGGAAAACGACAACCCAATAGTAGTATTAAAAAACAGCGAACATGTAATGATGATATCGATCAACCATGCTCGAATATATGTTGGCCTCCGTGCGAGCCCGTCTGTGTCTTCTTGCTCCTTGTCTCTCTCAAGGAACGGCGGGTTGGCCATTTTGCCATCAATTGAGATCGGTTTGCTCACACTCCGGTCCCATATGTCAGTGATATGCCAAGAGGAAGTGCGTTGACCGACTGGCCATACGCGTACTTGGTTTTGCACCTTCATACTAGTCCTCCCTCCGTCACAGTTTATAGGGTCCGCTTCATTCTGATGCATTTCTCTCCATGCATTTCCACCACCAGAGAGACTTTAGACGCGTTTGGTTTAATGCTCAATTAATTAGGGCATGATAACCGCAATCAAGTCCACAATTTTCTCTCGATGTACTACGTGTGTACACGGAGTGGAGTAAGTGCATGCATGTGTGTACCCGGGGTGGAAGCACTGCATGCATGTCTGTACGCATTATTTCCTCTAGTAATAGAGGTCGCACTATAACTACCAATGCTATTTTTCAGGCCGATCGCTAGTCGCCTAGGTCCTAGAGATTGTTTTTTTAAGTGCGCTCTATAAACAGTGACGGAGGGAGTAGTATGAGCGGATTCAAAGAAGAGTGTATTAATGGTTGCTTCTTCCGAGCAACTTACAGTGGGAAAGGTGGGGCTTATGTTTGACTTCTCATTACTCACTATTAGTGCGGCGCAACGGCTGGGCTGAGTCTCCCATGCGGTTGTGCACTCCTCCCTCCGTTCTTAAATATACTACGAAGTATTTGTCTTTCTAGAGATATCAATGAGTGACTACATACGAAGCAAAATGAGTGAATCTACACTCTAAAATATGTCCATTTGAAATTTGTAAAAAGGATAAATATTTAGGAACGGAGGAAGTATAATTTTGTGCATGGCACATGGACCGGATGCTGAAGAGGCTTCTGGCAATGCTATCAAGCTTCCAGCATTTGTTTACATAATTGACATACTATACAAATAATTTTCCAGCGACATGAAAGTGTACAATGCTCTGAGCATTCAGTTTTTGTTTCGTGTGTCTTGCCATCCATGCTCTTTCGGAAACAATAAAAAACTAACTTCCTTGCTAATGCATCTCAATGATTAGCATATCAGAGCTAATATTTACATCACAACTGAAGACAAAGTTGTGAGAAGGTGTTAAATTAAAATTGATCCATGCTTTCATTGGCAGCAACTTCCCCCGGCTCTGTCTATATCAAGAAGGAATGTTGGGAAAAAAAGTAGTTGCCTGGAGCATGCAACATTCCGATCATTTTGTGCAGTTCCACTAAAATAGAGCTGAGCGTCCCTGTTCCAAAGATATTAAGTGTGATTACAATAACATAGGACTGTTGATGAAACAATAAACACACAAATAGAAGTCGGTCACCATTGCAGTCTCTCTTAAGACTAACTAGTTGGAGAAGATTAAGCAAATAGTTGGAGAAGATTAGGCTCGGAGTTGGATGAGGAGGATAGAGAAAAACCAATCTCTCTTTATGCAGTCGCACTGAAATGTAGAGACGTCGCCCGTGTGACATTTTAGTACAACTGCACAAAACACTCTTAAGAAAAAAGTGATTTGTGCAGTTCACCAAAAGGTTGCAATAGAAACAAGGTGAAATGAATAGCCCTGTTTGCAAAAAAGAGGTAGAAAGGAAACAATTACTGGCCAATAACAGTTGATGACACATACGACGACAAAAAAGAAGCATATTCCTTGTCCTAAGGGAAGATAACAACACGGTTGTGTTTGTCTAAAACGGTGTGAGGACGAGATTGCAATATGGAAAGTATGCTGGATGAGCTACATTTTGGGCAAAGAACTATGGAAGATCCACATGCAAGATTTTCCACATGCAGCGACGTGGGAAGACAGGTAGTGGAGCAAGGACAGAGGGGATACCTGGGGGTCGTCGGGATGTAACTAGGAGAACAGCGGCAGGCGGGATCTGCCCATACTGCGGCAGCGAGCAGGTGGCGTAGGCCGTACCGCGCCGGACCTTGGTCAGAGAGAACGGCGGGTACCGCAGATCAGGACATGCTGCCTCGGCGCCGTCGAACGGAGAAACGATGCACATCCTCCCTTTCCGCCGGTGGACAGGATGCGGCCGGATCAGTGACCAGCGGTGAGAGAGAGAGAGAGGCCACCGCCACCTTGTGTGAGATACTCTGAAGAGAGACAAACCCCGGCAGGAAGGCTCCGCTGTATATAGTGGAGCGCACTACCTTTTTCACCATAAAAATTGTTTTATATTCTGTGTACGTGCCATTGAGCGATATAACTTTATTTAAAAATAACGCACCAACGCATCAAGTCGAACTTTGTTTCGTGCACGCGTGGTACACGACCTCCATAGGTAAACAACCGCTACACGCGCTCAAATTAGCACATGGGTTGCCATTTCGTACAGAAATGAGCTCCACTGTGTACTCGCGCCGGTGTGGCTGGGCACGAAGCGTGAGTACGTGCACCTATTCTCTTCGTGTACATACACCACCTACGTGGGGTTGTGTGAGAGAGATACAAACATAGAGAGATATAGTGTGTGGGTTCGTGAGTGTTTTTGGGGGGGGGTTGAGAAATAGACAAGCAATATGTGTGGATGAGATTTCAATCAAAAAATGTAACATATGCAATGTGTGTGAAATAGAGTCTTGGATATATCATATATATAGAGGGGGTGATCCACGAGAAGAGAGTGGAGGTATCATCGGCTTGAGGTATCCATAGAATCGAAGAGAGGGATGCTGTGTGTGTGTGGGCGCGCGCGCGATCGATAAAGAGTGCCATCAAATTTGTGTGTGCCCACGTCAAAGATATAGGGTGGCTGGCCTACTGGAACGTGAGAGGGGACATGTGAAGTTTGTCTCTGTGGCATGGATACCTACCTACAGCGCTCGACTATCGGTGTGTGGTGGGGGTGGTGGGGGAGACCTAATTAACTATAGAGGTACAATGGCTGGTATATGTGTGGAGGAGGAGAGAGACCTACCTTATGTATTGAGGGAGATCGATCGGCATCCATGCATATGTGTAGGAGAGGAATAAGGTTGGGAGAGAGGCAGAGCTAGAGTGCCGGAGGGGTTGGTGATGGAGTTGCTTCTAATAAATGGTGGGAGAGGCTTGCTAGAAAAATGGAGGGCACGCCTGCAATATCAATAAAAGAGGGGATGGCTGCCTGTCTGTGCACGTGTGTGTGAGAGATGGTCAGGAGGCATGCACGAATGATGAGGGGGACGATATGGTTGTGGTAAGCAGACATAACTACATAGGAAGATCAATCGTCCTTTGTCAGAGAAAGGAGAGACATAACTTGGGAGGTACGTCGATCGATGGGTTGGGGAAAATAGTTAAAGGCGACCTAGGTATATGTAGGGAGATCAATCGGTATACATGCATGTATGTGTTAGAAGCAAATATGGCCCGGGGAGAAGGATAGAGAGAGAGAGAGGGATGCAGCTAGGAGGTGGTGCGAGAGGCCTACTATATCAAGGGGAAGGAGTGTGCGAGTACGAGATCGATGAAAAGAGGGGTGGGAGTGAGGCATGGACGATGAGAAGAGAACAGGGAAAGCTTGTGTTTGTGGTAGGCACACCTAGCTAGAGAGGCATATTGATCGATGTGTGCCGTAAAGAAGGAGCTGGGGGCTAGATACACCATGGGTGAACGACCTAAAGTGAAAAGACAAATTTGCACGATGGAGCTAGAGAATGCTGAGGGAGGGTGAGAGGGATGCGGGCGTGTGCATGCACGAGAGAAAGTTAGCGCTAGCTACAAAGATAAGAGGATTGTGTCGGTTTAAAAGATGAATAGAGATCATAATTCATTATAAAAAGTGAATTCGGATATTTGAAGAATTTATCACAGTGTTTTAAACTGATGCATGCGTGAATATATATAACGGTGATACACATGGTGTGGTTATGAGCATGTTATACTACATATAATATATTTTATCTCTACTCTTATAAAAATAGAGTTGTTGATGATGGTGTGCCTGCCATCCTGCAATATAGGCCGTCTGATTTATATCTGACGGATAGGAAGGAAACTATGGCAATTTTGAAAAAAGATACCCACACCCCTCTCCACATTTGCAAATAAGGCCTCCCCTCGATCATCTTGATGTTCCATGGAATGCATGGGCATCTTGCTAGTACTACATATAATATATAGAACATTGATTATAATTTGGGATAATGTGTGGCTTTTGCAGCTCAGGGCTAAATACTTGTCATAATGTAGGGGCGGGGCACTATACTTTGTGTGATAAACATGGTGTACGTATGGAACATGGTTTAGATTATGAATATCTAGTTTGTACATCAAATGTACTATTATTTGGAATCAACATCAAGTGTATTCAAAAAATTGAATTCGAGTTCATATAGTACACATAGTTCATATCTATCTCTATAATAATCATGTGGTGTGTTGTTAAGGTAATAGATGAATGATGGTTGAAGTTGGCAACAATCATGATTGTAGATTCTTATTCAAATAGAGAAACGAATTCAAATTTAGTTCGAATTGCAGCGGTAGTATATACATTTGGAATGCACTAAAATGTTGGTATGAGTAGGTTACATGCATTATACAGCCAGCGAAATTTTTTAATTGGACATAACATGGATTCATAGCTTTGAATAGCATTTGTATAGTAAAACGGGACAAGACTCTCTCTTTATGTGGTGTGAATAGTTTTTTTTTGTTTTTTTCGTTGAGGGAAGTGCGAATTGATTTGGTACATACAAGTACAATACTACATGTTAGGCACCCTGTTATATCCCGAAAATTCAGATATCGTGCTCCTAAAACTCGCTCCTTCACAACCCGCGCCTTGCGATCCCGAAATTACAACGCGCACGAAAACTCTCTCCAACTGCCAAATCCCGACACGCGAAATCCCCCTTCTAGCTGTGAGCCAAAAGGGTCGCTAGTTCAAATCGGTGGGGGTACTTTTGTAACACACCCTACATTTTGGACAAGTGCGTCCCTAAGTCATGGTTCCCCCCTCCATCGCCTCCTTTTCGCCATTCGAAATCCCAGGCCGCCATAACCTCCCCGCTCCAGCCGCGAAACCCCACCCTCCTCCGTCCGCCACCTCACCGCTGCCGAGTCGGAGCCTCTTCCCCGACGACATCGTCCACCGCAACAGCTCGACGTCCATCATCCACCTCCCCGGATGAGGATCCCTCGTCCATCTCGTCGTCCCGCTGGTTCAGCCGCCCCGTCCTCCACCTCCAAGAAGCTGCTTCGACGCTCGCCTCGTCTATCGCAGCTGCTCCATCCCCACAACGCCGCCTTAACCTGCTCCACCGGAACCGCATCATCCTCACCGACTCCTCAGACGAAGCCGAGGCCTACTCGGTGCCACTAAAGAGGTTGTATAGTCATCGCATCGCACCTTCTCCTTAACTCGACCTCCCGACGCCGACGGTGCTCCATCCCACACCCCCATGGCGTGGCTACCTCGAAGCCGGGGCCGCGAGCGACATCTCCACGGCGGCTCTCCTCTAGTGCGAGGCCCCTTCGGCGGCGGCGTCCATACCAGCCGGACCTATTTGCTGCTGCTCCAGCTCTCGCTCGCTCGCTCACGCTGCTGCTGCTGCTCTCCCCCTGGCTCGTGCTACTACTCCGCTCCGATTTAGCTACACTTCATTCGACTGAATCGACTTTTGGGCCAGTCGATTTTCAGGGGGTATGGGGGCTTGCCGGAGTTAAGGAAGAACCACCTGCAGCGGGGAGGGGGGCTCGCCGGAGAGGTACCCCACTATCTATCTTAGGGTTCAGGGTGGGGGTGGTTGTAACGCCCACGATGCGGCTATATCTCCCACGTGTCAAGGAACGACTTAGAGGCATAACCGCATTGTAGGTATTGTCGCAAGAAGGGTCATCTTCACACAATCCCATGTAAAGAACAAGAATGGGATAAAGAGAGTTGGCTTACAATCACCACTTCACACAATACATAAATTAATTCATACATCATCCAAAATCCACACATAGACCGACTACGGTCAAATCCAAATGAAAAGAAGATAACCCCAAATGCTAGATCCCCGATCGTCCCAACTGGGCTCCACTACTGATCATCAAGAAACGAAACATAGTAACGACCACGGTCCTTGTCGAACTCCCACTTGAGCTCGGTTGCATCGCCTGCACTGGTATCGTCGGCACCTGCAACTGTTTTGGTAGAATCTGTGAGTCACGAGGACTCAACAATCTCACACCCGCGAGATCAAGACAATTTAAGCTTGTAGGAAAGGATGGGGTAATGAGGTGGAGCTGCAGCAAGCACTAAGCATATGGTGGCTAACATACGCAAATGAGAGCGAGAAGAGAAGCAACGCAACGGTTGCGAAGCTACAAATGATCAAGAAGTGATCCTGAAACTACTTACGTTCATACATAACCCAAACCGTGTTCACTTCCCGCGCTCTGCAGAAAAGAGACCATCACGGCTACACACACAGTTGATGTATTTTAATTAAGTCAAGTGTTAAGTTCTCTACAACCGGACATTAACAAACTCCCATCGCCTCATAACCGCGGGCACGGCTTTCGAAAGATAATACCCTGCAGGGGTGTCCCAACTTAGCCCATTATAAGCTCTCATGGTCAACAAAGGATAAACCTTCTCCCGGGAAGACCCGATCAATCTCGGAATCCCGGTTTACAAGACATTTCGACAATGGTAAAACAAGACCAGCAAAGCCACCCGATGTGCCGACAAATCCCGATAGGAGCTGCACATATCTCGTTCCCAGGGCACACCGGATTGTCCAAACTTCTGATAGGCGAGCCCAGAGTTGCCCCTGGTGGCCACCGGCGGTTGACAGGTTGGACCAACACTCAGAGGAGCACTGGCCCGGGGGTTTAAAATAAAGATGACCCTCTGGAGCGCAACTCCCAAGGAAAAAAGGCTTAGGTAGGCAAATGGTAAAACCAAGGTTGGGCCTTGCTGGAGGAGTTTTATTCAAAGCGAACTGTCAAGGGGGTCCCATAAATCACCCAACCGTGTAAGGGACGCAAAATCAAGGAACATAACACCGGTATGACGGAAACTAGGGCTGCAAGAGTGGAACAAAACACCGGGCATAAGGCCGAGCCTTCCACCCTTTACCAAGTATATAGATGCATTAATTAAACAAGAGATATTGTGATATGCCAAAATATCCATGTTCCAACATGGAACCAACTTCAACTTCGCCTACAACTAGCAACGCTATAAGAAGGGTTGAGCAAAAGCGGTAACTTAGCCAAACAACGGTTTGCTAGGAAAGGATGGTTAGAGGCTTGACATGGCAATATGGGAGGCATGATAAACAAGTGGTAGGTAGCGCAAGCATAGCGATAGAGCGAGCAACTAGCAAGCAAAGATAGAAGTGATTTCGAGGGTATGGTCATCTTGCCTGAGATCCCGCAAGGAAGAAGAACGGGTCCATGAAGACAAAACAGACGTAGTCGAACGAACCCTCGCAACTCCGGAACGAAACCGAAGATAACGAGAGAAGCAAACCGGAAAGAAGCAAACAACATGGTAAACACACAATCATAAACATGGCATGATGCACAGTCAAGTATGATGCATGTCCGATTTAAATGAGGCATGGCATGGGAAAATGCAACAAACAATACTACAAATTAAGTGGAGCACAATATGCAACGAGTTGCATATTGACAAAACACCACATCAATTATTTAGTTCTCTCCTGTTTATGTACCCAACAATATTAACTGTGGTTAAGCAGGGCAAGAGGTGAAGCATAATAAAACTATCTATTTAGGCAAGTTTAAATGAGGCCGGAAATAACAAATAACAATTCCGGAAAATCCCCATATGTCATTTAGCAATTTAAAGCAAACAACAATTTTAAACGTTTTAAATGTTATTATCATGATGCGGATGACATATGCAAGTTTTAAGCAATTTTATGGAAACATTGACATGAGCATGATACGAGGCATTTGTCGCCATGGCGGAAGGAAAAGGGTGCCACTGCGGTGAAACGGAAATGGTGCTACGGCAACATCCCGGTTTCGGTAGCTCATGGAGATACCGGTGCAAAAGGAAGCGTGGCGTGAGCGTGTCAAGCAAGATGGTGGGGTGATCCCGGCAACCGGGTTCCCAAGGGTCGATGGCATGGCAACGGGAACATGCAAGAAACACGTCAGGCACGTTGCAAACGCGAGCATTTCATGCAACATATGCATTCGTCCACAGGCGGTCGTTCTCGGCGGTATACCTTCAAAGCATGCATATTCGGAACGGAATGACTCCGTGCGATGTAGAGGAAGTAGACGTTCTCGGAACGGTCGTAGTGGAAGTAGTGGTACACGTTTCGGAGAGGGACTTGATGAACCCAACATCTACAGGGCGACGGTAGTGGTGCACGGTCGTCGTGGTACTTGGCATCACATCGTGTGGTCGTACACATTTCGTAGATGTTCATGTCGCCAGTGTCGTGGTACTTGGGGCCTTGCTGGACTTGCTGGTCTTGGTTCTTGCGACAGTAGTGGTTCACGTCGCGTTGTGGAAGTAGTGGTTCACGGCGGAGAGGAACTTGGCATTTCTGCTACCCGGGTCTTCGGCGACGGTAGCTGTGCATGTTCCAACAACAAACTTGGAGGGACACCGACGTCGTGGTACTTGGTGAATCCCGGAGACGGTACTTGACGATCCAGGTATGGGTCTTGGCGGTCTTGACAAATCCAAGTGACACGAGGCACACATCCACGGTAGTCTTCGGACTTGGGCTCCGGGTAGATGACTTGAGGGTCTCAGTCAGGAGCACTTGTGGCAAAGAAGTGCCCGCGAACGAGACAATGCAGCACGAACAGGAGGCGGATGCCACGCTCAGGCGAGCGGCGGGGCTCCCTGGTCAGAGTCGGTAGGGACGGCACGAGGCGGTGATGAAGAGGAGGTCGCAGGGAGAGCTGCTGGAGGTGGATGCAGAAGGTCGCCGGGCGGCGGAGGTACGGCGGCGCGCCGGTAGCAGGAGGCGAAGGCGGAGATGGACCGGTTGGGCGACGCGGATGGATCTGAAGGCGGAGACGGCACGCGAGGAGGAGGTCGGGATGGGTCGTCGAGGCTGGAACCAGGGTGGAGGCGCACAGGAGGAGGCTCGAGGCGCGCTGGAGGTGGTGGTGCTCGCGGGTGCAAGGCGGCCGGTGCTCGGGCTCCGGCGAACTCCTACCAAAACGGAGGGGACGAGCGGCGCGGGGCTCCTGCTGGGCGCGGAGGACGACGGATGCGGGCGCAGGTGCTCGAGGAGCTCCTCTCCTCAAGCGCTCGGGCGACGGGGACTTGGCGAGGAGGAGGCGCGGGAACACCGGTTCCATCCGGGAACGAGGCAGGGCGAGCTGGGCGGCCTGGACTCGCCGGCCGGAGGGGCGACGGGGCATGGCTTCGGGCGCCATGGGAGGCAAGGCGTGGGGCGTGTGTGGAGTGGCGGCGCTGGAGGAATCGAGAGGGAGAGGGGATCGACAGGTGCACGCTAGGTTAAAACAGGGAGTTCGCTGCGCTTTGGGCCGGCCTGGGCATAGGTTGGAGCTGGGCTGGGCTCTCTCTCTCTCCCTCTAAAGAAAAATAAAACAAAACAGAGATAAGAAAGAAAAGAAAGAGAGGTTAGGGGAAGAAGTTGGACACGCGGATAATTTTCCCGGACTCACAAAAATGTGCTTGTTCCGAGAAAATAGAAAAGGCCATGATTGAAAGATTTAAATTCAAACTCATTTGATTTAAATTCAAATGATTTGAATAGGAAGTGAGGGTTGGGAAGGTCCAAAAATGTTCAGATTTTTGGTGGAGCTCTGGAATATGATGAAAGAATATATGGCAAGGTTGGAGACCAAGAATTAAGATAACAAAGGCATTGGGATAATTTGCAAGTGTGTTATGGTGATTTCCAAATTAAAGAAATATTTAATATAGCTCCCTAATATTGGGAGGATATGTTATAAAGAGAAGTGACCCTTCCCTCGATTTAAATAGATCAAACATCTATGCAATTTATTAGTTGAGTTGAGATGCCAAGATTAATGACATGATGGCATGATGACATGATGCAATGCAAAAATAAAAGAGCAAGCACAAAAGAAACACACGGTGATCACGAAAATATGGAAGTCTTATGCTGGCAAAAGCGGGGGTTTCGGCTGGCTTTACCTACTATTGGATTTGAACCAATGACTCTCGCCGTATGAAAGCGATACTCTAACCGCTGAGTCAAGTAGGTCAAGCTGAGTCAAGTCAGAGAAAATCGAAAAAAAGAGAAAGCCAACCAAAGCGCAACCAGAGTTCTCCGCGGGGTGGAGCGCTAAGAAAGAGAAAGCGTTATCGCTATACGAAATGAAGCAGCGGCTAGCACACTAAGATAAACCACTTGGTTTAAAAAACTGCTTAGTGGCGTGTGATTTCAACACTATTCCAGAGGTATATGACAAAAATTGTGGGAGAGACCTCTATGTTCCTCAGCTTAAATCATTCTATGATTGTTTACAATTCTATCATCTATTTTACATGAGGGCTAGAGGGTGGTCTTGGAGCAAGAAAAGTGTTGAGTCCAGGCGCATTATGGTACGACTGAGACTGAGTTGGGCAGGAGCAAGCGGTTGGATTGGCCTGACTCTTCAAGACCAAAGATACTCGGCTTCCTCTTCATCAAGTCATGAAATTCGACCCTTAGTTAGCAGCACCAAAACTAGAGCAGGCCCAAGACAAGCAAGAACAGTTAGTCAGCACCGATCAGGCAAGAAGCAGACAGTAAGCTAAGAATAATGGAAGAAGGTGGTCGCTCAGCCAAAGCCCTAGTTCAACCAGAACAGTAGGGAAAGCGGTAGAGGCCGCTCCGTAGCTTTGGTCGTCGCACTCTAATCCGCATTAGAAGAAGCAGCTATTCTATTGCTTGGCTATAAAGCCTATAAGTAAGAACTCTGGGGAAGGAATCCGATCTGCAGATGAAGCAGAAGCAGGCAAAAGGCGAGCGCACAGTGAGGAATTTTCCATACTAGATCGACTCAACATTACCGAATCTACTCTGAGACTCTCTTCTCTTCATGGTTGGCTGTAAAAAAAGAGTCTCTTTAGTCCCCAACTCTATGGATTTTACTTTTTGGCCCCTGCTCTCGACGTTTGCTCGGGACGGGAGGCTATGAAATAGTTGAAAGCAGATGCAGCATTAAAGGAAGTCAATCCAGTAGCCTTAAGTCGTACCGAACACTATGTCCTAATAGTAAGGGATTTCTTTCAACCCGGTGGTAAGCCGGTGGTACCCGGAGAAAACGTTGCCCGAAGGAAGGGACTAAACCCATCTGTTCAAGTAGTAGCCAAGTACTACCGAAGGAGTATCTCCGAGTTAAGGAGTACCGAAGGGAAGGAAGAAAAACCAAGTGAAAGAAAGAGATCGCAATGGTCTAAGATATAGTCAGTGAACAATAACTCAGATCTGATGTCGGATCGAAACAAAAATGCAAAAAGACAACACAAACGTAAAAGATCGAACTCTAATTTAGTTACTGAGTGAGATGTTTTGCTACCTACAAAAGGTTGGTTCTTCCCCTACAACCCCTACCCCTCCAAGGCAGTACTCTTCATCGGCAAATCCGAATGTCTTGATTCGAGTTGAGACCCGCCTACAGAAATTGATCCATCAACAGCTTTTTCTATAGTGGCAGGAAGTCTCCAACTCTTCGATATGCGCTAGCTAGGTAATCCCTTTACTTAATCCGATATGGGATCTCTTCCTACAAGAAAGGAACTGAACTGGCTTGCCCGGAAAGAATGGATTGCGACCCTTGGAGAGCTAATGGTACTGGATTAATAGCGCACTGATTGAACCGACCCCGGACGTACCACTGGGGAACCTGTGGCTGGAGAGAATCTCTCGCGATGGAGAAATGTCAAATGGGAAGCTCTATGGAGGCACACATCGTGTCGTTCGTCATCGAAATGGGACTGACTCGCTCGGGAACAGGCACAGGATTGAGGAACTTTCTGGCGTAACACACCCGTAATGGGGCAATCTGACTAGCTGGTCAAAACCCTTTCCGCAGTGTTTAAGTGGTGCTGGAAGGAATCAAGAGGGGAGGAGGAAAGTTGTACCAGGTGGAAGGAGAAGAGCTGATTGCTACTAAATCAGAACAAGCTTAGTTCTGCATGATGGCTCAATGGTGCATGGTCAACTCAGTAAACCTAACATCTCTGATCTCTGATCCAATTTCAACCCTACTGAACTCTTAAGAGTAGGTGTTTTAAGAACCTAAGTCCTTACAAAAAAAAGAATCCATGATCACTATATACCCCCGAAGGTACTGAGCCCAAACATCTGAAGCCATACGGATACTCACATCTGCAAAAGGCTGAGATTGAGAATTGAGGAATTGCTGAAGAATTCACTGATACAATCCTCTACTAGCCCCTTTGCTTCACGTGTGCTGTTAGTGAAGAAGAAGGATGGGACATGGAGGATGTGCATTGAAACCAGGCAGCTGAATGCCAGTACAGTAAAGAAGAAATACCCAATTCCGGCACATAGATGCCCTATTGGATGAGTGGTGCTAAATATTACAGCAAGATTGACTTAAGATCTGGCTATCATCAGATCAGGATGAGAGAGGAAGACAAGCCCAAAACTTCATTCAGAACCCTGTAACTATGAATTCAATGTGATGCGGGCTTACAAATGCTCCTGTAACGTTTCAAGCACTCATGAATGATGTGTTCAAGCCCGGAAGATTTGTGTTGGTTTGATGATATACTTCTTGACAGTAAAACACTGAAGGAGCATCAACAGCACTTGCAGCTAACACTTTTTCTGCGGAATCAGCTACATGCTAAGATGAGCAAGTGTGAGTTTTGACTTTCAAAGGCGGAATATTAGGGGTAAAATGGAAAATAAGGTGGCAGATGCATTTAATAGGAGAAAGGCCGGAACATCTGTCCAGCTGGTCCAAGGTGTGCAAACCGCTTTGTGAAGGCCGACTGAGAATGAGGGATCTAGTAGTGTATTTCGAAGCCTTCTAGGCAAAGCTGCTTTGGCGTGCACTGAAAGGGCGTCCTCCTTTCCTATATTATACCAGAGGTGAGTGCATAATCTGGTGTAGAACGGAGGGGATATCCTAAGTTGATGTGCACAAGTGCTTCCTCTGATTGAAGTCGATTGCCTCAACCAATTTCTTAGTACATCAACACAAGAAGTGGCGAATTGGGGATGGTACTACCTCAGTGAAACTGTGAGAAGGTGGGTAGGTGGGGCCTCTCAACCAAGGCATCGCGGTTGGCGAGTGGGGACTCTACTGAATTCTAGCATGGGTGTGGTAGATTACTGACGTGAAGCCGGACCTCTATGAGTGCTCTACATGGCCAGATCAAAGCTATTC
Organism: Aegilops tauschii subsp. strangulata; assembly: GCF_002575655.3. NCBI lineage: Eukaryota > Viridiplantae > Streptophyta > Magnoliopsida > Poales > Poaceae > Aegilops > Aegilops tauschii. The sequence goes on from NC_053036.3 coordinate 310,616,274, forward strand.
TAAAAACTAGATCCATTGGAGTGGGAAGTACTCAAGATGTAGAAGAGGACTCAAGCAGGTTTGGTCCTCTTTCTATGATGTGTTCTTAGAACCCACTACCCTCCATCCTAAAAGACCATGTGACCATCGGATTCACCTCACGATAGTCAACCAGTGAATCAAAGGCCTTATAGGTATTCACACCACCGGATGAAATTTAAGCCATAATCAAGGAGTTACTCTAGAATGGTACTCTACAACCAAGTTCATGCCTCACTGGCTCTTCTTGTAAAGAAGAAAGAAGGTTCGTGGCGCCTATGGATTATAGGCAACTCAATTCGCAAACCGTAAAAAAGAAATACCCGATACCGGTCATTGATGATCTTCTGGATGAGCTACACGGTTATACTGTGTACTCAACAATCGTTTTATCTATTCCCACATCGATTCACCAATCCTTGAACTCATTATGGATAGAAGGTCCGTAGAAGTGAAAGTAGGACGACGGGAGAAAAGAGTAAGGAGTACCGGAAAAGGAAGATTTTGGACTTTCTGCCCACGAAGAAATAGTAGCATTTGAAACTGGAAAGATTTACTTTGGATAGTAAATCCCCAAGGAAGGGCTATAATCCAAACAAAGGAGGAGCTAGCGGACAGTTCGAATTTCAACGATTAGGGAGGGGAATGAAACACTTGTCTTTCACAATCAATTCTTTCTTTTTTTATGTTTAGGACACGCGAAGCGAGAGCGAAACTCGCTATGAGGAGAAGACTCGGCAAGAGAGGTTTGAACAAGAGGAACTGCCGTCTAGTTGAGTTTGATCATTCTCTCTTTCTATCTCTCTTTCTTTCAAGAGCTGAATAAGGGCATATCTGCAAAGGAGAGAGAAATCGGACTTTCTTCTTTACCCCCCTCATTATTCAAGACGTGAATATAAAGTGTATTGTACTCCCTTGGATCTTTTCCGGGATCTTTACTCGTCGTTGATCAAGGAAGCTAGAAGGAAGATGGGTGGTAGGGTGAATGGACATTCGTATCTTCTCTGACTCGTCGGTTAGGAGAGTAGCGACCAAAAAGAAATCATTATACAGGATAACTGCTGTAGAGATAAAATGCAGGAAGGAGAAAGTTGGTTTCAATGAGTCATGTGAATTGTAGAAGAAATAGGTAAACAAGGCGGGTTAATATATATACGTTGAAAAGCAAGGGGATAAATTGAGCGAAATGAAGAGCAATCCAGAATCCTATTTTGTATACTATAAGAAAAAGGCACTGAAAACTTGGAAACGGAAGATGTTGTAACTGATATGGGTAGTCACACATTAGGCAAAATGGTGTAGTGGTTGGGCCAGGTAGCTTCTTCTTTTGAACAGCATTTCATTTTTTTGGATGCTTTCTACTATGTTTCAAGTGATCAAAGAAGAGTTTATTTCCCACTACTCATATCACATCTTATGTGTTGATGCAAGCTGACTAAATCAATAAGATGGTATTCGTATTTGATTAGACAAGATGATATTCTTCTTTATTTCGGAGCACAACAATCTGGATCTCTATCTTATAGCTTATCCTTCCTATTCTGTATGTATTACGGTCATGTCAAGTCAATGGTCTGTCTGCCCTACAACCGGTCTTGAATGGCTTCAGTGAATTGTTTGCTGAGCCTACAGAGTGACCTCCTAGGAGGACAATAGACCACAAAATACCCTTACTACCAGGCACTAAACCTGTCAATCATTAGAGAAGGGACAGAGTTCAAGATAAGACTATCTTGCCTGTTTGGTAGAGAGAGTACCGGGTATTCCGATGGTTAAAGATTCAAGTCTTAGTGGCAAAGGGGGACAGCTTTGGCCTGCAACCGTTTCCACTTTATGGCCCACAGCTTGTGTTCTTCGGTATTAATTCGGTTTCTGTTTGTTTGGCTTGTCTCGTGCACCACCTGAATTGAATCATAGTAATGGGACTTTGGTAATCCAGTGATGAAGTCAATGCTGATAATGGACCATGCTTCATCAGGAATGGGTAGAGGATCGAAGAGGCCAGGGAGTTTTTAATGTTCTACCTTAGCTTGCTGACAGATTTGACACTTGTTGACAAAAGATACCACTGATTGAAAGATTCCTATCTAAGCAAATAGTGCCTTGATGCGGTGATAAGTAGCAGTAATGCCAGAGTGGGCACCAATACCACTGGCATGAAGTGCTTGCAAGATGTTTTTTTTCATTTAGAAGTTTGCACCAACCCATACTCTTCCTCTATATCGAATGACCCCATTATGCAATGAATATTTGCTATTCTTGTGAGTGCTCAGGACTGCCAATTCAGATAGTAAATTCTGGGTGAATGTGTCTTTGTTGTACCCTGCTACAATATCAGTGAGCCATTGTGGTTGACAGGAAGTAATGGCATTGAGTTCATCTGGCTCATGTAATCTAGATAGTGGTGCATCAGCTGCCCTATTCTCTGAGCCTTTTATTGGATGGTATATTGTAATCCCATGAGCTTGAGGAAAGGAAAGCTTTGTGTTGCATTGGTGTTTTAAGTCTTTGAGCAGTCAAATGAGCTAAGCTCCTGTGAATGAAACGCCTGTCCTGCTAAGCCCAAACTCTAATATGCTTGACTTGGAAGTAGGCCACTCTTTCACTGTGAGGATCTTCTTTTAGTCTGTAGCCACCCCTTGCCCACTAATGACATGACCCAGGTATTCTATCTGTGGTTGAGCAAATGAACATTTATTCAACTTCACATATAGTTGATTCTGCTTCAGAAGGTCAAATACTTGCTGCAAATGGGTGACATGATCTTGCAAGGATTTGATGTAGATTAAGCTGTCATCAACAAAAACAAGTACACAAACCCTAGTCAGCTCAGCCAGAATTGTGTTCATAGCACTCTGGAGGGTGGGTGGTGCATTTGTGAGCCCAAATAGCCTAAAATTCATAGTGACGTGGGTCTTGAATGCCGTTTTGTATTCGTCTGCTTCATGTAATCTTATCTGATGGTAACCAGCTCTCAGATCCAGCTTAGTAAACCAAACAGCACAAGATAACTCATCCAACAATTCTTCAACTACATGCATTGGGTATTTTATTAGACGAATCCATCTTATTTCCTTATTTCTCTATTTTGGTAGCAGGAGAAGTAGTTTGTTCAGGCCGGACTTCAAAGTAGTCTCCCCCATTGACCTTCTTTTTTAGATAGAATCCTCAATGAGTGGAAAGGACTCCCAAACTTGCTCCACAGTACTATACAATACAGAGCCGCACCCTTGTGATATGATAAGAAGAAAAGGGGCCAGGCCGCCCTCTTTTGTTTTCCGCACCAAGCCTTCTTGTAAAATCGAGTGTATAGCTCAGTTGGTAGAGCATTGGGCTTTTAACCTAATGGTCGCAGGTTCAAGTCCTGTTATACCCAAAACAAAAAAAAACCACTCTTGTATTCGTAAGGATGCATAGTAGCCTTCACAAAGCACTCTTTGGCCTTGAGAAAAGCCCCTTTCTCATCAACATCTCGACTTCGCTCGTTGTTTGAGGTAAGTATAAAGGAGATCAGACTGGCTCGGTCATTGATAGGCCGTCCTTCTCCTTATTCATTGGATAGGGCGCGGGGGAAAGTCAAGTCAAGCACTAGTTAGTTGGGGTGGGATGCACCAAAGCAGCGTTCGTTGCACTAGCGCCTTATCTTTTGAAGCTAAACAGAGGCTCGAAAGACGGAGTACGTCCGAATTCGTTGGCTGCCTTTTTGTAGTGCGCAAGTCAGAGTGAACTTCTTCTTCTGTTCTGCGAATCTACTAACAAGAACTGCCGTACAGTCCTATCTTTTTTTAAGAAAGATCATAGATGAACATTTCGTTTCGTTACCTAAGTAGTTGAGCAATTCATTCCAAGGTAAACAAAGAGGTATTTCCTTTTCTCATTCAGTCCTTCTCTCCTTCCATCCCAGTAGGCCTATTCATGCTTTTTTGCTATCCATCTTGATCAAATAGAAGAAGGGGAAATTCAGACTAGGCAAAACACCTCAAAAAGTGAAAAAAAAAGATAAAACAACTTTCTTATTGTCAAGTAGTAAACCATAGTTCTCATCCTAGGAAACAATATCGATCATCGGTTCAGAGCTCCCAACTACGAAGCTCTTTTCTAGAGCGAGTCAACAATTCGTGGATCCATGGTTTGGATGAAGCTATGTACCCGGGTAGAGATGATTTGTCTCAAAGATGTTCCGCTCATCCAAGAATCTGAAACTTCATCTACATAAACTCATAAATAGCCCTTTGCTTTCTTTTCTCGACTTCAAAAGGTAATCAATCCTTTCTTTTCATCTTTTATCAAGTCTTCCTCTTCCTAATTGAGTCAATCAGGGATAGAAATTCAGATCAACTATGAGGAGTAGGGCTGCTGGGCAAGTGAATGAACTCTATCCTAGGCATTTCCAATAAGTTCAGTGAAGTGAGGGCGAAGCCTTTTTGGAGAGGGAAAATACACTCCAAATGATATTCCATAATGGAAGGAATGAGTGGAAGATTTACCGAAAGAAAAAAATACGATACTTTTCTAGTCGTAGGTAGGGCTACCTATGTAGTTTCGAGCTTCGGGCGTACCAAATTCAATAGGCTAGGTTATAGCTGACAGATTTCTTTAAGAACTAGCCGCCTATAAGCCTCGCTAGTAGTATTCTTGCCCAGTGCCGGAGTAGTGACTCACAAGGTAAGTTCTCCTCGATGCATTTCCAACACTCTCTTTTTCTACGTACACTTTTGATTCCTCAGTAGGTAGGGACAACGTTTGAGATATCATCCGACCGTCTATTTCTCACTGATTGGGAGATTGGATTGGAATCGGAGGAGAACTGATTGGATGTCATGGAACGAATGGGGCACTACGTTGGTTACCCACTGCTAGCCTAGCGGAGATTTCTCTATTTGTTGAAAGTGGAAAGGATTCATATTTGAATCGGAAAGTTGGGCTCGTTCACTCACACCTTTCTTTGATTATCGATGACTTGGCTTCTTGCTCAAGTAAGCACCCAGCATACCAACTCATTATCCTTGGGGCTCGGCTCGCTCCTTCCTATATACGTTATTCTTTCTTTGCTACTCTCGTAATGACGTTCCGAAAGAAATCAAGGTTACCAGGTCACAGCTCTAATTCTTCTTCCCTTATAGAACCTTCCCGCAAGAAATCAGTGGAAGTGGGTCCGCCCCTACAACTCATCAAATCTGCCTTCTTTTCTGTTCTGCGCTGTACATATTCTCAAGTTATGAGAAAGAATGGATTTGAATGCAATTTTGAATTAACAAAATAAACGAATGAAGAATATTGTTACCTCTTATCTGATAAGCAATCAAAGCATTTGAACTGCTCAATGAACAATAAAGAGAGAGCTAAGGTAAAAAAGTATATGTGTTACTAATAGTAAACCAATTTTATTTGGAGTTTGCTTTCAGCTGAACATGTTATAACTACAAATGAGGTGAGGCTTGATTAGGTGGCTTTGCAAGAACTAGGGAGGAACACAAGTTATGTACTTTAGGCTAAACATATGAATTTCGAAGATCAACTTTTCCAATTGGACATAAACAAAAGCAACCAATAATATATATATATATATATATATATAAACTTCCATAATATTTTCTCTATGGTGAAGTAATTTCATCGATAACCACTAAACGATTAAGTAGCGATGTATGCAAAGCTAGACAACGAACATTTCATAATACACTCGTTCTGCATATCTTTAGGATAAAAGATAAAACTGCGAAAAAATCCGTTTTCCTAAATAAAAAGATCAAGATATCTATTTTCTATGGTTCTTATTTCGTTGAAAACGTTTCCATGAGACTTTCTTTCATTGAAGAAGTCCATGACTTGTTCTAGGTGATATGAGGTTGAACAGGCTTTAGAAAAAATGCAAAGAAGGGTACATGAGGGTGGAATAAAAATCAAAAAGATGACCCCTTCTTTCTTCCTGAGCATTACCGATAAATATTCATTCTTTATACGTTAGGTTGGGTTTCAGATGTATATCATTTATTATATGAAACCAAAAAGAAGAAATTACAAGAAAGTTGTATATAGATGGAGGAATAAATTATGATGTGGAAAACAAGGCAGGGGTTCAAATCCTATCATCCCTACCTATTACTTCTCCTATGGGCAGTAACGAGGGATCAATTGAGATCGATTCAAATTGGACAAAATTCAGAGTTTCATTTTTCTATATGCATGCGGTACAAAAATCATCCTTTTCTTTACTGCTTTATCTCCCGGAAAGCGCTCTTAGTTCAGTTCGGTAGAACGTGTGTCTCCAAAACCCAATGTCGTAGGTTCAAATCCTACAGAGCGTGATTCTGTTCTTATTATGTCGAATCCAGAAAAAAGAACTTATATAAATATAAGAAAATGAGACAGTAATGAGGTCCATATCGTCATCGTAATAAAAAGAAAGATCTGCAAGCCTTCTTTATGGGAGTCGGGGCTTTCTGATTTGAAGTTGCTGGAAAAGGACCTCTGTGATCGGTTGATCATTAGTCGTTTTTTAAGGTAAGTAGGCAGGGTTGTCTTGATCGAAACCGAACTTCAATTCCACCCAGCTCAGATTCTATGCAGCAGTGGGGAAGACCTGTTTATACTTTTATTGAGAATTCCATATCTTCCTGCCGCACCCCAATTCTTTCCCAGCAGTTGAAAATTGATATGAGATCTTGAACCCAGCGGGCTCCTATGTTCTGGGCAGAGGCATTGATGCGGGCTATTAGAATAAGGTGGTAAGGTCCAGGCATCTTCAAACCCCACATATGCCCTCTTTGATCTAGTAAGGGGAATGAAAGAAACAGGAATGTTGCACAGTAAAGTGTCAGCACTCATCCCCAAACTCCATAGGCCCCGCAATAGAAAGAGTTTACTTCGGTGCCGGAGAGCCAAAACCGCTAACCGAAACAAGACATATTCACTTTGACCACAGCCACCCGCACTTGCCTACCCAACTGGCTATTTTAGTTATTCTCTCTTCAACCTTCCTCTAACCTAAAATAGTCATACCGCTCCCCCTTTAGAGATAGATTTATTTATTCTCTAAGCTAGCTAAACGCCCGAAACATAATAAGCTAAGCCTCCGTCGATTTAGCCAAAGCAGGCCTGGAGAAAATAATGGGAGTCGGTGTCCCTTAAACGCCTTGTTTCCTCTTCTTTACGGTGGCTTCTTCTTAAATGAAAGAAGATCTCTGCTGCGCTTATGCCTTCAAACCCGAAAACAGTGGTTATTACGACACCAGGTGAAATAGCTGCTTTTTCTTCTCTTCCTCCCCTCGACCTATTGAAGTTGCGCTCACCCGCAGCCCTAAGCCCTACAGTTCCTTCGCTTACCGCCTAATCTTAATCTATTGCCCTTCCTCCAAGAGAAGAAACGGCACCAACCAATACAATGGCTGCTAGTTCCAGGGAAGCTGCTTCAATGGAAGTTGGATTGCCTAGTTGCTTTTGAGTTCGATTTGAACTAGTTTCTAAGTTTTTTTTTCATCCATGCCTATAAGTATAATTATCTTTTCCAATACGAGTGTTCCATCGGACTTACTCCATTTGCTTCTAGGGTCCATTTGCTTCTAGGGATAGATAGGGCTGGAGTCGTCAGTGCTAGAATGAAATGTGAATGAGAGCATAGATTGATTGTCTCACTGCATGTACGTATAGTAACCGGTTAATAATACTAAGGGTCCCTAATACTAATCTCGACATGAGAGGAACGTGTCCTCTCGGCCTTGATATATACTAACAAATATGGTTTTTTCACTCAGACATGAGAGGTGAGATCAATTATATGATGGAGACAGATGGAGGAGTAGAAAGTGAGAGATTGTGGCGTGAAGCACATGTAAGGTGTACAACTCTTGAGACGGATGCATCGAGGTGCCGGCCTGTGAGAACGCTCGTCATAGCGTTGCGCCATAATTTTGTGATGGGTCTTTCGTTTTAAAAAAAGGAGTTTTTCGGGTCTAGTTTACCGGTCCGTCAATAAATGCGTATGAAAAGTGAAATAGTTGATGTGATGGATGTGCCCGGTATCGATCAATGAAACATCGGCTCGACGCAGGATTTCAATAGAACGAAAAACATCGTAAGTAGTAGAGGGATAGGTACTTATTCCCGGGCAGCGGCTTTAGAGTAGGAAAGGGTGTGGCCATAGTTTCTTGCACACCGAAGCTATTAGTGACCCGCTTTGGAGACTCATCCCAGGGAAAAGGTAGGAGCGCTAAAAGCATCTGTTGGTGGGTAATCAGCGGAGCAGCTTCTTTACACGCCGAAGTAGATATGTATGGTCAGGGGAAACCGACAAAGGAACCATAAGCTAGAATACTGGTATCAAGAGATGACAGGTACAACCCCATCTTCTATTTTGAAAGGAAAAAAGAAGAGGTGCACACGGCTAACTAATCTAAATAATGAGTGAGAAAAGACCTTCCTTCGTGGGCATTGACCGCTAAAGATGCCACTGCTTCTCTATCCGAGACAACAACTAACACTTCTTTTGGTGTTACTACCCCAAACCCCAATCATTCTGTTCGCTCATACCACGTATCAATAATCACTCCAATCTGACACCTGCGCCATGTTTATCGATCAAAAATGAATGAACTTCTGGTTCAGAAACCAATCGTGTGGATACGTGGACACAATGGGATTATTCCTGCGAGTAAGAAGCGTTCACAATCGGGTAATTCGTACCTCCAGCTGTCTAAAAATAAATATCTCACCTAGCAGGAACGTAAATCCCAACTAGATTAGATGGAAACGCGTATCATGTGAGGAATCAATCCTACACTCCTTTCTGGCTATTTGAAAGTCGTGCTAGCATTCTTTTTTATAAACAGGAATGGAAACAGAGCTTTAGCCTTACTTAGCTTTATAAAGAGAATCAACTTATCTCCTTTCCTTTGCAACATTACCGAAGGAAGCTCGACGTAAGGATTGCATACTTTCTCTTTATAGATATTATTGTTATATATAACTTGTGTCTTTCATCATGACTAGGGTTTCATTTCCTCGCGCAGCAGTGAGTACCCATAGTATCTATCGTTTACGGCTAGGACGCCCTCTAATCCACCTCATGCTAGGAATCCATCTCTATGCTTTGGTTGGGGTCTAGCGGATTCAAAGCCATCGGATCTTAGTCAAATGCACTTTTTTCCAAAGAAGACAGATTGAGAAAGGGCTAGCGGTATTAAAGCAAACCAAGCCCTGACGACTCCTTTCCTTTTTACAGGTGTACAGGACCCGAAGGGAGAAATAGACCCACACCGGACGAGTTAAGCGCTAGGCGTTTTCTCGCTGGTTAGCGCATTCGTGTACCATGGACCCCATAACCCATTGTATGCCCTAAAGCCCTGAACCCCACTTTCTCCGCCTTTCGAAGGTCATACCACTAGTGTAGTACTGAAACGAGGATTGCGCCTAGCGTAGGACACCTAACTTGACTCAGCATCCCTTGCTAAAAACAAACAAGGTGGGTTTGTTTAAACAATGGGTACTTCCGGAATCGAAGCCAAACAAAGGGCGAAGCCTAGGACTTGAAAGAAAACGGAAGCAGTGATACGAAAACCAAAATAAGAAAGAATTAGACGCATAGGACTATCTTATCCACAGTGTTTTTCAACACACCCTCATCAGATCATTTACGCGGGTCTGACACAGGCAGTGAAGAAAAAACTATAGACGATATAGATTCGTAGCTCTCGTCGTCTCTTACTCGCTCTAGAAATAGGTGGTGATCAGGAACTTAAGCTCATAGAAACGGAATGTTACAGAGAAGGTAAGGCACTACCAGTTACTTCGCCTTGTGCTATAGAGTTCAAAGAGCCGGACGTAGGTAGCTCTATAAATACATCACCAGCGTAAGTTCTTTCTCTCAGGTTCTCTCTGCTCCGAGTGAAGGAGTTGGGAAGTCAAAAGATGCTTCGAAGGAAGATTCCCACCTTTGTTCAGCTATTGAGCTGAGCGCACTACACTAGGTCGAAGTCCGTTGCTTGTCATTTTCAAGGTGACGACACCGCTCGAGACATTGGTTCACACGTGGGTTCGAATCCCAAAAGCCAGATCGCTTACTAATCGTGAAGATAGTTACTCGCTCGATTTCTAGGAATTTGAGTTGCTCAAAAGGAGTTGCTTGTTTGTTACGAACCAGTGAACCTACTCGCTTCCTCGGAACCAGAACTTAACCGGATGCTGGCGACCAGACCCCAATCGTTGAACTCGCTTTACCCACCGATAGGAACCTGATTAGTAGGTTTAATAGAATATTGATTTCTATTTCTTGTTGCTAATGGACATCACATCGTTCGCTTGCGGCTGAAGTGGAGATACGGCAGTAGATCCAGAAACCAAGCAAGGGATAACATTTCTTCTTAACATCCACCCCCATACCGCCTATCTAGGGGGCTTCAGGGATAGATGAGGGCTTTCTTTGTGCATATGGTTTAATGATTCATACACACCTTCTCTTCTTTGATGAATATCCCTATTCTGGATCTATTGCCTTAGTTCATAGCATAGGTTTCGCTTGAGGTGGAGCGCTAAGCAAGAGAAAGTGTTATCGCTATACGAAAGGAAGGGGAAGATGCCTACTTAACCGTATATCTGCCTTTGTGGCTGAGCACAAGAAATGACACTCTACCTAGTAATAAGCATAACAATAGCAGCACGATTACCTTGACTTTCCTTCTTCTCCTCGGAACGTCAAGTCGGTCGGAAAGAAAGCGCGGTGTAGCTGGCATCAGCATCTCTTGTCAGGTTCGCACGCACAAGGGTGGTAGGTAGGTCTCTTTACGTGTCCCGCGAGGCTTTGATCTTTCCATGTATTGGCGCATAGAGATTTGACTGAGCAGTTGTATTTCTTTTATGCACATTTACTTATGTTGATAGAGGGAGTGGGATGAAAAACGCATAGTAGGAGATTGCCTACCTACCGTCTCGTAGGAGACCCAAACCTCGCATACGGGTGAACCGAGTCGGGTGAGTAGGCTGGATTGCTAAGTTCTACCTCCGTTTGATCCTCTACCGGCTCTAGTGGTCATATAAAGGAACACAAGCGGGTAACCACTTAGGGAACTAGGACCCGGTATCTGCTGATTCCACTGGAGTGACTTACTCTCGGAGGGAGAACCGGTTCTTGAATCTGTTAGTAGTACACGTAGGCGCGCGAGCACTACGATATCAGAACTTACTTTTTTATTCCATTTTCGTGCTTAAACAACGATTCGCCCGTGGGATGATCAGTGGGGTTGATGCCCTGTAATCATACATAGTTGGACTTTGTGCGTGCCTTGCTTGTACAATCAGAAGCTGCAGGAGGAACCTTCCATGGAGGACAGGTGGTGAGCTCTGGATCCTAAGACTGTGACACGATGCAACACTTCCCATTTTAGGCGGAGCTTGCTTTGGGACTGTGGATACACGACCTTTTTGAGGACAATGTCGCCTTGGAGAATACTCGCTCTTTAACTCGGAGTCGTAGAAGCTAGTGTTGTCATGCTTGCTCGAAACATGCTTGAGGAGTGATGTGTCTCATATTCAAGCGACGTTGCTTCGGAGAGCGACCACCAAGGAGCATCTTGAAGTGGAGTACGACGACTTCTGCTCCAAGGGAGAAAGGTATGCGCTTGTGAGGCGGCTTTTGCTTGCACAGTTGCTTTTGAAGATGATCCACCCCATTTTCTCAGAAGAGAAGTCAGAACATGTGTTTTTCACGACCCGGACGATAGAGAGCACTTTCCAATAAGCATTACAGACTGATCACATGGTACTCTCTCTACGCCCAATGGACCTTCCACTACTGCGCCAGGAAGAAAGCTGGATCGACGTGTTATAAGCCGTCACCGTAGCGGAGAGAAGCTAGATGGCTTATCGAGTGCTAGCTATCAGCATAGGTAGTATTTTGGTACCAACAGGCCAAGCTAGCGGAATTCTTCACAGGGAAACAACATCTTGAACTTGGAAATGATCGTTTCAACGAAAACAGTCTATTTATGAGAAATGCTATGTTATGTTTTTTCCGCCCGGTGAGTAGATACGAATCGAGGTATTGATTTGTTTTGCTACCAGGAGGGGGGTTCGGGTACACGCCAGCTCTTTCTCATATAGCTAAAAAACACAAGTGATTTTGTCTTGTCAAAGTAAAATACTCAGGGCAATCTACTCATATCAAGCGGGTCTTAGCAGAGTCCAATTTATCAAAGTTTCATTGTGACCTTTATTCTGGTTAGGGGCAAGCAAGAAAGGGTGAATACGGGAGTTTTATTTTCTTTCTGGGCAACTTTCCCAAGTCGTTCCACAAGAGATAAAAAGGATATAATGGTGATGAAGACAAAGCGCATAGAGCGCATACAGTTACCTTTTCATTTAATGAATTTCGTATAGAGAAGCAAGTTCTCATATCGGATCTGGAGATGCTTTCCTGTTGGTTAGTGGTCCTACCCGTATCGATCCTTCTATTGAGAAGCACCATCCGGAAAATGAGTTACCCGCAGCTCGAGCAGAACTACTCCGAAAGTCATCTTAAGTAACTTAGGTCACCTAAAGTCACACTAGTGCCTCCATCTCAAGGAATCTATAAAAGATACCAGAAAGCCCCAAGAAGATATGGATGCGATAAACTCTCTGAGCCGAGAGGTGAAAGTTCCGGTGGTGATGGTGGGCGGGCCAGTCGATCCGTACCGATGCTTACGTTCGGCTTTGCTCCTATCTTAGCAATCCGAACTTACTATTCAAGATGGGCTCCTGGCAGGCTGGAGCCACCTACTCAATGCGATCTTCCGAATGGAATGTATCAAGAGCGTTCTTCCTTTGGTCACTCAGGTTAAGGAAACTATTCCTACTGTACTCGAGTCGAAAGCTGTTAGCGCTGCATGCGCAAGGTTCCCGTTCACTTCTATTACTTCCGGGCTGGCCAAGTCGACCGAACGGAGAAAACACCCGATCCGATAGTGGAAGAAGAGAAACTCGATGCAGCTGCCTAGTCATAGATCTTACCCTATGTATCTCCTGGGAACTTCACACCCACACAATAAAGATATTGGGAATGGAGACTTCGAAGACGAAAGTGATAGTAGCAAGCAGGCTTATCGGTGGGCTAGGGGTCTTTAACTAACACAAGCCTGAGAAGGAAGCGTTCATGAATATCAATCATTAAGAAAGTTGTCCTTGTTTGTGCGTTGGGTATTACAAAGGACGGAAAGAGAAGGAAGAAGCGTTGGTCAGGGAATAACATGGGTCCCTACCAGGAAGGCCAAATTATGCTGTCTATAATTACATCGGTAGGACTTTTCCCAAAACCTATAACTGGGTGTTATAGCTGAGTGTGTTTGCTTCAATGCTTGGATTTATCCATAGCTGAGGCGAGCAAAACTCCCCTCTTTGTTGTCTCTGGCCATCTCGGGTTAGGTATGCGTTAGACACCAGAAATGGGTTGTATATGAATAAGAATTTGGACGCGTGCGGAAACACGTTCGCTCTACTTCGGCCGAGAACTGAGGGGCCGACACAAGACCTATTTCATTTCGGGGTGGACGTCTGGTTCAAACAGTTGAGGGGAAGCCAAGAGAAGACGCTATTGGCAATTAATCAAAGGGTTTTGTTTGATGCGAGTAAGTAAATTTATCGTGAAGATCTAGCCAAGCTATCGTCGGGTGGAACTTTCCTTCAGATGGCCCCATTAAACTATATTGTCAATAGATCGGCTTATAACTCTTACGACTTGTCGGCGACGACTGACAGGATGCCCCTGTGAGTGCTATTCCATGTGCTGGAAAACCTCTTTGGCACATCTTTCGCGATCTAGTTAACATCACTTTAGTGACTCATGTCTTCCATGGCTTAAACCTGCTTATTATACTAGAAACAATGGAATACCTCAAGTTGGATATAGGTGAGGTGGGACTTAAGAATGCCTTGTCTGGAACATCTCTTCAAAGCCAGAATTAGCGTATAGAAAGGAAGCAGCATTTCCTTTCAGCTGCTTTTAAAAAGTCCCCGGGGATATAGCCCACTTCTCATTTGTCAACACCAGCTTCTCTTCTCTTTTCGATCGTAAGTAGTAGAGGGATAGGTACTTATTCCCGGGCAGCGGTATCATTGCTGCTCCCCGCCTAATGTGGATCATTGTGCAATGCTTATGTGAAATCTCAATCCAAAACTGATTCGTTTCGTTGGAAAAACCAACGCCGACGTCAAGATCAGTCTCCTTTCCTTTCAAAAGTGAGCGAGGAGAGCTGAAAAAGATTGAGTTACCTGGAGAAGAACAAATTCGATTTAATAACACAAACAGTACAAAGCGTCTCGCACGTCCATTCTTTTATTTTCGATTTTTCCCGTCCGGAGTTGGATTTGCAGCTTGTGAACCGGCTTTTGGAAGGGGTGGAGGCACCTACCTTGAAAGAAAGGAACCTCCTTTTCAAAATATATGGAATTGCGCCCGCAAATCAACAGGCTTTGCTTTTTGAAATCACAAAAATGGTAGAATCATACATGCGGCAGGCAAAAATGGTTTTGCCACCTGCATACGATGTTACCTGGTTTTGTAACCAGTTTGTGGGCGAGGATCCTGCCTCGAGTCTAAGGGATACTTTCGTAGATTTACATTTCAAGGGGCGCGAAAGCTTCACTTGGAACACGGGCTTTGTTAATTTTTATCACGAAATATGGAGGGCCGAAGACTCCCCGCCGGGTAGCGCTATAAGTGCTCCGAATCAGCTTTTTTGGAAAACCCATTGGATCAATTTGCCATTTACCCAATAATTGATCTTCATGTGGGCCACTTTTATTTTACATTTACAAATGCAGTCTTGTATATGCTGCTCACTGTCGTTTTGGTCGTTTTTCTGTTTTTTGTTGTTACGAATAAGGGAGGTGGAAAGTCAGTGCCAAATGCATGGCAATCCTTGGTCGAGCTTATTTATGATTTCGTGCTGAACCTGGTAAACGAACAAATAGGTGGTCTTTCCGGAAATGTGAAACAAAAGTTTTTCCCTCGCATCTCGGTCACTTTTACTTTTTCGTTATTTCGTAATCCCCAGGGTATGATACCCTTTAGCTTCACAGTGACAAGTCATTTTCTCATTACTTTGGCTCTTTCATTTTTCCATTTTTATAGGCATTACGATCGTTGGATTTCAAAGACATGGGCTTCATTTTTTTAGCTTCTTATTACCTGCGGGAGTCCCGCCGTTAGCACCTTTCTTAGTACTCCTTGAGCTAATCTCTTATTGTTTTCGTGCATTAAGCTTAGGAATACGTTTATTTGCTAATATGATGGTCGGTCATAGTTTAGTAAAGATTTTAAGTGGGTTTGCTTGGACTATGCTATTTCTGAATAATATTTTCTATTTCATAGGAGATCTTGGTCCCTTATTTATAGTTCTAGCATTAACCGGTTTGGAATTAGGTGTAGCTATATCACAAGCTCATGTTTCTACGATCTCAATTTGTATTTACTTGAATGATGCTACAAATCTCCATCAAAATGAGTCATTTCATAATTGAATAAAAACGAGGAGCCGAAGATTCTAGGGGGCTACAGCTGCGCTTTTGCAGCACTGAACATGGTTCCGGGTACTCAAGATATTGCGTTTGTGTTTCGAGAGGTGTAGATTGTAGATTCCAGCCGAGAAGACCAGGAAAAGATAAGGATAAAGAATGTCATATATCTCAGGAGCTAGATCACTTCCCGATGAACAAGTCAGAATTGCCTCAACAAAAATGGATGGAATTGGACCAAAAAAGCCATTCAGCTTCGTTATCGATTAGGTATCAGTAGGAACATCAAGATGAATGAGTTAACTAAGTATCGGATCGACCAAATTGAACAAATGATAGCTCAAGATCATGTTGTTCATTGGGAATTGAAGAGGGGAGAACGAGCAGACATCGAACGATTAATTTCTATTTCTCGTTATCGTGGAATTCGTCATCAAGATGGATCGCCCTTACGCGGTCAATGAACTCATACTAATGCAAGGACTGCTCGCAAGCAAATTCGGAAATGAAAGAAGGCTACCGAAAGAACAAGCAACGGATTTCGCGCTCATCCCTTGCTAAAGCGCATATGTTTTCTTGCTCCTTGGTACTTGTCTGATCAATCACACTGTTCATTAGTTCACTTGATTTTTCGTTCGATGTCTTGAACCGCTTACTAATCACGTATACGTATAGTAGGCCCCCTTCGCCACTCCACGTCTGGCCCGTCTTGGTCTCGCTCACTTCGCCCGCCTATCGTATCGGCTCGGCTTCGTCCGTCAAGCGACAGCTTCTGCCTCTGACGGCTTCACTATCGCTCATGACTGGTAGTAGTTGTCTCTATGTAGTAGTCGGCCTTTGTTAAGCTTCGCCAGAAGCGACTAGTCGCTTCCCGAATGCCTCTTTCTTGTACTAATTAATGTGTATGGTCTAGTCTTTCCAATGCCTCCTTCCTTGCCGCCAACGCACGCTAGATGGAGAGTAAGCAAGCTACCTTGCTTGCAATGCATTCGTTAAACGGTAGCTTCCGCGCCCTTCCTGCCTGCTTCAATTGATGTGAATGATCGTGTCTTCGACATCAATTTCAGTCTGATTAGATATGTCATTGAAACAAATCTGTTTTGTCTCTGTTTTCTTTTCGGATGATGAGGATGAGCCAGCCGATCCTAACATAATTTTGGAGGATCCGGACGACGAAGCCTCAAAATCAGATAAAGATGTCTCTGACGCGACCGGACTTCCACTAGATTTTTATAGGGGTCAGGAGGGAAAAGATATGTTGTTTTCTATCAGTCCCAAGCGGATACTCCCCAGCTTCCATGGTCCGCTTCCGAGGAAGAGATGCGGGAGGACCCAGGGCCAGAGCAAGTTGGGTTGGGGTATAGAGCCGTAAGCGCGGTGGGGGTGACAGAGGATGTGCTCGTACGGTTCATAGTTGGGTATGATATTCTTGTGGATTGTTGGGAACGTCCTCTATATTCGAAATATGCCTTTCTAGGAGCATTACGATCTGCAGCTCAAATGGTCCCTTATGAAGTCTCTATTGGTCTTATTCTTATTGTGCGCCTTGTGAGCACGGTTGGATCCGCGAAGGCAATTGCTCGGATCTTCCCCTAACCCAACCCGGGAACGGACCGGAGAGAACCGCAGCATGAGGAATGTCCGCGTCTCGCCGCAAGGCTCATTTTGAGTTTTGGGTCATAGGGCGGGCAGTGCAGTCCGGGGCACAAGGGTCCTGGTACTACCCAGGTGCGAAGAACCCCGGAGGCGGCTGCAATGAGCAAAATTGTAACTCACCGGCCTAAACGATGAGCAAACACTCGAACGTGAGAGCAAGGGATCACCCAACGAACATGTTTTCCTTCTCTCTTCCGGGCACACACCCTATCGGGTGACGCCACTGACAAACACCCTAAAGGGGAACGCAACACTTCCTATAACAGAAAAAGCAATATCTGAAATCTTTAAGCAACTAAAAAAGACGTATACTAAAAAATATGTGTTGAAAAGGGATGGTCAATAACAAGATGAACCCGATGCCCAATCTTCCCAATAGTATTCCTTAACTCTTGAATTGATACACTTGTTCATGGCATCTATTCTCTATCTTCACTTTTCACCTTCTCATGCTTAACCTCAGTGATCTGTTCCTCCTAGACATCCTTCTGCGTACAAAAACAGAAGAAGAAGCACGGGCATAAATCAATAGAATATTTTAGTTTCAGAAGTCTTTTTTGATTGGTATATCAATCATGGTTTATAGGGAAATAGTTAGAATAGGAAAGCTCTGTTAGTTACTAATGTTTGGGTTTTTGTTTACGGCAATAGTAGGTTTCTTGCTTGTCATATTTAGAATATAAGCATCAGTTACATTTGACGTCCAGCCTTTTTATAGAAGAGAAAGGAAGGTTAAGGGCAAGGGCGCAGCATAATATATAAGAAAAACTTGATCTTTGAGGGGAAATTTTTCCAACTAGACCGATAAATGAGAAAAAGTACCAGCCGTACCAAGAACCAAAGGCACCAGCTTTCATTGATATATATACCGTATCTTTTAGCTGAAAAATCTATGGATAAGAACCGGCTCTGGGAGGAGGGGTGGCGCGACAGAGCAATGAAAAGCTGGGATCTTTCCTTATCTTCGGTCGTGACGCCTTTTCCTTTTGTATCAGAAAGCGCAACAAAACATCCTTCTCGCGGGTTATCTTCTACTCAAGCAAGCTCTCTCCTATTCTTCATCCACCAGCTACAAGGAACGTAGGAGCACAAGAGGGTCATCATCTTCTAAAACGATTGGCTTTCGATCTGCTTTCCAAGAGGTGGTTTCTGACATGACCAGAAAGAGTGGAATTCTTGTTAGGATTGGCATGTCAAGTTGCTTTCTCGGACCCTAACATAAACCACCTTATCCTCACTCAGATTGTTCTTTTGGACTGAGCAGAAGCACGACCTCTATCTGACGTTTTCTCTATCCCTTCTAATCTCTCAATGGCATTTCCATCTCTCGATTCAATCAATCAAGTAAGTCCGGATGACACTTGTCTTTATTTAGTGTTTCCCCGGCTATTCAGCCATTACTTGCATCTCAGGTTCTTTGTACCCTTTTTTAGTGCCATGCACACTGAGGTTTCTGGCATGACCGAATCTTTTGAGAATATCGCTTATTACGTTAATTTCTTCATCTTGATGTACTCAATCCATTCAAATTCCATAATTCCAATGCTATAATCCCTATATTAAGATGAAGTAAGAAAGCATCAGCCCTCTTATTTTCTGTCTTCTATGAAAGAATGTAGCTTGCTCTTTCAACCCGGGGCCCCCTCTGGGGAACTGTTTGAGTTTTAGCATCGACCCCATTTCCTTTTGATTGTATTACGCTTGACTCGCTGCAAAACATTTCGCTTTCTGCGCCACGCTCGTACGTGGTTTACACTCCTTGCCTTTCATCTGACTTTGCCATCGGGCAATTGTTTGTTTTCAACTGGATTGGATTCCGAACCAAGAAAGATAGGCAACTTTTACTTGAAAGAAAGGAGCTTCAGAACTCTTGTATTCCACCGAATAAGAATAAGAATAAGAGCAAGAAGGGGCTATCTTTGTGAAGGGACCGGCACCAGAAAGTAGATCATATGGCCTTTCTTTCGCCAAAATCAAGTAAAGCCCCGGCCCAAGAAATGCAGCAAAGCAAGTCGTCTTTGGTTTGGAGCTCAATTCCCGGATGTATAGGCTTGATCGAGTGCCTTACCTGAAATCGACGATATAAAGTGGGCTCTTTAGCTTGCTCCGACAGAGGTCTCCTTCTCCCTTAGCAGCAAGACCAGTCCCTACCTCTTTTCAATCAATCTTTCATACCGTATGCCTTTTCTACGCCTAAAACAAGTTCATGTCTCTCCTCTCTGAAGTCGGACCTTTTTGAAAAGTAGTACGCTTTCTTTCGTGGTGTTCAGGATCCCATGCTTTGTAGTTCACGCATGGCTTTCTCTAACGAAGCTAATGCCGAAAATGAAAGATCTTAAACGGAAAGACACATGAGGTGGCGAAAAACGAAAAAAGAGAAAGAGCTTACCAACTTCTCTGAACCCGGTAGCCAGCGGAGCCCTTATTCATGGGTTAGGGACTAGCATTGAACAAAGTTGGTGACAGCCAAAGAAAAAGTGAAAGGGCAAGTAAATAATCTAAACATGCTGGTAAGCAGCAAAAAAAGAATAAAAGTAACGCGCCCTACCTGTTAGTAAAGTAAGGCCTTCCAGAGCCTATCTAACACAGACATACACGCGGATGAGGACACAGAAATAAATGGACGTCGATCCGGTACTGAAATTGCATAGCAAAAAATGCAATATGTTCATACTTGATGAAACGCACATCATCCAATTCATGATTTAAGAACAAGATCACGAGATATTGACTTTTTTTACATCTGTAACTACATTCTCACATCTCTTTTTTGATCTCATGACTTTTTATGCGATCGGAAAACGAATGAGATCAGAAAGATAGGCGGACGACTTGACCATAAGGTCGGATGTTTCCGTGACCTTTTTGGGGGAAAGCTGGTTAAACAAAACTAGGGATAGCTAGCAGGTATTTTCTAAAGGTTCAAAAAGAAGGTATTTCAAAAGGGCTTTGGCAAAGGAGGTTCACCTTGCCTGCTTTCCTTGTCCTTCGTTCATCGATATCCTATACTGGATACCTTTGCCTTTTCCGAGTGGAGGCAGTAGGCTATTCTCGTTCTTAGCTTTATACGCCGAAACATGCCATTGCGTAGGCTCGTAGGCGTAATTCGTATTCGTATTTGTTATTGGCGTACGTAATTTCCTTACTACGTCTATCGCTCGTAGAAATATCTCTAAATAGGAATCGTAGTCCTCATATGTACATCTTTCGTATTGTGATAAAGCACCTATGCCGCTAGAAATAGTAGCGCCTTAAAGAAGGCGTTCCAGGTTCTTTTTCCCCTGGTTTGTATCAGAGCTGACCACTGATAATAGGAAAAATGAAACATTTTTTGTGTTTTAATTCATTCTCAATCTTGTTTCCCCTTGCGCTCCGAGGGAAATAAAGGGGAAATCACTGATTCATTTGGAGCTATTTTCTAACTGACTCATTGACATGAGAGATTGGATGCGATGCGCCAGTCACTCGTACTACAGCGGACAAAGGTCACCGGCAAACGACCGTTCCACAATGGAACCTGGCACTACTGTTTGCCCTAAGGGCCGACCCACCTTTTCAGAGAAACAGACACATGACATCACTATATTACGCATTTTCGAGATAAGAAAGTGGATAATGCACTCTTCCCTTTTTTACATTTTAAACTCATGTTCATGGTCTGTTTTATTCCAAATTGTCGGCCGTGTGAAAAGAAAGAAGAGAAATTGGGCCATGTTTCCCGAGAGAGACTGCCTTCTCTCAGACCAGCAGTCTTATACTTATAGTCGACTGCTCTATGATGATCTGACCTCTTTCCTGGGCTCTGCTTGCTCGTCTACGCTCCGACCTATTCAGTCAAAATCGAAAAAACGATGTTTCCTTGAAAAAGTCTAAGAAATAGTAGTAGTAGTCAAAAAGTGCACTTTTCCATATATTTCGATTTATAGGGATCCCTATATTTATCTCTATCCATAGAGATACCTATCTATATATAGAGAGATTTTTCTCAAAATTGATCTAGACTATCCTCTATCCGGATAGATATGTCCCTATCAGCGACTAGGCCGATCTTTTTTTATATGTTTTGGCCACGTCCGTTTCCACTCCGAAGAGGAAGGTTTGGATCTTTCAATCTTATGTCGTGAGGGATGTGACCTATCTTAGGTCCATAAGATACCACAGCTTTTAGTGTTCTATGATTCACCTCCGAATAATGAGTAGGTAGTTCGATCCTTTTGATTCTTATCTTCCTAGTAAACGGGGATCCGGAGCAATAGGTCGAATTACTATATAAAGAAGACTTTTCTACAAAAGGACTTATTGTTCGAGTAGGAAGATTTCGGTTTTTCTCCTTCCCTCTTTTCAATAAGAAGAAGTATTTGAAATGAAACAAATTCCTCTTCATTCTATTGTGCTCAGCGAAGGAACTGCCTAAGCATACTTTTGCGGATCCAAACTTCTTTGTTCTTTCAAAGTCTTCTTCTTGCATATAAGAACGCAACTTTTGCAATTCCTTGGATTTGAGTAGTAAGCGGCATCCCCTCTGAGTTGTGAGTAAGCGGAACCATTCTTTTTTTGTTCTTCTCCAGATTCTGGCCGGTATAATTTGCCTCTTCTTTTTCCAACTGATATGGCCGATAGGAATTTGCCTATGATTTTTCCAACTAATATGTCGATATAGAAAGATCTCCTTATTTCAAAACTGCGGGTTCTCGCGTCATTTTCTTTAAAAGATATTAGATCACCGTGGGAAACTTTCAAATGAGTAATGGTTACCGGTCCATTATTCAAACAAACCCTTCGATGACTTATCGGCTGCCTTGCTTGAGGAAGAGTGTCACTAAAATGGATACGAACCGGAATCACGTCCGATCTTGTTTCTTGATTGAGTAAAAAAGGGATATATGAAGTTCGTTCTCTTCCTCTGTGCATCTCCCTTATGGGTAAATCCCCATAATAAAGAGACAACTTTCGTATAGTTTGTGATTTGATGTTACTGTTTAGATTTTCTCTCCGAGAAAGATTTCTTTTAATGGATCTCGTCTTGTTCCTCAATCTTCAGAGAATACGGCGTTGGATTAGAGAAAGTTCTCTGTTCCGAACATTTCCTGGAAGTAGACGACACGTTTTAAATCTTAATGCTGGCATGGCATATTTCGTTGAATCAGTCTTTTTCGCCACATCGCGTATAAAGGGAATCGAACCCAACTCTTCCACGAACCCCCCACGAATGGCCCTCCCTTAATTCAATGAACTATGAGAATTCATTTTTTCGTTTTTTTCTTTTCAGTTCTCATAAGTCCTTGCTATACTAGCAGAAACTCAATACTTGACCGACTGCGTCACAGTGCTCAGGTAAAGTGGCAGTGGTTGAAAGCGAGCGGAAACGTCAGTGTTTTCTGTGCGTTACGATAGTAGTGGTGAAAGAAAATCCAATTCAAATATCTCAACGTAAAAGGAAAATCGTTTCACTTTGAAAGGAAAGCTAGCTATATGAGATCAAAATCACTCTATCTACGATATTCATTGCACCATGATTGAAGGACAATGAGGGGCAGGTTATATTCCCTTTCTTCTGATCGATTGAGGAATCGCGGATAATGACACCACGTCTGTAGCATCTACTGCTATTGCAAGGCCCGAAGCACGTGGGAGAATGTTCGTTTTTTCTGGATCGGATTAGCAAAAGCAAGCAAGCGTGTGATGTGGCGGGGAAGCCTAAAAGAAGCCTTTGGGAGGCAGTGTGGTGACGCCTGTTTGGCGCGTGGGAATTAATTAATCTAATGATATATTGGTAACTGCCTGTGGGTCCGCACACCACTCCTTATGTTCAGCTAAAAAGCCTTCCGGGTCGAATTTCTTAAGAAATAATCAAAGATTAGAATGCCAATGTGTTAGAATGTCAACGGGAGCTTTCACAAAGCCAAGTCACAAATACAATGAAGAAGTGCTACTGCCAACAGACGCAACCACGGATCCCGATTCAGAAGATTCTGAGAAAGGCGAGTTAGTTATCACATGAGAGCCATAAGAGCTCTCCAGGAGAGTGATCGCCCGGTGTGACTGATCCAATTTATAGTCGCATTCAAGGCTCCACACGGGTGGTAAATTCCAAATAATATTTGGATATCTCAAAGAGAACCCCAATAGAACCATTTAGATACTTCGATGAGAACCAATAGAACCATAATGGTGAGCGGCTACGCGTCGACGCCAGGTCAATTTATAGTTCTAGTCTACTGGCCCTAATTCACAGTCGCATTTATTACACTTTTACAAGACGAAAGCGATAGTGGTTAGAACGCGCTAGACTGGCTGATGCTATAGATTTGCTCCATCCAGAGTCACCCAAAAGGACCTTATCTGTTGAATGATCGGTTTTATCCTCGAAGTCTTTCTAGCCGGCCCGTGCCAAACTAGTCTTCTTTCAAAGATGTGGATCCAACAAAAGTGTAGATCCAATTAACAATTAACCACAAATAAGGGTTTTAGGAGAGTCATTATCTCCCTATAGGCACACCGGTGGAAGAAACTCCTAAAGCAGGGAAGCACGATCTTGTTGCTTCTTCTGTTCTTGTGGATCCACGCCTGTGGTTAGCGAGGCTACAGAACACAATAAAATAGCATTGATAACCAGAGAGATCCGCGGGCCTATTACCAGTTTTGGCATGTTAGTTGTTTTGGTCATAATGTTAGCCATTTTAGGCCTCTCAAATTCAATGAACATGTTTTGCATGGAGTCGATAAAGACAGTGATATGATTGCCGCATAATAATAATGAGTCAGTACCAAAGAGTACGAGGATAGCCCAAGCCTTCCACAAGTTCCTCGCTAAACAGTGTCTCATCTACGCTTCATTTTATACGTTTTTATAAATAAAAAGGCCACGATAGACCATCTGATGCTAGCTCCTCAAATCATTGGCCAGAGAGGGAAATGGATACAGCAAGTCTCCCCTCATCTACCAGAACGTGTTTGGAGTTATCTTCGCTCCCACGCATGGCTAGACAACCGAAAAACAGCCTAGCAAAGATGACTTCTCTTGGGCAACACAAGGACAAGTAGCTCTGATTACGAAACACAACACAAGTTGGCATAACCCAAGTCAATATGATAACTCGATCATCCAGGTCTTGCCTGTGTCAGCTTCTTTCTTTGGATCAATGAAGACTTCGGCACCCTTGATCTTTTCAGATATGAATGAAAGTCGGTAAGCAATCTCCGAAACCACGAACTGATGGACATCGAACTCTTCCTTTCTTTCTAGCAGCATAGCAACATAGCCCTACAGGGGCCCAAGAAGCCAATCTTCGTCAACCAATCATATCTATCTATTGATGCCTACTTACAATCGTGCTCTTCTTTCCCATGTCTTCTTCTCTTCCCTGAATGATCTTCGGAAAAACATAGGAATTAGGTCGATGCTGCTCAAAGAATAGCTCTGGATACCTGTGTTTCCAATACTGACTTCAGGAACATAACGGTTCACTCCCTCCTATGGATAAGAAGTAGACAGCTCGATGTGATGACAGCCATTTCTCAATTTAGAAGGTTGAGCAAGTCCAAAGCAAAGCTGTCTAAAGTAGTGCCCCCACCCCAATACTCGCTAGTTTTTCTGGTATCCTGTACTTCCCGAATATAGCGCTCATTAACCTGTGGAAGGAAAGAAAAGGTCTCATCCGACGAATTGACACTTGATCGATATGCTTCTTTAACAAGAGCGGAACATGTGGTTGGTCGACCTATGAGATACTGGAACATCTCATGGTCAACGATGAGAATTTGTTTCGGGATCCTTCCTTTTTAGGGAAGATGATTATAGATCTTTCTCTTTCCCTAAATCCGTGTTGGTTTGACCGTGGATTCTATTCAATTAATACTTTGACTAGTCGGAAGGGCATGCTGGAAAATTCCATTGGTGCAGGAGCTGCTACGATTGATTGTTCGAAAGTCGAAGTCGTTTCGTTAAGTCAATTGAAAGGTGGGTTTTGCCAGTAATAAAATGGAAAGGGGGATGGGGGGAGGTGAGCCGGTTACGCTTTAAGTGAGGAGACAGGAGCTCTCGAGCTTAGATAAGTTCCCTAGGCCAGACAGAGGTCTAGGGGGAGTCCGGATAGAGGACTCTTTTGACCGGTGAGCCCGCAGATTAGGAAGGCGGCCTGCCAACTGCGCAAACAAAGCGACTCCTTGTTGGTGTAAGATAGGTGTTGGTCCGATTCACCTATGTCAGTTCGAACCTGACGAGTCATTCGTTCGTGTGGAGAATCTCTCTCCTTTTCTTCTAAGTCTTGCTTCATTAAGTTACTTGCTCTCTCAGCCTCATAATAATAATCAATATTCAAATACTTTATGCTAAATTCTGTATAGCAATAAATGTCTGAGGGCATAGAGAACCTTAAGAGGATAGGAAAGTCTATTTATTTGAGACCAGTGAGGTCAGAAATTCAAGCATTCGGGTCAAGACTATAAGGCGCTATCAGGCCATACCTCAAAAGGCTCGCTACCTTCTCTAGATACTTGATTGGAAGAGAGGGTAGATGTAAGAGAGTTAAAGCACTTCGCTGGAAGAAGGGTATAATGGAAAGTCAATCAATATTTCATCCGGAACTAAATAGGTCATTTACGACTCAATGGTTTATCGATCAAATACATCAGCATTCCAAAATACTACCCGCTAACGCCCTCACTCTTTGACTTAGAGGTATTAGCCCCACCTTACTTATATCTTATACTTATACTCTTCCTTACTTCCCTTCTCTGGCCATGTGGTTGAGGATATTTGAAAAAAAAAAGAAATTGACAATACCTACTATCGATGCCTAAGAGTAGGTCTTTACCAGCTTGCCTAATAAGAGTAGTTTAATACCGGTTTACTTGTACAAGCTTATACTATAAGAGTGAGTACGCTACCTTCTTGATTATTATCATCAGAAAGATATTTTGAAACCATCCTGGTGTCATTTACTTTCATAAAGCAAATCTTAGTAAATAAATGTGGGTGATCCTACTTAGAATAAGACTTATATTGTGGTGTGAGGTACTAATATAACTCCACTTTATGCGTATAGGAAGGCGGCTGCTTAGAATGCTAAGGCCTACTAGATGGCTTATGCTAGAACAAGTCAAGCTCAACAATGATTAAGCCCAAGGAATGGATGCGTTAAAGACTGGAAATATAGAGTTTATCTCAGCCTAACCTATGCAAGCACTTATCCCCTTGCCTTGGATTAGGCACTACAACTATATGTGACTTAGAATCTGACTAGTAACTATACCTTATGAAAAGTAAGCACTAGCTATAGACAGAACTATATAGTCCCAAGTAAGTGGCGCAGAGCGGATTGCAATAAAGCAATAGAGAGTTAGCTACATATATTGAAGTTGAATCTATGCTCTTTGCAAGGCAAAAAGCTATCCAAGATAGTAAGTACTCGGCGGTATACTCCTGTAGCTCCTTGATTCCTTACGCAAGTTAGAGCCTTATGAAAGAGGGAAGACTGCTTATTAATAGGCAACTTTTCTTTAGACATAAAAAAAGACTGCTATTTGAGGGAATGCAGCATGGGCCCTATAACTTGCTTTTCTATTTCCAACCAAAGCTAGAAGAGCAGCGCGTCTATCCTGAGTTTTCGTGTCTAGCTTGCTTGCTCACTTCCTATAACGGCAATCAAAGAAAATCTTGTTCTGATCCAATAACTTAACTAAGTAGTAAAGAGAAGATTAGGATGAGTAAGCCCTGACTTCAAGTCTATGTATAGCAACTAGCTATATTACTACTTATTAGTCATACTTTATCTCGATGGACCTATTGCCGCCTATTTAGAATAATAATAAAGTCTTCTATAGTTACTGGCATATTACTCCCATTAGTGAGAATTGAACC
The DNA here is from genome assembly GCF_002575655.3 of Aegilops tauschii subsp. strangulata. Taxonomy (NCBI): domain Eukaryota; kingdom Viridiplantae; phylum Streptophyta; class Magnoliopsida; order Poales; family Poaceae; genus Aegilops; species Aegilops tauschii. Next base: position 310,643,293 of record NC_053036.3, read on the forward strand.
TGGCGCAAAAAGGGCTTTGCTTTATGGTATAGATTAGGAATTGGAATAAGTAAGGCTAACTAAAAGAGAGAAGAGGGTCTACAGTCATTCTATCTCAACATTGAAAAATAAGACGTCTATCCTTACTCTTGCATTAAATAGAATAATATTAAAGGGTCGCCGGCGGTGGGGGCGCGATGGTGGGGCGGTGCCATGGGAATCGCCGGAGAAAAAGCTTAGCGCGGGGGGGGGGGGGGGGGGCTAGAGGGCTGGCCGGGGTGACGGCGGACCAGCGGTGGGGAGTGGTTTCGAGGCGGCGAGGCAGCGCGGGAGCGCCGCCTGCCGCGGGCGGTGCAGGCCGGCGGTTCAGCCGGTGGTGGCTGGCGGCTCACGGGGGTGCAGGTTGAAGATGAATCGCAGGTCCTCCCTAAACTACATGTGAAGTGCCTCTCTGCTACCATTGCATTCAGTTTCGACAGTAACATTCATATTACACAGTAAATTTCAGTTTCAACAGTTAAGTTCAGAGTCAACAGTTTTTACCTCATCTGTTGTAGTCCGGTGGTTTTTAGTGATGTAAATTTTACATCTATCAATTTTTGGTAATTTATTTTACATCATCTATTGGAGATGCTATTAGAATCCCATTTGAGATTAACGATGTATGTCTTGTGCTGCTTCAGCCTCGACGTCTTACGGCTCACCGGAGCTGCTCCAACGACGGAACTATCCATCACAACAGAGCACTGCCCTAGACGCCGTCTACAGATTCCTCAGATCTTCCTCCACACCTCCGACAGCCACCTCTGCCTCAACTTCTTCAGCGACCAACCCAATGATGCTGAGGTCGACACGGCTATGGCAAAGAGGTTGTACACTTGTCGCATCACTTATTACTCTACATTCATGTCGATCCATTAGGGCTATTTTGGTTCAACAGAAAAACATAGCAATAGGAAATTTTCCTATGGCACTCTACTATTCAATTATTCACGCATTTTGTTGAAAAGAATCGAGCAAAACATCCACCTGGACCTACTTTTCAAAATCATATGCATGAAAACAAGACCAAGTGCATTAGTGGCAGAATAATATTCTAACTATACATGCTTTCATATGGTTTCACTTTATTTTGGCCATGTTTCTTTGCATTCCTCTGCTCTTCCAATTCTTGTAAACCAAACACCCAAGTTGACAGAAATCATGTGTTCACAAATGCTCTGTTTCCCATGTGCATTCCTATCCTATTTCGGTGTTTTTCCTATCCCTGCGTTTTTAGAATCATGCAAGCCAAATGAGCCCTTACAGAATTACTTCAGTTACAGGTAGGTGTCGAAGAAAACTTTGTGTGGTTTGTCCTGCTCCTACCGCGACTTTGTCCACCTCACCTGAGTTGCTCCATCAATAGAAGCATCCAACAAACCAGACATCACGACTCCTGACCATCTTTCGCCGCCTCAGATCTCCTTCCATGCCGCCGGCACCCACCGCAACGGCATCACCATTATCAACTCAGCAGACGAACCTGAGGAGTACACGGGTCCACAAGAGAGGTCGCACTCTTTTGTTTCTGCTTATGTTATGCATTGCTTAATATTACCTGCTACTTTATCATCATGTTCACCTCTTAGAATCCAAGTCAGGTCCAAATTAATGTTCAAACTTGAGTTCTAAATTAGTTGTGGGGCACATATCGAGGCAGCAATGAATAATATCTTTGTCTAATATCTGGTTCACCTAGGGTATGCCTATGTTGTTCGTCTTGGGTGGGAAACAAATAGTAAAGCAATCATCATCTGTTTTTTATTATATTAAAGCAATCATCAGCCTGCTATCATTATTTTTGGATCCATCCACTGGTTGTTGCCATCACTCTAGATTTCTACATGCTCTCCTTACATAATCTCACTATTTTTTTTTGTATGCATGTCAGATATTGTACACAGTCATGCTCAACATGTAGAGAAAAAGAGAAGAGTTGTGCGCGGCAATACAGTGTCATCCAGACATCGCTCCATGGTGGGTTCAATGGCAAACCCTCACCCCCTCTCCAGATTGTAATCCAGAGGAAGATATCTGTTCTGAGGCGGATTCAGACGCAGCTGACCACTCCTATTTACCCCCCAAGGTGTTTGCTCTAACTTGGCATGATGTTGTTAGTCATATCATGCATATATTGTCTTGCAGTGCCTACTTTTGACATCATATATGTCATCTGCTTAGTTTAGACATGTTCTGCAATGTCACCTGTTTAGTTTCAATATCATAAATGGGAATTATGCAGTCGCATGTCTTTTAGCCAGCCATAATATATGTGAAATGTGCAATGCCATCCTATTTAACCAGGCATCATATATTTGAATGATATCTTGCCCCTCCTTTTCTTCATTACATTTCCATTTGTCAGCAATGTTTGTACATTAAACTACTCTTCCTGTGAATCAACCATTTGAGTGGGTGATGAAAAAATTTGGAGTGAAAACAAGGCCTTCAGAGCAGACAGTGCTACCTGTCAAACAAGATCTCTTGCTGGGTCCCGATAGCTCCTCAGAGATGGATTCAGAGACAGATGACCAGTCCTATTCCCCCACCGAGGTGTATGCTCTAACTTGGCACGGTTATACTACTCATATTATTCATATGGTGTCTTGCATTGCATAGTTTAGACATCATATACACAATATTCAACACCATGTTCTTAGTTCAGACATCATATATGCGAATGCCCTCTGCTTAGCATATAAATCACATATGTGAATTAAATCATGCGATCCTGATTACTTAGATAACATGCATGTATGTGAATTATGTCATGCGATCCTGTTTAGTTAGTCATCATATCTTCGAATTATGTTATGCTATGCTATCCAGTTTAGATAGACATCATATATGTGAAATTATGTCATGCTATCCGTAGTAAAACAATATACATGTCAACTATTTCATGCCCTCTTTTTTCCACACTATCTATTGCACCTGTTTATCATCCATTTGAATTGGAGCAGGTGATGGCAGTATCTACCGGAGTAAAAACACGGTCTTCAAATAAAACAGTGCTACCTCTTGGTGGAGATAGCACCCCGGTTGTACATGCACGAGAACTAGCCCTACCACACATAACCCACACTCTCGCAGATTGTACCCCTACTGCGATGGACAGAGAACCAGCTTCACCCAATCTAACCCCAACCCCCGCAGATAGTAACCCAGTTCCTGTTGACACAGCACCATCTCCACCACAGAGCTCCCAAACAAGGCAGTTAGTAAGGCAGCTCCAGTGCCCAAAGCGCCAGTACTACCACGGCGAACCCAACTCCACCAGTTAGTACACCTATTCCTATGGAGGAAGCACAACCAGCCATTCATAGTTTAGCATCTATCACATTTGATGTTGTTAAATCCTATGTGCGTATCTTCCCATCATGGAAACATTTTACTGAAGATGAAGGAAAATGCCTGTTACAGGTGTTTGTCCAGGAGTTATGTGTAAGTAATGTTATTCATGGCAATTACTTTGCTTTGTCCCATACATTCTACCTCCATGATGATTATAATACAGCAAATTTTCCGATTTTTCTCTATAGAGAATGACTGATTTGGAAACTCAGGATGAGGTAACCCTGTGCTAATACCTCTGCTATCTTCAAGAATTCTTGGTGGCAGTATCGGAATTACCTGAAGAAAACGTACTTCACTGGCAAAGAAACTCATCAAATTCCCTTACGTTCTCCTGAGACACATTTACTGGACAATGACTGGAAACGCCTTGTTCTGTACTGGTCCCGAACCAAGAATGTGGTAAGGTCTATGAGCTCATTTTTTTAAGTACTGTATCCTTGCGTCTTACTGTACTTTGTTCATGTAGAACAAGTGCTTAAACCTGAAGAACAACTATTCTCATTTAAGATTCCATTGCTATCGTGCATACTGCTTTGCTCTTGTATCACTGTATTTACTCATACAAACTTATTTTTAAATTGTACGATCCAATTGAAACTCCAATGGCACAACAGGTATGTTTACGCATGTTTCATTAACAGGTTTGCTCTTATAAATAGCTCTATTGATTTCAATTTCAATTGTGTATACAATTGACTTCTCATATCATGCACATTACTAGCATCACAACAAAGCCAATAGTGTTGTTGTACATGTAGACCCGTGGTACCCATCTGAAATCTTGTTGTGCCGTGTAGTTTCCCACGCTTCGTATTCTTTCAGTGCTGCTTTCTCTTGAACTGATATGATTTGAACCGTGTCTCTATTTTGATTTGGCAAGACAATACAGTGACCATAGGACATAGATATATGTTTGTTTGATGCTTTTATAATGTACTACTTGGCAATAGAAGACTTGGTAGTTTAATCTTGTCCACCTTACTAATGAACTGGTTCACCGAAATGAGTTTCATATACTAGTACATGCTAAACCTGTTATGTGTCTGCTTGTTTCTTCTTTTAGAATGCTGACAGAATATTGGGGAAGAGTGCCTTATTAAGCAATGGTAAAGGAAGTAATGTAGATAAGGTTCAGGATAGTGAGACATCCTTGTTGGTCTCCAGCAAAGCTGATAAAACAGCTAAGGAAAACTATCTTGAAGACAGTGAGACAACCCCAAAGTTCTGTCTTGGTTTACTGTTCGAGTTACTGGCCACTACCACTTGCACAAGCTATTCAAACTCATTGTCTGAATCAGTTCTGTTTCTTGAGTCTCAACTACAAGCTGAAAGACATCGATCAGATGTGCTACGACAAGAAGCGGAAGGATTGCGGAAGTCCCTGGAGCATTCAGATGCATACTTTCTGGTGCAACAGTAAGCGTTGGAGGATTTTAGCGCCAAACAAGACAAAGCTAATAAGCTTGCTAAGCTTATTGCCAGCATGGTGGATACCCAGGATAACGTTTCTTGAGCTCTTTTGAAGTTGTTTCAGTTATGAACTTGTTTTGCTGTCGCGTTTATTTGCACTGGTGGCCAATTTTGACGGCCAGTGTATGTAATATGCTGCTTTGTTCCCTATATTTGCACTGGTGGCGAACTTTGATGCCCAGTGGATGTAATATGTGTAATAGCTGTAATAGGCTAGCGTTAGTTGCTTGCTTTTTTATTTCCTTATTGTCTTGTTTAGTTGTTTGCTTGTAGTCACTGCAGTTCTTTTTCCGCGTTTTTCTAGTGGCCACAATAACCTATTTTTGGTAACTAGGCCACAATAACCATGGCAACACACGGACTGTTGTAACCATGGGCCTCCTGCGGGCTGTAGGATCCATGGGCCTTCTACGGGCCGTAGGATCCATGGACATTCTATGGGCCGTATGATCCATGGGCCTTCTACGGGCCGTAGGATCCATTGGTCTTCTACGGGCCGTAGGATCCATGGGCCTTCTATGGGCCGTATAATCATTTCGCCAAACATGGGTCATACTATTCATGGACCATAATGGGCCGTTAATAGGCCGTATTTGATAATGCTATGAAAACAGCCCAACGGGTTAATGGGCCACAAACGGGCCGAATGTAACCACGGGCTGAATTTGGCCCACAAACGGAACAGGTCAGTAACGGACCGTAACTAACCGAATTCTAGAAATGAGCCCAAGAATAAATGGGCCCTTAGAAGGCCGAAAGTTTACACGGGCTGGAAACGGCTGACGGAATAATGGGCCATTAATGGGTATAAAGCGATACACTGTTCATTATGGGCCAGTTTCATCTCGGGCCTTTAATGGGCCCAGGGTTACAAAGGGCCTCATATGGGCCGAAAGACATGATGGGCCATACATGGGCCGGAAGTTACAATGGGCTGGAATCATATTGGACGGCCCAGATGAAGCTACTGGGCTTAATTCTGATAGGCCGTAACGGGCCAGGAGTTAGCGGGTCGTAAATGGGCTATATACGAACAGGTCATTAACAGGCTTTCCGTGAGCCGGCCCGTTACCTTTTGACAAAGTCAAGTGGGTCGGCCTTTTCACCGGAATGGGCCTTTGTTGGGCCGTGCCATGTGTCGACGTATCATAGGCGCCTCCTGTCCAATGAGTGGATGACATCTGTCCCAACGGTGAGCCAACACGTGTTTCCTCCGGCCAATGAGAATTTTACACGTGGAAAATCCCCATTGGTCCGGGCTATTAACGGGTTATCGGATCCAAAACCGGACCCAATAGCTTGACGGCGACCTGTTACGGTGGATGCCACGTGTCGGTTACCCTTGACGAAAACACTTCCATGACGCGCCATTTATCGTCATGCAAGTGGACACTTCCGTGATGATAATTTTGGTAATGTCATGGAACACTTCTACGACAACACAGGTATAACTATCTTGATTCTGTCATAAAATCGTTAGATGTACATGCATGACAAAAACGTGACCTACTGTGACAAACACGTATCATCACGGAAGTGTATTTTTGTAGTGTACCCTTGAGGTAAAAGGTTGGGAAGCGAAACTCTAAGCCCCTATCTTTCGCTGTGTCCGATTGAACCTTTGTACCCATAAATATTGCGTGAGTGTTAGCAATTGTGAAAGACTAAATGATAGTTGAGTATGTGGACTTTTTGAAAAGCTCTTAAGTTGACTCTTTTTTATGTTATGATAAATTGCAATTGCTTCAATGACTGAAATCATAGTTTGTTAGTTTTCAATGAAGTTTTAGATTCATACTTTACCTTGTGAATGAATTGTTACTTTAGCATAATAAATTATATGGCAATATATGTTGTTGTTCTAAAGATGATCATGATGCCCTCATGTACATATTTTATTTTATTGACACCTCTATCTCTAAACATGTGGACATATTTTTCAATATCGGCTTTCGCTTGAGGACAAGCGAGGTCTAAGCTTGGGGGAGTTGATACGTCCATTTTGCATCATGCTTTTATATTGATATTTATTGCATTATGGGCTGTTATTACACATTATATCACAACACTTATGCCTTTTCTCTCTTATTTATAAGGTTTACATGAAGAGGGAGAATGTCGCCAGCTGGAATTCTGGACTGGAAAAGGAGCAAATATTAGAGACCTATTCTGCACAACTCCAAAAGTCATGAAACTTCACAGAGAATTGTTTTGGAATATATATAAAATATTGGGCGAAGAAAGCACCAGAGGGGGGCCACCTGCCATCCACAAGGGTGGAGGGTGCGACCCCTACCTTGTGGGCCACCTGGCAGGGCTCCGATGCCCATCTTCTACTATATGGTGTGTTTTGACCTGGAAAAAAAATCAGAAAGAAGCTTTCGGACGAAGAGCCGCCGTCTCAAAACGGAACTTGGGCAGAACCAATCTAGGGCTCCGGCAGAGCTGTTCTGCCTGGGAAACTTCCCTCCGGGAAGGGGAAATCGAAGCCATCGTCATCACCAACGATCCTCTCATCAAGAGGGGGTCAATCTCCATCAACATCTTCACCAGCACCATCTCATCTCAAACCCTAGTTCATCTCTTGTATCCAATCTTTGTCTCAAAACCTTAGATTGGTACATGTGGGTTGCTAGTAGTGTTGATTACTCCTTGTAGTTGATGCTAGTTGGTTTATTCGGTGGAAGATCATATGTTCAGATCCTGAGGACATCTAATGATAATTAATACTCCTCTGATTATGAACATGAATATGCGTTGTGAGTAGTTGTGTTTGTTCCTGAGGACATGGGAGAAGTCTTGTTATAAGTAATCGTGTGAATTTGGTATTCGTTCGATATTTTGATGAGATGCATGTTGTCTCTCCTCTAGTGGTGTTATGTGAACGTCGACTACATAACACTTCACCATTATTTGCGCCTAGGGGAAGGCATTGGGAAGTAATAAATAGATGATGGGTTGCTAGAGTGACAGAAGCTTAAACCCTAGTTTATGCGTTGCTTCGTAAGGGGTTAATTTGGATCCATATGTTTCATGCTATGGTTAGATTTATCTTAATTCTTCTTTCATAGTTGCGGATGCTTGCGAGAGGGGTTAATCATAAGTGGGAGGCTTTTCCAAGGAAGGGTAGCACCCAAGCACCGGTCCACCCACATATCAAATTATCAAAGTAACGAACGCAAATCGTATGAGCATGATAAAAACTAACTTGACAGTAATTCACATGTGTCCTCGGGAGCGCTTTGCTTTATATAAGAGTTAGTCTAGGCTTGTCCTTTGCTACAGAAAGGATTGGGCCACTTTGTTGCACCTTGTTTACTTTTGTTACTTGTTACCCACTACGAATTATCTCATCATACAACTATCTGTCACCGATAATTTCAGTGATTGCAGAGAATGCCTTACTGAAAACGGCTTGTCATTTCCTTCTGCTCCTCGTTGGGTTCGACACTCCTACTTATCGAAAGGACTACGACAAATCCCCTATACTTGTGGGTCATCGGTGGGCCCCACGGGCCTTGCCTTTGGCACTTCCTTGGCTCCCAAGTTGTCTTCTGGGAAGAAAAAAATCTCCAAAGATTTTCATGGCATTTGGACTTCGTTTGATATGGATATTCTGTGAAGTAAAAAACAAGCAAAAAACAGCAACTGGCACTGGGCACTATGTCAATAGGTTAGTCCCAAAAAATGATGTAAAATTGATACAAAATAAATACAAAATATCCAAGGATGATAACATAAGAGCATGGAACAATAAAAAATTATAGATACTTTGGAGACGTATCAATCACATGTGATCTAGATCGACACCTGCATATACTCATAGAACCGCTATGATGCCACTGTTCGGAAATGTAATAGAAAACAAAAAAATCACCCTATGAACACCTAGGAACAATATGAAGATGCATATAGGGTTTGGATCAACGATCGTTACTGACTCTGGAGTGCAGAGGAAGTAGATGAGTCGATGTAGATCGTACTCGGAGTCCCTCGAGCTATTGATGATGATCCCATGAACCGCCCTCGAACGATCCCTCGAACAAAAGATCGAAAGCACGACCTCTCTAGTTGGTTGCAAGCGTGCGGTCTTCATGATCCGGCAGCGATTCGCCGTCCAAAGCTAATCGTCATCGGAGAATTAGAGGGAAGAGATTAGAACCATACTGGGCTTCTATTTATGAGGATTAGAGGATCTAGGTCAAGCTCTAATTGATCAACTAGGATCAACTAGAACTAGAACTAGAGGAGGCTCCAAAACTTGTCTATTCGAAAGTGCTTAGATCCTCTAGTATATATAGGTTGGAGGGGAAGAGGGGCTGCCAAGAGAAGGGAAAGGACTCCCCTCCCCTTGCGCCGGCCAAGGATGGAAGGAGGAGTCCTTTCCCCCTTCCCAATTCGGCCTCCCACTAAGGAAAAAGGGGGGCGCCTCCCCTACGTGGCAAGGTGCCCCAATTCCCCTTCCACCACTAGGCCTTTTAAGGCCCGTTGATATTAAATTTAATATAAAAGCCTTCTAACAATTACTAGAGCCTTTACTATTGATTTAACACCGTCGGTAACATTTTCCACCTATATATTATTTATCGGTAATACCCGGTATTGCCCGATAACTCTAAAACCCTTCCAGTGACACCGAAACGCTTCGTGTTCCTATCGAAACTATTCCAAATATTAATGATACAATTCCACAAATAAATCCTTGCTACTCTCATACTACTAACACTCAACAGATCATGATTAACTTAAGCTTGTGACCCCGTAGGTTCAGTAATTCACATACATGAATGAAACCCCTTCGTTCAATGACCGATAGTGGAACCGTGGACGTCCATATCGATCCCTATGGTTACAAAAATGATATTTGAGTGATCTTTGGTTATCATGTGATATTACCTTTGCTTCGTGATACTTTACAAAACCCGAGGAGTGTTGGTATCCTCCTGAGTCATCCACATGCTCACTATCCATTCCCCTCGTCACCAGTTTTGTTCTTCTTCTTGTTGATATGTTCCGGCATCCCTGTGACATAGTCACCTGTGTCTGGCCAGACGACGATCGATGCCATCACACCGGGAGGGCCCTAAGAATATTTCTTCATCGTCCAAGGAGCAAATACCACTCTCGAGCTATCTAGTCCCTTGTCAAACTTTCCGATGAACCTATAAGTTGTCGTTATGATTACCTAGTTACAGATTACGTTTGAGCAACCCCAAAGTACACCATACTGTAGGAAGTGACTATGATACTCTCTTGGTCTGAGAAACTAAAAACACATGTTAACACTCTATGTTATAACATTGATTTCAGACGATATTATCTCAAAGTCTAACAAACAAGTTTGGGTCGATTCAATATGATCGTTCTTCTAACATCAAACTCTCAATGTTGTTTTAGGACTATCGTTACACTTAACAATATCCTAAGGTCCGGAAATCATGATCAACAACAACACTTGAGCCAGTCTTAGAGGCAAAACTAGGAACCTATTCTTGACTGTTTATCATTCCACACATGCATATGATTTTTCCATTGAATCGCATATTCTAGGATCATTAAAGTTATAGCATGAAATATAAACTCTTAATTATGAAACTATCAATATAATAATATAATATAATTGCCTCTAGGGCATATTTCCAACAATAGAGCCCACCAAAAAAGAGAGAGAGAAACGGAGACGAGGCACACTACTATCCTTTATCCACACTTGTACGTGCTTCAGAGTAGCACCATGTACCTTGTATAGAGATTTTTCATATATTTCATTTTCATGCTAGTGGGATCTTTTACATTATAGAACTTGACTTGCATATTCTGATGATGAGCTTCCTCAATTGCTCGAGGTTTTGAGAAAGCAAGTTGGATGCACACCCACTTAGTTCACATAGAGAGCTTTCATACACTTATTGCTCTAGTGCATTTATTACATGACAATCGCTACTCCTCGTACTAATATCGACTGTGAGGCCTCTCCATTACCTAATGGTAAACTGCGTTAGTTTGAGTGTTTCTTAGTTTTTTCTTCTTATAAAACCTCCATCATCATTCTATTTGCCATCTAAGTGTGTAGACCAAGGCTTGTGGGCCTGGTATTAAGAAAAGTGATGAGTAGTTGAAAAGGGAGAGTCACGGATTTGGCCATTTGACCGAATGGCCAATGCTCTTGGTTGTGTTATGATAAGATGTTTGAATATGATAAAGCCTTGAGTGATGGGAACAATGAATTTCATTCATACGAGTATTGATTGGTATAACATGAAAACATTGAACCAGGCTTGTGGACCTGGATGTTACTTGCTTGTTATCAATTATAGATTATTGCCTTGAATCACTTTAACCCTGAGTTCGCAACACATTACATCATTTGATCAAGATTATGCTAGGTAGAATTGCACATCAAAAAATATAATTGTTTTATCATCTACCTACTCGAGGACGAGTAGGGTTAACCTTCGGGATGCCGATACATCTCAAACGTATTTATAATTTTTTATTGTTGCTATTATAATATCACTTTTGTATACTTTTATAGAATTTTATATTAATTTTTAGACTAACCTATTAATTTAGTGCTAGTGTTAATTGTTGTTTTCTACATGTTTTTGACTTTACAGAAAATCAATATCTATGGAGGTCAAAAAAACTGAGGATTTAATATGATTTTTTTAGGCACGGAGGTTCCAGAAAGCATCGGAGGGAGATGATACGGGCCACTGGGCCTCCATGTGGCCTGGTGACATAGCCAGGGCCTAGGCCGCGCCCCATGGTCATGTGGGCCCCACAAGCATCGGCTTGTGTCTATTCTTCCACCTATAAAATCCATATTTCGCGAAACCCTCACAAGATTTTTCTCTCATTTTTTTCCGCTATCGCAAGTTTCTATTCCGAGGATATCCAATCGAAAGGCCTGTTTCGGCACCCTGCCTTAGGACCTTAGGGTCTATATTAGTAGCTAGATGGATCACTCTCTCTTTGATCTTCAATACCAAGTTCCCTGAGCTGCCTCACATGATCGAGATCAATTCAGTGTAGTCGGTGGTGTGTTTGTTGGGATATGATGAATTGTCTCTTTATGATCATATTATTCATTTAATTCAATTGAATCTTTTGAGGTTTAGTTGTTGTATAATTGAATAGCTTTGTATACTCTCTGATCTATCTATCTTCTTTGGCCAAGTTTGATGGGTATTTTTTCAGGAGGAGTGGTGCATTGTATTGGGTTCTAATCTTGTGGCGTTCTATATCCCAGTGACACAAAGGGACAAGACACATATTGTATTGTTGCCACTGGGTATAAGACGACGGTTTCTACATTATGTCATCTTGCTTATTTCAATGCTCTGTTTATCATGAATTTAATACTTCAAGATGGATGTTGGATAGCAGTCTTGGGGTGGAGTTTTAGTTGTAGATGCAATTGGATAAGGGTCTACATATCACAAATACCTATATGAGATTATACTATGAAACATCATAGTCATAAATATAAATATTGTGATTTAATCGTTGCCCAACTGTAATTTGTTAACCATACTACTTTGTTATGCTTATGAGAGATGCCACTAGTGAACATATGCCCGTCGGTCTATTCCTATTACTGAAATCTTCATTACAATTACAATTACTATTCTTTGCTGTAGTTTTTTACCTTTCTAACAACTATCATTATCCCGTGCAATTTAACCTCATAACTAGTAGGGTAAAAAGCTTGACAACCTTCTCTACGTGTTAGGGACGAGTTTATGTTGTGTCTTGTGTGTAGGTGCAAGTGATTTTGTTTGCTGGGAGAACTCCTTCTGATTCGATAAACCTTTGTTCTCTGCTGCGGGAAATACTTACACTTGGGGGTTACCAAACCACTCTTACGAGAGAGCAAGCAGTGGTAAATTGAACATAACATGAATAGTACGCCAAGTCAATTTAGTGAACGGGCATATAGGAATAAATGATGAATCGTTTCCTCCTGGTAAACAACTTTTTGTGCCACCCTGCCAATTAGGTTTTGCAAGATTATCTTTTGGATAGAACTACCTCCCTCTGCAAAACCCACATGAAAACTTTGATTTTAGAAGAGAGTTTTGTTTTTCAAATATGTTTTCTTCGAAAATAGGCCCATGATTCATGAGGCCCGCATACACAGACTTCACGTGAAGACACAAGTACTAGTCAACCTCCACAGGAATGTATCTGGCGTCTAAGTTAGGTTGATCGACAAAAACCTAATAACTTAATGGATCCACTTAATCCATTTGTCGCCAAATAAAGCTCTGCAAAATTGAATATTCAATGGGTCAATCCCCTAAACAAACGCCACTGGGGCATCCTTTCTAAACGCAATATTGTAGAGGGTCGGGTATTGAAGAGCTAATGGAGTGTCACCCAACAAGATATCTTCCGAGAAACTTGTCGATTGGCCATCACTAACCTTTAAGAAACCACACATAAAAAAGGAAGACTTGACCTTCATCAAGCCCTTCCAAAACGGCAAGTCAGTAGGCTTTGCATCGACTTGGCATAGCATTTTGAATACAGGTGCTTCTTGTGCAACAACTATTGCCAAACACCTTCCTCGTTCAGCAACTTATGCAACCATTTGCTGAGTAAGCATTTAAAAAAATGAGCAGCCCTCGTTGATCCTTGGGCCTACATAGGAGGCCTCATTTTACAAGTTTGTACTTCTTCTCGCATTGCTAGAAAAACCTAGACCCATACAAGTCCGACCTTTTTAACACCCTTTCAAATGGCTAACTACTCAAACAAGAGGTGACATAGGCTGAATACAGAATAACACCCTTTCGAATGGCTAACTAGTCAAACAAGACTAGTAAGCCATAGGCTGAATATCAAAGTGAAATTTGATGACGAATTATGTGACTTCCAATCTTTGACATTTTGGGAGTTTGTGCTTGCACATACGTTCTACTTAATACGCCACAGAGTTATTTATATTTAACTAAAAAGAGAAAAGATAACCCTTAGAGCAACTCCAATGGGGCGACTTATTTCTTCTGCGGCCGTCCGTTTGGGTCAGCGCGGACACAAAAGGCGGCCCAACGCGCCGACCCAAACGGACACGCGTCCGTTTTTCGTCCGCGGGCGACCCATTCCCGGCCCATTTTTGAGCCGGATTTGCGTCGGCGCGGACACGCGACGGATGTCGTGGTTCTAAGTCTGACAGTAGAATAGGGGGTATGTATGGAGAGGCAAGATCCCAGCTACGGTGAAGTTGTGCATGCAAGATTTATGAGTTCAGGCCCTTCGCGGAGGAAGTAACAGCCCTACGTCTCAGTGCCCGGAGGCTCGGTCCATTGGATTATGCGTGGAGTTACAGGGGGTGCGAACCCTTGTGCCAGTGGAGGGGGGTGGCTTATATAGAGTGCGCCAGGACCCAAGCCAGCCCACGTTACAAGGAGTTCAATGTACATAAAGAGGGAACATTACTGGTAACGCCAGCATTAAAGTCATATAAATGATCATTAAGACTAGGGAGTGAACGCCCGACCGTTGTCATTCAGAGTGACTTTAGATCTTCTGTTCTCCGAGTGGTTTCTGGTATGGTCGAATGAATATATCTTGGTCGAATGGAATTGGGTTCTCCAGATGAACCCTCAGTCGAGTGTGTTGCGTCCTGTGGTGATTTCAGTCTGTAGAATCTACTGCCCTTTGAATGTCCTTGACTATAGGGCAATGTCCTTGGGTAGGGTGCTTAGATCAGGTCTATTGCCCTACCCTAGGTACATGTCATTGTCATTAGCCCCCGAATGGTTCTGGGTCCGAGTGGAGATGGAGTTGAAGGTGGTTCCGACCCAACTTTCATGCTTCGGAAACACTTTACTTGGATCAGCGAACCATGCTGTTGGGAATATTACTACTGGGTATAAACCGGCCAGGAGAGGCCGGGTTATCCCCGTAATGAGTTATTTATATTTGAAGCCCATGAAGACAAGGAGTGTGGCGCTTTACGAAGGCCCAGGGCCCAAAGGCGGATTACAGCCTGTAGACATAAACTGCCATATGATGTGTAACTTGTGTTGTAAGATAAGAAAGGGTAGAAACCGAGTCGGACACGTTTATGAGCCGGCCTCGGGGTTCTGTAAACCGTCGGGCGTCAACCTGTGTATATAAAGGGACGACCCGGCGGCGGTTTAGGGACAACAAACAACAACTCGAGAGCCAGGCATAGCGGATTCGCTCCCTGGTCATCGAAACCCTAGCAATTCCTAGGCCTTTACCTTCACCGCAAGGGGCCGAACCAATATAAACTCCCTGCGTCCTTTGTCCGCTTTAACCCCTTTAAGCTAACCCGTCGTGATGGCTCCACGACTAAGTCCTCTCACTAGGACATCTGCAGTGACAAAACCACGATAGTTGGCGCCCACCGTGGGGCTATCGCACGATGGTTTCGAGTTCTTAGAGGGCAGCTTCGAAGGGCTCAAGGGATGCGCCGTAGGCCGGATGACTAAGAGTCGTCGCGGCAAGCTCAACATCAACGACGCAGGCTGGGCCCCCGAGGCCGGCTCAATTGAGTACGGGTACCGGGTCCCCTTCGGCGGCATTCACGTTTTCATTGGCAAGATCGGTGAACCGGGCCCTGAGCCGGACATCTGCACTGACATCGTTGAAACGGCTCAGCGTGCAAGACCCGCCCGGGTTCAGCCTGCCATGAAGCGTGCCTTCGTGGGAGTCATCCACAGAGAGGAATCTGAGGTTAGATCGGCATCTGGTGGTGAGACTATCGTTTACTCTGATGACGAGTCATCGACCGGAGAGACCGAGTCATTGTACCAGTTGCAAGATGGCCGGATTGGGGGTTGTTCCGATGGTGACAGTATTCCGGACCCCTTCGATCCGCCAAGCCGGGTTGTGATCTTCATGGCCGGTACGCAGCTAGCGCACCACTCTTCGACCGCAACGGCGATGGTTTCCAGATCAGTAGCGGTGACAGCAACCGGGGCAAGAGGCCCTGTGCGACCGCTGGCTCAGGTTTTGTCTGACTTGTTTGACGCTTTGGCAACGCTGATGGCGGAAGTTAACCCGGTGAATCAAGATGAGCATAACGCGGAAATCGTGAAGGTGAAGGATCAGATAACTCAAGCCAAGGCAGACCTGGCAGCTGAGGATACCAAGATGGCGCCAGAGCGGGCCGAGTTGGAGGCACAGGCTTACCGGCTTATGTTGGATCAGAGCGCGTCAAACGAGGTCATGAGGAGAAGGTACCGGTCTCACCTGCCTCCGGTTTATGAGGCCAGGAATCTCTTTAATACCCCAGGAGGAGGAACCAGTAATCAGCCAGTGGTAAACCGGGTGGAGGCACCTGGAACGGGGGCACTGGTTCAGCCACGGCCGATAGATCCGCCTCGTCAGAACGACGTTCTATCACAGCACGTCCCAACACCACCGGGTCATTACTCTAACCTGTTGGATAACATTGTTGCCGCCACTTCATGATTGGCAGCTCTCCCGATCGAAGGCGAGTCTCCAGTAGCAGTTGAGACACGGCGGGCTAGGGAGCTTCTTCAAACGGCCTTGACTCAGCAGCAGGCTTATTCGTACAGTCGCGAGAGGATTCATTCCACTCCCTGCCCAAGCCGGAGTTACAACAGGCGCATTGTTGAACCGGCTGTGTCAAGCAGTGCGCGGAACCGTAATCCGCCTCGTGGCCATGATCCGGCAGGTGGCGGTGCTGATGCTCAAAACGTGGTGGACCAAGGAAGAGCACGTCGAGAAGCCGAGTTAGCGGCGCAGTACGCGGCCCGTCAGCTTACTCCGGTTTGTCCAACAACTTCAGTGGAGCCAGGAGTTACCTCCAGTTCTTTGGGGGTGCCGTGTCTCACCCCGGCGTTGCGTAATGTACGGCTGCCCAAGGATTTCAAGGGTTCGCGTAAGGTGCCCAATTACACCGCTGATTTATCCCCTGAGTCATGGGTTGAGAGTTATGAGATGGCGATGGAGATGCTGGATGTAGATGATGCGGCATCTGCTTACTTCACCATGATGTTGGAGGGGACAGCTCGCACTTGGTTGAAAAACTTACCAGCTAACTCGATTGGGTCATGGGCCGACTTAAGGGCCCGGTTCATTCAGAATTTCAAAGACACGTGCAAGCAGCCCATGTCAATTGTGGACTTAGCTGCCTGTGTCCAAGAGGAAGGGGAGTCAACAACCCATTGGGTGCGCCGGGTTTCAGAAATTTTGCATTCATCGGACCGCATCAACGCTGATACAATAGTTTTAACGTTGGAAGGCAATTACCGGTTTGCACCTCTGAAGTTAAAGTTGGGACGGCTCAAACGTCACTGCAATGACATGGGGACGCTTATGGAAGCTCTGGTGAAATATGCCGACTCTGATAGTACCAAGGACCCTGAGTCTGACCATGATAAGACAGGAAAGGGAAAGAAGGGCGGCAACACCAAAGGGCAGCAGCATAACCCGGCGGGTCATGGAAACAGCGGTAAGCGTAAAGCGGATAACAGTTTAGATTTTGTGGCTAATACCAACACGCAGGATAATGGTCAGCGTCGTAAGGGTAAACCGCCCCCACGTGGCGGAGGATCAGGTCCCAATCCTGAGCGCCTGTCTCACCTGTTAAACCAGCCTTGCCCAAAGCACGGGTCGCGGGAAAAGCCAGCCACGCACCTCTGGAAGGATTGTTTTATTATGCGGGAGTTCAAAATTCAGATTTTTTTTGGTATGATCATGGACCAGCCGGCGGTTCAGGTCCCGGATCCCATGGGTCGGGTTATGGTGGAGGCAGTTCCGGTTTAGGTTTTCACGGTAATCAGAGCGGACATGGCAATCAAGGCAATCAGGGCAACCAGGGTGGTTATAATCATCAGGGGAATCAGCAGCAACAGCAGCAGTCGGGTTACCAGAGCAACCCGAAGCAGTTGAATAGTGGGCAGTACCATGTCTTCACCACGAGCCTGTGCAAGCGCGATCAGAAGCTTCATAAAAGGGCAGTGAACTCCGTTGAACCGGCGGTGCCCCGTTATTTGCGCTGGTCTGAACAGCCCATCGTGTGGAGTCGAGAGGATCACCCACCCCGGGTTGATAATCCGGGTCATATGGCGTTGGTGGTGGTGCCTCAGGTTGGAGGGTATGAGTTCACCAAGGTACTCATGGATGGAGGGAGTAGTATCAATATCCTTTATTATGAAACCTTCCGTCGCATGGGGTTAATAGATAAAAATCTTAAACCGTCAAACACTGTTTTTCATGGTGTGGTGCCTGGTAAATCCGCGTATCCAGTTGGTAAGATAGCTCTGGACGTTGCTTTTGGAGATGCGCATGATTCAAGATCAGAAACATTGACTTTTGAAGTGGTGAAGATCAAGAGCCCATATCATGCCTTGTTCGGACGGCCGGCTTATGCCAAGTTCATGGCAAGGCCCTGTTATGTTTATCTGCAGCTCAAGATGCCGGGTCATAAAGGGGCCATCACAGTACATGGGAGCCGTAAGATCGCTTTAGAATGTGAAGAAGGTGATGCGGCCTATGCTGAGTCGGTTTGTGCGACAGAGGAGTTGAAGTTCTACAAAGACAATGTTGATCCGGCGGATATGACTTCTTTGAAGAAGCCAACTACAGAGCATGATCCGGCCTTGAAGTTTAAATCGGCTGATGAGACTAAACTGGTCGATTTCGTTCCTGGCGATTCATCCCAGTAGTTTAGCATCAGCGCTAACTTGGATCCGAAATAGGAAAACGCACTCATCGAGTTCATCCGTGAGAACCGGGACATCATTGCATGGAAACCTTCTGACATGCCAGGTGTACCGCGGGAACTCGCTGAGCACACTCTTAATATTGATCCCAAGTTTAAACCGGTCAAGCAATTCCTCCGCTGCTTCAATGAAGAAAGACGCAAGGCCATTGGTGAGGAGGTAGCCAGGCTCTTGGCGGCTGGGTTTATCATTGAAGTGTTTCATCCTGAGTGGTTGGCTAATCCGGTGCTAGTACTTAAGAAGAACGGCACCTGGTGTATGTGTGTGGACTACACAGATTTGAACAAGGCTTGTCCAGCGGATCCTTTTGCCCTCCCCCGTATTGATCAAATCATTGATGCTACGGCAGGTTGTGAGCGTTTGAGTTTTCTGGATGCATATTCTGGTTACCATCAGATCAAAATGGCAGTTAAGGACCAGGAGAAGACAGCTTTCATAACTCCCTTTGGAGCCTTCTGCTATGTAACTATGCCTTTTGGGCTCAAGAGTACCCAGGCGACTTATCAGCGCTGTGTGCAGAATTGTCTTCATAATCAGATCGGCCGCAATGTTCATGTCTATGTGGATGATATTGTGGTGAAATCCAGAAAGGAGGAGACATTGATAAATGACTTGAAGGAGACCTTTGATAACCTCCGGGTTTATAAGATGATGCTTAATCCGGCCAAATGTGTCTTTGGTGTACTGGCAGGCAAGCTCTTGGGCTTTCTGGTGTCTAACAGGGGCATTGAAGCTAATCCGGAGAAAATCAAGGCTATTACTTCCTTGGCTAAACCGAAGTGTATAAATGATGTTCAACGCCTGGCAGGCCGGATTGCAGCCTTAAGCCGGTTTATCAGTCGTCTTGGGGAGAAGGCCATCCCTTTATATCAGATGTTGAAGAAGACAGATAACTTCGTCTGAAGTGACGCCGCCAATGAAGCGTTTGAGGACCTAAAGCGGCAGCTAGCCGAGCTGCATGTCCTTGCTGCTCCTGTTGATAAAGAGCCCTTGTTGTTATATGTGGCTGCTAATGCCCGGGCTGTTAGCGTGGCTATTGTGGTGGAGCGCAAGGAGGCCGGAAAGGAGTATCCGGTTCAACGGCTGGTTTATTATATCAGTGAAGTACTTATTGAGTCCAAGCAGAGGTACCCACATTGGCAGAAGCTGGTGTATGGAGTTTTCATGGCAGGTCGGAAGCGTAAGCAATATTTCCACGGTCATCCCATCACTGTGGTCAGTTCTGCTCCTTTGGGGGATATAATCCAAAACAGGGAAGCAACTGGCCGGGTTGCCAAGTGGGCCATTGAGCTTGGACCTCATGTGTTAAAATATATGCCTCGGACGCGATCAAGTCCCAAGCATTGGTGGATTTCATCAATGACTGGACAGAGTTGCAGGCGCCACAAGAGAAGCTGGATCATACTTATTGGACTATTCATTTTGATGGGTCCAGGCAATTGGAGGGCTCGGGGGCTGGAGTCGTGTTAACTTACCCACGAGGTGATAAGTTTTGTTATGTCTCCGTTTAATGTTCCCTTGCACTAACAATGCAGCTGAATATGAGGCTTTACTCCATGGTCTTCGGATGGCTAAGGAGATGAATTTAAGCCGGGTTAAGTGCTTCGGTGACTCGGACCTGGTGGCTCAACAAGTGTTTGGTACTTGGGATTCCAAGGACCCGCTCATGGCAGCATATTGTCGAGAGGTGGATATTGTTGCAGGTCATTTCAAAGGTTATCAGGTGGACCATGTGGACCGACGAAAGAACGAAGCGGCGGACACTTTAAGTCGTTTGGGTTCCCAACGTAAACCGGTTCCACCCAACGTCTTTCTGGATGTGCTACATAATCCGTCGGTCAAGCTCCCCACAGAGGAGGATCTGGCTGTTCCTGATCCAGAGGCTCAGTTGGTGGCGGCTCTTCATGTCATCCCAGATTGGACGGTCCCATATTTGGCGTATATGAACCGGGGCGAGTTACCAGAGGATGAAACTTTGGCCAGGCAGATAATCCGGCGGTCCAAGTCAATGGCTATTGTCAATGGAGATTTACATCATTGCAGTGTGACAAGGGCGTTTTAGCGTTGCGTGTCTCCTGAAGAAGGCCGTGAGATTTTGCGTGAGATCCACGAAGGAGATTGTGGTCACCACGCCGGTTCAAAGTCCCTGGTAGCCAAGGCTTTTCGTCATGGTTTTTATTGGTTGACGGCTCATGCTGATGCTCAAGACTTGGTCAAAAAATGTGATGGCTGTCAGAAATTTTCACGCCGAGCTCATGTTCTGGCTCAAGAACTGAGGATGGTTCCAATAACTTGGCCGTTCGCAACTTGGGAGCTGGATATGGTCGGGCCCTTTAAGAGATCCAAGGATAAGAAGACCCACCTATTGGTGACAGTTGATAAGTTCACTAAGTGGGCGGAAGCAGAGCCAGTTAGTAAGTGTGATGCAGCTACGGCGGTTCAATTCATCAAGAAGGTGATTTTCCAGTTTGGCTTTCCACACAGCATTATAACTGATAATGGCACTAATCTGTCCAAAGGTGCTATGAAAGAGTTCTGTCAACGTGAGCACATCCGGCTTGACGTATCATCAGTGGCTCACCCCCAGTCTAATGGTCAAGCGGAGAGAGCCAGTCAAGAGATCCTAAAAGGCATCAAGCCCCGGCTCATGGTTCCTTTACAACGGACACCGGGCTGTTGGGTGGAAGAGTTACCTTCTGTGTTATGGAGCATCAACACCACGCCCAACAGATCTACGGGTTACACGCTTTTTATGGTTTACGGGGCAGAAGCGGTTCTTCCTAGTGACATCCGTCATGACTCGCCTCGTGTGGCGGCTTATGTCGAAGCTGACAAAGAGAAGGCATGACAGGAAGCACTTGACCTGTTAGATGAGGATCGTGACATTGCAGCAGCTCGTTCGGCGATTTACCAGCAAGATCTGCGTCGCTATCACAGTCGCCGGGTTAGAACCAGAACTTTTCAACAAGGCGATCTGGTGCTCCGACTCATCCAGGATCAGACTGATATGCACAAGTTATCCCCGCCTTGGGAAGGGCCCTTTGTGGTCAGCAAGAATCTGCATAACGGATCATACTACCTTATCGATGTTCGAGAGCACAAAGACTCACGTAAATCGGAGGAGGAGACCGACCGGCCGTGGAATATCGCTCATCTTCGGCCTTACTATACTTGAGCCACAGGCTCTTCTTATGTACATAGTTATGAAAATGTATATATTATGATCAATATAATAAACCGGAGCCTCAGCTAAAGTGGGGTCTCTGTTGTTTTTTCTTACATCATGTGTGGTTACATGGGGGCTTCTGTTTATAAAGCGGAGTCCTGTTTACCCATTGATCCGGCTTATAAAGCCATATATGAAGAATCACTTGGGGGCTTGGTCATATTCGAACCATAGCTACACCTCTTGATCGGCGTAAAGCCAAAAGGAAATTATTTAGGGGCCAAAGAGAGTGTTGCAAAAGCACAACTCAAACATAGGCACCCACTGAGCACAGGTCAGCATCGGCATTTGGTTCAGAAGACTCAGTGGTCCTCTTCTTGGCAGGTTTTTTAGTAACCTTGGTCTTGGGGCGAGGTGTCTTGGCCGGTTTATCCTGTGGCTTCTTCTTCCAGAACGGATCATCGCCCTATCAAAGATGGACAAAATTTTGAGAGAGTATTTAAAAGGATTAAGCTAAAAACAAAAAGTTATATGATTCTTACAGCTGGCGGTTTATTGGAAGTGCAGAAAGGACTTAACCCTGTCTTGCTACAAACAGCCTCCGGTTCATTCAGTATTTTCTTGACAGACTAAGTAACTTCAGCCTCTGTTAGCTGAATATCAATATGTCGTTGGGGAGCTTTCAAACTCCCTGTGTACTCACACATTAAACCGGGGCGCCGGCTTAAGGGCAGAATGCTCCAGGATATCCAGCAGCGAACAAAGTCGACGCCTGTTAAACCGTTCGCCATAAAAGCTGAGCTTTGAGAGCTGTGGTGCATAGTTGGACCGTTCCTTTGCAGTCAGCCTCTGAGGAAATGGATGTGTGTTGCTAAGCCGGTGAGGACGATAACCCGGCAGAGGATTTTCATCAGTTGGAGATGTATCTCGGCAATAAAACCAAGTCTGATTCCGGTCCTTGGGGTGACTATGAAGCTTGGCGTGAGGGAAGCTGACATCTTTCCTCTTTTGAATAGCCATTCCGCCAAGTTCAGTGTTGGGTCTGTCTATGAACTCGGTACGACGGTTCAAATAGAAGAAATCCCTAAACAGTTCAACTGTGGGTTCTTCTTGAAGATAAGCCTCGCAAAATACTTGGAAATTGCAAACATTGGACACAGAGTTTGGTCCAATGTCCTGAGGATGGAGTTGGAAACTAGCAAGTACATCTCGGAAAATTTTTGATCCGGGAGGGCTAAACCCTCGACCCAGGTGGTCAAAAAATACAACTACTTCTCCATCCTTGGGCTCAGGAGGATTTTCTGGACCCGGGGCCCTCCAGTGGATGACATCTTTCTTTGCTAAAGCGCCGATTGCGACACATCCTTCTAGTTGCTCTTCAGTAACCCGGGAAGGGACCCAGTTACAAGCGTAAAATTGTTTGGCCATTTCAATGAAAAGCTGGAAAAAGATTAATGCCGGTTTAAGATTTATGACAAACAAAGCATAAAGCAACGCAAGATTAGAAGCGGAAGACAGAGGCATATACACATTGTTAAACCGGAGTCTGACATTGGAGGAGTTACAAAGATAAACGAATCGGCGGTTTAAGAGGGGACTAATGGTACCTGCCGGATTATCCTTTTCTAAAAAATTAAACCGCCTACATTGGCATGGAAGGTGCAAATCTAAAAAGTCTAAGTAAGGGAAAAATGAAAAGGACCCCCCGGTCTTATATATAAGGCGAAAGGATAAGTGACAGGCGCGAAAATCGAGGAGCCTAAGATGGGATATGTGACAGAGTTGTCGCCTCGATTGTCGGAGGCTCATTAATGAAGGTGAGATGTACACAATTTTAATCACAGGTGACGTCATGGCGGTTTATTATGATCCTGGAAGATGACATCATGGCGGTTTACAAGATTCACGCGAAAGTGCTGAAGGAGGAATTTTCCTAAGTGTTGAAGATTGACATGAACAGGTTCAAATCAATCTGGGGCCTAATGTTGGGAATATTACTACTGGGTATAAACCGGCCAGGAGAGGCCGGGTTATCCCCATAATGAGTTATTTATATTTGAAGCTCATGAAGACAAGGAGCATGGCGCTTTACGAAGGCCCAGGGCCCAAAGGCGGATTACGGCCTGTAGACATAAACCGCCATATGATGTGTAACTTGTGTTGTAAGATAAGAAAGGGTAGAAACCGAGCCGGATACGTTTATGAGCCGGCCTCGGGATTCTGTAAACCGCCGGGCGTCAACCTGTGTATATAAAGGGATGACCCGGCGGCGCTTTAGGGACAACAAACAACAACTCGAGAGCCAGGCATAGCGGATTCGCTCCCTGGTCATCGAAACCCTAGCAATTCCACAACAACTGGATTAGGCATTTACCTTCACCGCAAGGGACCGAACCAGTATAAACTCCCTGCGTCCTTTGTCTGCTTTAACCCCTTTAAGCTAACCAGGCGCGATGGCTCCACGACTAAGTCCTCTCACTAGGACATCTGCCGTGACAAAACCACGACACATGCAAAAACTTTGACTTCATTTTCAGTCGCCTTGAGCCATTCAGAAGTTGTCGAGTGAACTTTGTTGATAAGTTTCAAGTGTTTAATATGGTATAAAATCTTTGGCATGATTGACTGCTCTGCCGTTCCCGAATCTCGCGGGATTCGAAATTTGGGGAAGCGCGTAGGGCGGAGAGGGCCATGGTAATCAGACTGGATTAGGCTGGGGCACCTCGATCCCCGCGCCACCTTTTTTGCCACATACCGCGCGCGCGACTGTTGTGGGATTTGACAGGATTGCTCGGGCCCGCAAGTCAGTCACTCGGGGAACAAGCCCATATAAGGCGCCTGGGCCGGTACCCTTGCACTGTGCGCCCCATTTCCTTTCTTCCTCCTCTGCTTCTCCAGTGCCTCCATCTCCACCCTCAGCACCGCCGCCCAGCCCGAACTCAACCCGTAACGATGGGGAAGGAGAAGACGGCGGCTTTGGAGCGCACGAAGAAGACGGCGGCGAAGGCGAAGGGGAAGAAGACGAGCCGAGGAGGGTCTTCGTCGAGATCTGGCCTGTTGCCCGGCTGGATCCAGGGCGACTGGATTCGGTCGATGATCCAGCAGGAGGACCTGGAGGATCTGGTAGAGGGGGATTGATTCCCCACGGCTCCTGGCGGCTTCCGGAGGACGAGACCGAGCCGCGGCCGCAAGAGGGTGAGTGTGTCCTTCTCGCCACTCACGTTTACCGCGGTTTCTCTTTGCCCCCACATCCTTTTTCCGGGGTTTTCTGAATTTCTTCGGAGACCAACTTCATCATTTTTCTCCCAACACCATCACATACCTTGCTGCATTCGTGTCCATGTGCGAGAACTTTCTGGGGTGTCGACCGCACTGGGGTCTCTTCAAGCACATTTTCACTTGCCGTTCTCAGTCTGTAAAAAAGGCTAATCCGAGTGATGAGAGGACACATGTGATCTAGATGTGTGGAGGTTTAGGAATCTAGATGAGGGGTAAGAGCACTTTCCCAGCTATGATTCTTCCCGAGTCAGTCAGGGGTTGGTAGTCGACCTGGTTCTACTTCAAGGACCAGCCGACTCCTGGACAGTCGACTAGCCTTCCCCCATTTTCCATGGATCGAGTTGAGATACCCTCCCCCTTGAAAGTGACTCCAGCTGAAAAAGTGGAGGTGAATATGCTGGTTGATCGAGTAGTCCAACTTGTCCGCGACGGGGTGACTGGCATGGACTTGCTAGAGGTATTCCTCGGTCGACGTATCCAGACACTCCAAGCCCGCGATCATCCAATGTGGATGTACTCGAGTATTGAAGACAGCACCCGGATCCACCCGGAAGAAGTCGATGAGGAGATGATAACCCACAAGTATAGGGGATCGCAACAGTTTTCGAGGGTAGAGTATTCAACCCAAATTTATTGATTCGACGCAAGGGGAGCCAAAGAATATTCTCAAGTATTAGCAGTTGAGTTGTCAATTCAACCACACCTGGATAACTTAGTATCTGCAGCAAAGTATTTAGTAGCAAAGTAATATGGAAGTAACTTTAACGGTAACAAAAGTAATATTTTTGGGTTTTGTAGTGATTGTAATAGTAACAACGGAAAAGTAAATAAGCGGAGAACAATATGTGAAAAGCTCGTAGGCATTGGATCGGTGATGGAGAATTGTGTTGGATGCGGTTCATCATGTAACAGTCACAACATAGGGTGACACAGAACTAGCTCCAATTCATCAATGTAATGTAGGCATGTATTCCGAATATAGTCATACGTGCTTATGGAAAAGAACTTGCATGACATCTTTTCTCCTACCCTCCCGTGGCAGCGGGGTCCTAATGGAAACTAAGGGATATTAAGGCCTCCTTTTAATAGAGTACCGGACCAAAGCATTAACACATAGTGAATACAGGAACTCCTCAAACTACGGTCATCACCGGGAGTGGTCCCGATTATTGTCACTTCGGGGTTGCCAGATCATAACACATAGTAGGTGACTATAGACTTGCAAGATAGGATCAAGAACTCACATATATTCATGAAAACATAGTAGGTTCAGATCTGAAATCATGGCACTCGGGCCCTAGTGACAAGCATTAAGCATAGCAAAGTCATAGCAACATCAATCTCAGAACATAGTGCATACTAGGGATCAAACCCTAACAAAACTAACTCGATTACATGATAAATCTCATCCAACCCATCACCGTCTAGCAAGCCTACGATGGAATTACTCACGCACGGCGGTGAGCATCATGAAATTGGTGATGGAGGATGGTTGATGATGACGACGGCGACGGATTCCCCTCTCCGGAGCCCCGAACAGACTCCAGATCAGCCCTCCCGAGAGGTTTTAGGGCTTGGCGGCGGCTCCGTATCGTAAAACGCGATGAATCCTTCTCTTTGATTTTTTTCTCCCCGAACACGAATATATGGAGTTGGAGTTGAGGTCGGTGGAGCAACAGGGGGCCCACGAGGCAGGGGCGCACCCAGGGGGGCAGGCGCGCCCCCCACCCTCGTGGACAGGTGGAGGCCCCCCTGACGTGGATTCTTCTTCCAGTATTTCTAATATTTTCCAAAAATAAGTTCCTCAGAGTTTCAGGTCATTCCGAGAACTTTTGTTTCTGCACATAAATAACACCATGGCAATTCTGCTGAAAACAGCGTCAGTCTGGGTTAGTTCCATTCAAATCATGTCAGTTAGAGTCCAAAACAAGGGCAAAAGTGTTTGGAAAAGTAGATACGACGGAGACGTATCAGGAGACGGTGGCGCAGTGGTTGCAGGGTATCACCAGCAACAAGGACAACCCCAGGGGGTCTAGGAGGGTCCCTCCATTCGACCACGTCAACGAACCAGACAAGGTCCGACTTTTTCCTTCCAAGTGTCTTTTTGTTCTGACATGTAATTACATTT
Organism: Aegilops tauschii subsp. strangulata; assembly: GCF_002575655.3. NCBI lineage: Eukaryota > Viridiplantae > Streptophyta > Magnoliopsida > Poales > Poaceae > Aegilops > Aegilops tauschii. The sequence goes on from NC_053036.3 coordinate 310,670,444, forward strand.
GAAACCGACTGATATCCGGTCGACTCTGTGTCTTGCAGATTTACACCAAGATGTATTCGATGCCCAACGGGGAGTAGGAGCTAGAGGGAGAGGCGAGCGGGGGTGACAGCGGCGACTGGCATTCTGATGGAGGGGAAGACGATGAGAGTGACGACTCAAGCGGTGGTGAGGAAGTCGACTCCCCCCTCGCACCGAAAGGCGATCCAAGCATACTCATGACCCAGCAAGCGTCCGTGGCAAAGCGACTGCACACACTGGACAGACTTCAAAGCGCACTCGGACGTCTTCTCCTGTGCCGACTGAGAAGGCTTCGAAGTAGCCCAAAGTCGCGCCGTCAAAACCTTGGAAGGCCTTGCGCAAGATCAAAGTGGATGTCCCCATTGCTTCTGGGTAATCTTCAAATTCGACTTCTTAGTTTAGCATGATTTGATCTTTGGTCGACTCGCCTCGGAAGGCCTGACCGAGTGAATTTCGAAATTTGCAGTGCCGCTACCTCTGGGACTTCTGTTTATAAAGATGATGAGGAGGAGGAGATGGAAGACGCAGTCACCTCCAGCGCGGGTACAACTCTTGCCATTTTGTCTTTACTTTATCAGCCATTTTTATGGTCGACTGAACTCTTGCGATTGAATCTTTTGCAGCTCCGTCCAATGTTATTGAACTTCCAGACGACGACGAGGATGTGTCACTGAGGCCCACGGGAAGGAGGAGCAGGACTTTGAGCAGGAAAATATCAACTAGCAAGACGCCTCAGTCGACGCCAGTGACGGAACCAGCGGTTCAGCAGTCTGGAGATGCCAACCAGGCTTCTGTTACCTTTGCTGTTCCATTGTCAAGTGCACAACCTTCAGCGTCGATTGCACAGGCTCCAGCTGATCCACCGTCTTCCCTTTTCACTGCCCATCACATCCCAGAGGACCAAGTGAGTGCTGCCAAGGAAGCTATACGCCAGGCAGGCATCATGATGGAGCAGATGAAAGTGGTTCGCGAGGCTAGTAAAGCTGCTTATGACGCCAGCTCAGCACTCCAGGCCAATGTCCAGGTTAGCTAATGTCCGACTGATCTTCTAGCTTGTCGCTTGTTCTGTTAGGATATGCTACCTGAAAACCTTTATTGTGCTTCTACTTGTCAGCCTGTATTTTGCATCTGTACACCCACTGGGTGTTTCAATTTCTGCTGAATAGTTTTTCCACTTGAGTCGACTAGGTTGTGTTGATTGAATCTTGGAACCAGCGGGGGCACGCTGAGTGCACCCACTGGGTGTAGTCCCCGAGACCGCTGTCGAATGTTTGATTCGGCGAGGGTCTTTGAACAGAACTTTTCCACTCGGTCTGAGCATATCATGTCGAGTGGAACCTGAACCAGTGGGGGCACGCTAAGTGCACCCACTGGGTGTAGTGCCCGAGACCGTAGTCGACTGCAAGTGGTCGGCTATGGTCTGAGAACAAGTAATATCTTTCTTTATTTTTTTTCGACTCGACGGACCAAGTCAATTTGAAAAGTCGAACCAGTGGGGGCACGCTGAGTGCACCCACTGGGTGTAGTCCCCGAGACTACTGTCGAATGTTTGATTCGGCTGTAGTCTTAGTACTCTTTGAATTGTTACTTTATTGCTCGGAAGCAACCAATCTTCGCGTTTGTCGACTGACTATCCTCTGACCACAGAAATCTTGTGAACTTGGAGCTCCGTTTTGCTGACTTGGAGCAGAAGCAGATCCAGCTCAATCTTGATCTGGAGTTAGCCAAGACGAATTTGCAGAAGGCTAAGGATGATGCCGCTGGTATGAAAAACTTGTCGACTAACTCTTTTCTGAACCGAGTGTTATTTCCTTCCTCTGAACCAAGCGTTATTTCTTTCAGAAACAATGAACCAGGCTTTGGCGAAGAAGGATCTGGACCTTGCAGCCGCACAAAAAACAGTAGAAGAGAAAACTGCACTCACCGACCAGAAGCTGGCCTCAGTCGATAAACTAGAGGAAGAGAACACCAAGTTGAAGGCTGCCCTTGATGAAACCAACAAGGAGGCGACTCGACTGAAGAAGGACAAAAGGACCCTGACCGACAAAGTGGAAGACATCGCCCGCAAGAGAGATGAACTGGAGAATTATCTGGGTGGGCTCGCCAAGAAGTTATTTCTTATGCTTGAAGGTGCTTTTTCTTGTCCGTCTGACTTGCTGCTGTCGACTCGTTATATAGCTGTTGACTCATTGTTTTATTGCGTGTGCAGAATTCTGCCAGAACTTCGAGGAAGAGACTGGGCGAATTGAGACAAGCTTGGACCCCATCCTCTCCCCTGTTAAGGACGAAGCTGCCATGAACGTGCTCCGACTGGAATCTCGTCTTGCTGGTGTTGTCGACTACCTTGCTCGGCTGAAGGTTGCGGTGTCGCGAATCGACACAGTGTCACGACCGGTTTTTCAATAAAATATTTATTGAGAGACCAATCCCTTTTACGGACCACTAAAGAAGAATTCCTTCTCACTGGTAGAAATTATCTTGGTCACAGAAGAAAAATACCAGGAGTACTGAATATAATACAAGGTTGAGCGGGGACTGCTCAACAATTTATTACATGAATGCCGATAAAACATAACGGCGGATAGGGTGGCATAACTACTAACTCACGATAACAACGATGGTGGAAATATCACCGCGAAGTGGGTGATATGACTCCTGAAAACTACAGCTCTTCGAGCGTCGGAGTGAGGCTCGAGGAGACTTATTGCGGGTGGCGGAAGCGTATATAATACAAGTGACCAATATCCGGGATCGCACAAGACTGACTGGGACTCCTCTAGGCGTCGGACGCACTATCAAATTCTTCATCCAAGAGATCGCCTTCGTCAACATCTGGCCAAATCAACAAGCCAGTGAGTACTATGAAAGTACTCGCAAGACAGTTCGGACATAAGATATAACAAATGTAAACATGAAGCGTAAGGATGGAATAACAAGTGCGTTCAGACATAGAGACAATAATGCATGGGAAAATAACAGAGAAGTCGGGCGGTAGTCCTCCCGAAATCCCAAAGTAAATACTGGGTGCCAAACGAGGGTCTGAATGACTCCTCGAGAGGAAACTGCAAGAATAGTAATACTGGTGCCAAACGAGGGTCTGAATGACTCCTCGAGAGGAAACTGCAAGGATAATAATGCCACAGTCGGGCGTCGGGGCGACACCACATAAAGGGCTTATAACAGAAAATGAAGGCAGTGCGTGCCACAGTCGGACGTCTGAGCGACATCACATACAGGGCTTATATTGAAAGTAAGAGACAAACATGCCACAGTCGGACGTCTGAGCGACATCACATAAAGGGCTTATTTTCGTAACTTAGTAGCTCATGAATTTTTAAATCATATCACGAGAATAATCAGACATGAGATAAACAACAGGGTTAGTCCATCCACAGGAGTAACGTTCCGCCAAGTCTACTACTCAAGCTTACTTACCGGAACGAAGGATATACCACGAGGTTACGACATAGACATGGATACGCTGATCACGATACTTGACTATGGATACGATGACTCGGAAGGATTTGACTCTGCAGAGTTTGTACTTTAACCACAGCCAACGGATTTCAGTAGTCACGGGGACTAGTTCCGTTTACGGTGTTTTGGAAGAAACACGTCTAACCAGTACACACCCATTCAACATTCCGAAGCCAGGGATCACCCTCGGCAACGTTCAAGAAAAACCTTGAGACGGGGAGGCTACAACCTCGCGTAGCATGGGATCAAATTTCTATACGCGCGCTCTAAGGGGTGCCCCCTCTCGGTCCCAACCGGAAACACCCATGCCCCCTGACCGGATGACTGGCTTTAATCCAGGGCCATGGAACCATCATCCCGGCCCCTCTGTTTGGTGTGTACACGGAAAGAGGTTACCAACTTACTAAACCGCATTCTGGCAGAAAACATGTGGTAGCACGGAAGGTGGAAGAACGATAACGTGACTCCGTCCACGTTAACGTCGGAATTTGTCGGATGACGCAAGGCTGGTATGCTACAACAGTACCACCTTGCTGCCCTTCATGTCACCACATGATTAGGCCATCTCTCACCAGAGATCATCGCAACTTTGGAACATGCGGGTAGTTGCTTCACAAGCAACGAGGTACTCACTGATACTCATATGCCACGCACAACCTCTCACGCAAACATGCAAAAACACCTATCATATCAAAGGTTCAAACATGCTTGCCTGGTTCGGAGAAGTCGGAGTCTAGCTCGGCGAAGTTCGCGGCTCCGTCACCTCTTCCGGAACCTACGGCATAACGAAAACGGGCACTAACGTGAAAACCAACGCGTGCATAAAAACTTCTCCAAAAAATTTCCAAATAAATACTATAAAAAAACTAGACAAAAATACAAGACTGACAAAAAAAGAATCACTCAAAAATCACTTTTTATTAAAAAGTTATAAAGGTTTCTGTCCAGGGACTCATCTGTAATGAAACAGAAAAGTTCCAGGGGTTTAACTGAGAAAACAGAAAACGCTTCGGAAAGAAACGCGCCAGCTCAAAAGGAAGACGTATTTGCCTGAAGGCGCCAACAGAAAACGTTTCGAGGGAGAGGAGAATAGAGGCTGACAGGGGGGGTCCACATGTCAGGTTTAAAAAGCTCGCCGGCGCCCGAAGACTGCGGTGGTCGTCGGCGTCGAACCACGGCGAGATAGGGAGATCGGAGTGTACCAAGAGCTTCAGCGTGTCCTTCCACGTCGGTGGGTGGTGGTCTCGACCGTCGGAGAGCACCACGTCGACGGCGACACTTTCTCCGGCGGACGGCGGCTCGGGCGATGGTGGAGAACTCCGGTGGGTGCTGCAAACCTCGAATTGAAGCGCGGGTCAGAAAGAGGGATGCACTAGAGAGCTACTGGCAAGAGATGGGAGGCAGAGGTGCATGCACGGGAGTGAATCGAGCTGGATCCCGTGGCGGGTCGCGGCGGCCGGAGCTGGGGAAGAAAGCTCCCTCGGGGCTCTTCCAGTGGCTTGGCGCGGTCTAGGTGGAGTGCAGAGATGGTGTGGGTTCGAGTTGAAGCTCGGGGCCTCTATTTATAGGCAGATTGAGGGGGTGGCCGTGAACGGGGTTGCTCCAGCGAGCGATTACGGCGAGGCAGTGGTTGAGCAGGGGGTTTGAGTGGCCAGGCAGCATCAGTGAGGTGTACTGGTGCCGTTCCCCCGCTAATCCTGGTCGGTCTTGGCGTAATGGCGCTGGTCCACGGTGGGGTGGCCGCACGGGCTCGACGGCGGCAGAGCGCGCGCTCCGCGCCCAGCGGTTCACGACGAGAGTGGCAGCGCGTTCTGGGGAGTGGGCGGCCACGCGGCGATCTCCGGTGGCTTGGGTGGCGCCGTCTGCGCCGCGCCTCTCTCTGGCGGCCGCAAAGCCGCCGCTGGCGTCGGTCACGGGGCGGCGCACCTCCTCCAGCTCATCGCCGACGCTCGCAAGCGTCCAGGCGTTCGTGCGGTGCAGGGACAAGGGGGAGGGGACGGGGAGCAAGGTGCCAACGCGGTTACTGGCGAGATCGAGGAGATGTTCTGAAGAAAACGACAGCAGCTTCTGAACTGCACACTGAATTTACTGAACTTGACATTGACAATGCCCTGCAGGTGTTCGACAGAATGATTTGGCAAGCAGAAAAAATTTCCTGGAGCTGGGACTTGGTGAGGTGGCCTCTCAATGCACCCAGAGGCTGCCTGATTTTTCTTAGAATTTATGGAGAAGGATTTGAATGAATTTCACCAAATTTGACAAATCTGGTCCAAACTTGCAGCAAGTATAGTTTGAAAAATTTGAACTGAAGACCAGTGGATCTTCATGGATCTTGGTTGAGGGTTCAAAGGACTGGGAAGGGAAAAAGGTTTGGGGGCAAAAATCAAAACAGAAAAGGTAGCTCCTTTGTAAATCTCCAAGGGCTAGAATAGGAGACAGAAATTGTTTTGATAAGATTTAAATGGAAAATAATCATATGGGGAGGTTCAACTTGCTGGTTTTGAAGCAAGTCATGATCCAAAGGTGAGGAGAGGTTTAAGGGAGGGAATTTACCCTTGGGCCATGGCAAGAGGAATTTTTGAAAGTGGCAAAGGATCTTTCCAAAAGCTCTAGGGCCTTTTTCAAAGAAATTTTCAAAAGGCATTTTTCCAAGAGAAAAACATTTTGGTTTGAGTCCAAAATAAAGAGGAAAACCCTCAAGACCAAAATCAAGTTTTGAGTGAAACCAAAAATGAAGTACTAGTCACAAAAGAAAATATGTTGAGAGGGAAAGTCCTTTTAGAAGAAAATTTCAAATCACTTCCCTCAAAACAAGAAAAAGTTTTGAAAAAGCCAAATAAAATTTTGGGTGTCACACACAGCACTCTGGCCAAGGGCGACGCTCCAGAACGACCTGAAGTCTCTAATGACTCGACTCAATGAGATCCCCGGTCGAGTGCAGGAATGGAAGAAGTCTTCTGCCCGGTGTGGTGCTGATGTGGCTTTGTCTCTGGTTCGCGTCCAATGTAAGGAAGCCAAAGAAGAGAAGCTAGCAGCGATCAAGGTTGCCAACACCAAGAGGCTTGACTTCCAGTCCTTCATGGAGACTTTTATTACTGCCGCCACTCGAATTGCAGATGGAATCGACTTGGATGAGTTCGTCGAGCCTGCCAGTCCTCCTCTTGCGGAGTGAACAAACTTTTATGATCCGATTAAATTTGCCTCAGTATGCCGAGTGGTTTTTGTAACCGTTAAACTCCTTCGGGTCTGATGCCCGAGTACTTTAATCCGCGGTCTGGAACCTCGTGGGATTTATCTTAAACTTAGCCTTTCTTTGAATATGCTTGTGTTTGCCTTCGAGTGGAACTTGTTTCTTCACTCGGAACAGTCTTTTGTGTTTGGGATGCAATTCTTAGGGGAGGGTCACGGAAGACCTGCACCTCGTCGTCCTTGCGGATCGGGATGGAGCGCACATTGTACTTGTGGCGCAGCTCTGAGGAGAAGGTCGCAGTCGACCTGCACCTCGTCATCCTTTCGGATCAGGATGGAGCGCTCGTTGTACTTGTGGCGCAGCTCTGAGGAGAAGGTCGTAGTTGACCTGCACCTCGTCATCCTTGCGGATTAGGATGGAGCGCACATTGTACTTGTGGCGCAGCTCTGAGGAGAAGGTCGTAGTCGACCTGCACCTTGTCATCCTTGCGGATTAGGATGGAGTGTGTGGCCAAGTCTCTGAGAGAGAAGATCGTTTTTCGCTCGGAACGTGTTTTAAACTTAGGCGAGTATGAAACTGCAGCTAAGCCCCCAAGTGAGAGGGTTGCTCTTCACTCGGTGGGATTTTTTAAACTTAGGCGAGTACGGAACTGCAGCTAAGCCCCCGAGTGAGAGGGTTGCTCTTCACTCGGCGGGATTTTTCAAACTTAGGCGAGTACGGAACTGAAGCTAAGCCCCCGAGTGAGAGGGTTGCTCTTCACTCGGGGGGATTTTTCAAACTTAGGCGAGTACGTAACTGCAGCTAAGCCCCCGAGTGAGAGGGTTGCTCTTCACTCGGTGGGATTTTTTAAACTTAGGCGAGTACGGAACTGCAGCTAAGCCCCCGAGTGAGAGGGTTGCTCTTCACTCAGTGGGATTTTTTAAACTTAGGCAAGATCACGATCGTGTGGGCGAAAACCGCACCTCATTTGGAGTCTCCTAGCTCCCTCTACCTATAAATGAGTGGGCATCCCGAAAAATGAAATCTCAGACGAACCCTAACCCTCTCCCTCCGCGCCGCGCCGGACGCGTCCGCCCGCGCCGGATACGTCCGCCGCCGCGCCCCGGCGAATCTGCTGCTGCCACGTGTCCCGCCGGCCTCTCCCTCCGTGCCGGCCCGCGAGCCCGCGGCGGGCCCGCCCGAGCCCGCCGCCGCCTCCTCCGCGCCCGCGCGCCGCCGCCGCCTTCGCCGCCGGGCGCCACCGTCGGCGAGGAGCTCCGCCGCCGGGCCCCTCCTCCGGTCGCCGCGGCCCCCCTCGCCTCCTCCTTCCTCCTTCCTCCGGCCGCGCCGGCGAGCTGCTCCACCGAGCCGGCGAGCTCCTGTGGCAGGTCTCGATCCAGATCCATCGGTACCCGTTGACTTTTTCTCGCCTCAAAATATCTTCCAAGTCCCTAAATTTTCTCAGCAAGTGCTCCTATTCCCGATGCGATAACTCTGTGCATGTAGCTCCTATTCGCGCGTATAATATGTCAAATTGTTCGCCTCGTAATGCTCTACATTTTGTTCAATTGCACCATTTTCATTAGAGGTCATCTTGATGCCCAAATCTTCGTTGGAAGAGGGCTAGTTGCTGTTAATCTCTGGTTCTTGTCAGAACTTGGAGATTTGTCATTTTTGTATCATTTATTCTGTGCATCTTTTGAGCATTAGCTCTATATGTGCTTTGAAGTATGCCATGCCATCTTTCCAGTGGTATAGTCCATGTATTTGTGTGGTCTTTGTGGTGACTAGCACAAGCATGCAAAGTAGGCCCCGTAATATTTCTGATTTCAGGGACTTGGTGATTTCTCTAAGTCCTAGTCTGCTGTAATTTTGTTGCCATGTAAACTTGATGCTAGAGAGAGATCCATGCATATTTTGGAGATGTCCAGTAAGGATGTTTTGTAGCTATAGTTGTAATTGATCCATTCCTGCAATTGTTTGCAATTTTAGAGTGCCATAGCATGTCTCAATCTTGCTCTACTTTTGCTATAAAATATTTCTGCCAGATTCTTTACATGATTTGCAATATTGCCAAGCTTATTGTAGTTGGTCCATACATGCTATGCAATTGTTCTTGCCATGGATAGCTTCATAAACATGCCATCTTGCTGTAGGTATGCTTGGTTTGTCATGCATTGCTCTGTAGTGAGTGCATCAAGCTCACAAAGAGGCCTACATATTTATATTTCTGCCATGCTCTGTTTTCTGCTAAGTCTGAAACCTGATAACGAAACTTGCTATGTTTACATGCTTGCCATCATATCTTCTGGTCCTTTTTGGCTTATGGTCAGTAAGGGACTTTTGTCATGTGCATTTAGTAGAATACTACCATGCCTTGTTTTGCTATGTTATGTTCCTGTAGCATGTTGATTTCGTGCTCTGAACATTGCTACCTGATGCTAATTTCTGCCATGTCCAGTTTTTCACAGAGTCTGTGAACCTGTAATCTTTTGCACTTTTGCCATGCTTGTTTGAGCTTGATATGTTGTGAACTAGCCATAGCTCAGTGTTCATCTTTTGTCAAGCATCTCCTGTAGATTACTTCCATGTGCCTTGTTGCTATGTTGGGGTGCTGTAGCATTGTTACTTGTTGTATTTTAAATGCTATCTTGCTGTTTATCGCCGATTAGTGTCATTCTTGTTCTGCTTGCCATTTGCAATCCGTGCATCCGATTCCGGTGATCTTTATATCGATTTCGACCGAAATCATCTCATCTTTCCAGTGGCATGCTTGGTTTGCCAAGTTACTGCCATGTTCATCATTTTCCTTCCGGAGCACGCATATGCATCGCATATCATATCTTGCATATCATACATGTTTTGCATCATGTTGCTTGCGCATTTCCCGTTGTTGATTGTGGTTCCGTTTGTTTGTGTTCTTGTCTTGGGTAGAGCCGGGAGACGAGTTCGTGAACGAGGAACCTGTTGAGTACGCTTACGAGGATCAAGCTTTCGACAACTCTGAGAATCTTGCAGGCAAGATGACCACCCCTCGAAATCACTTCTATCTTTGCTATGCTAGTTGTTCGCTCTTTTGCCATGCTCGCTACCTATCACTTGCTATATCATGTCTCCTATTTTAGCCATGTCAGCCCCTAACCATCCTTTCCTAGCAAACCGTTGTTTGGCTAAGTTACCGCTTTTGCTCAGCCCTTCTTATAGCGTTGCTAGTTGCAGGTGAAGTTGAAGTTTGTTCCATGTCGGAACATGGATATGTTGGGATATCACCATATCTCTTATTTAATTAATGCATCTATATATTTTGGTAAAGGGTGGAAGGCTCGGCCTTATGCCTGGTGTTTTGTTCCACTCTTGCCGCCCTAGTTACTGTTATACCGGGATTATGTTCCTTGAGTTTGCGTTCCTTACGCGGTCGGGTGATTTATGGGACCCCCTTGACAGTTCGCCTTGAATAAAACTCCTCCAGCAAGGCCCAACCTTGGTTTTACCATTTGCGACCTATACCTTTTTCCCCCGGGTTTTCTAGAGCCCGAGGGTCATCTTTATTTTAAACCCCCGGGCCAGTGCTCCTCTGAGTATTGGTCCAAACTGTCAGTCGCCGGTGGCCACTAGGGGCAACTCTGGTCTGGCCTATCGGAAGCTTGGACAATCCGGTGTGCCCTGAGAACGAGATATGTGCAGCTCCTATCGGGATTTGTCGGCACATTCGGGAGGCTTTGCTGGTCTTGTGTTACCATTGTCGAGATGTCTTGTAAACCGGAATTCCGAGACTGATCGGGTCTTTCCGGGAGAAGGTTTATCCTTCGTTGACCGTGAGAGCTTATGATGGGCTAAGTTGGGACACCCCTGCAGGGTAATATCTTTCGAAAGCCGTGCCCGCGGTTATGAGGCAGATGGGAATTTGTTAATGTCCGGTTGTAGATAACTTGTCACTTGACCCAATTAAAATACACCAAGTGCGTGTGTAGCCGTGATGGTCTCTTCTCGGCGGAGTCCGGGAAGTGAACACGGTCTGTGTTATGTTTGACGTAAGTAGGTGTTCAGGACCTCTTCTTGGTCATTGCTAGATGACGACCGCTCCTTTGCTTCTCTTCTCGCTCTCATTTGCGCAGTTAGCCACCATACATGCTTTTGCCGCTGCAGCTCCACCTCTTTGCACCTCCTTGTTCTACAAGCTTAAATATTCTTGATCTCGCGGGTGTGAGATTGCTGAGCCCCCGTGACTCACAGATACTTCCAAAACCAGTTGCAGGTGCCGACGATGCCAGTGCAGATGATGGCGTCGATCTCAAGTGGGAGTTCGACGAGGAACGTGGTTGTTACTATGTGTCTTTTCCTGATGATCAGTAGTGGAGCCCAGTTGGGATGATCGGGGATCTAGCATTTGGGGTTGTCTTATTTTCATCTGGATTTTGACCGTAGTCGGTCTATATGATTGTATTTTGGATGATGTATGATGATATTTATGTATTGTGTGAAGTGGCGATTGTAAGCCAACTCCTTATCCCATTCTTGTTCATTACATGGGATTGTGTGAAGATGACCCTTCTTGCGACAAAACCACTATGCGGTTATGCCTCTAAGTCGTCCCTCGACACGTGGGAGATATAGCCGCATCGTGGGCGTTACAAGTTGGTAATCAGAGCCATCCCCGACTTAGGAGCCCCCTGCTTGATCGAATCGCTGGCGTTGTTGAGTCTAGAACAAAATGTTTTGAGTCTTAGGATTATATATATCGGAGAGTAGGATTCTTTTACTCCTCAGTCCCTTCGTCGCTCTGGTGAGGTCTCCTGACGTAGAAGTTTTGACTATTCTCTCCTCAAATTTCACTAAAAAAAAAATTTTAGGATCACGCGGGTATCTTGGAATCGTTCCGATCGATTTGTGACGAGAACATTGTTCTTGGTGCCTCCTGTCATTTAGGGGTTGTGGCAGTGTCCCGGGGAGTTGAGCTCCGAGGTGTTGTCGTCACAATTTTATCGTTGCAGTTCTGGAATACCTGAGTTTCGCCGACATCGAAATCTCTTTTATGCAGTTGTTGGTGAGATCACCTCGACGCCACCCAGTACTGGGGCGGGAGTTCGGGAGTATTGCCATAACTTGTATAACGGATGTTTTTCGAAGGTTGAGGTAAACGATTTCCAAAGGTTTCTTGGTTATGTGTTGACGGATGGATACAGCTGGATCTAGGGATTGCTAGTTTGGGTGATATATATTTGTGTCCCCTGTATCCCCTACACCAGATTGCATAACCAGAAAGTTTCGGGAGTTTATAAGTGGGAATTCTAGTAGCCTTAGGATTTCTTTCCGACAGACGCATGATATGAGATTGGGGTTCGACGTCTAGTGGTCCGCCTGTATACGGTTGATTTTACAGTGGTCTCGTTGTGTCTTAAAGAGTCCATGGCTTTGCCGACTCGGGGACGCTTCGTATGTCATGTGCACAGCCTTGTACATGATGGTGCTGTACGATTGAGCCCGTGTGGGCCCCACCACGAAAACTTCGGACGAAACCTCTATCATATGTTTGTTCCGGCTTATTTTGCAAGCCAATACTTTGTTTTATTTTGTATTGTGGCATTCGAGTTTCTTCGAATTCATATGTTCATTCCATATCTTTTTCAAGTGGCTTCTCAACTCATGGAAGTGTGATGTTTTACTACGGACTTCATTCGTTCATCTTCGTTCGAATGTTTATTGTGAAGACTATATGTTGCAATTTCTATCCGTTTGATTCTACTTATCTTTTGTCTATCAAGATGCTAACGGACGTCACCCTCTTCAGGATGGCTCCGCCAACGCGTCAGAATCCGGATCGCAATGAAGGGAGTCAAGCGAACCCTCCGCCATCAATCATGGCAGCCACCAACGCCAATGCTCAGATGATTCTGCAACTCTTGCAAGAACGTACTCAAGGGCAAGGCAATCAAGGCAATCAAGGTCAAGGCAACAATCAGTTTCACTTTGCCACTCTCAACCAGTTTCTCGCAAATCAGCCCAAGTCTTTCAGCTACTGTGCCGAGGCCACGGATGCCGATGATTGGCTCGTGGACATCAACAAGCATTTTGAATGTAGCAATGTCAGCCTGAGGACTTTGTCAAGTTCGCTTCTTTCCAGCTCAAGGACCAAGCTGCTGATTGGTTTCAGCAATACAAAGATTCCAGAGGAGGTCGTGTGATTACTTGGACTGACTTCTGTCGGGACTTCAAAGCGCACCACATTCCACAAAGTGTTGTTGAGAGCAAGCGTGAGGAGTTCCGCAATCTCAAGCAAGGAAACATGTCTGTGTATCAATACAACATTCAGTTTCAGAAACTTGCTCGCTTCGCTAAATAAGACGTTCCTGATGAGAAGAGTATGATCTATCACTTCAGAGGTGGCCTTAAAGAGGATCTGCAGTTAGCTCTCGTTCTTGTTGAGCCCACTCAGTTTGATCAATTCTACAATATGGCACTGAAGCAAGAGGCTGCTCAGCTCAAGTGTGAGGCTTCTAAGAAGAGAGTCAGGGATGCAGTTCAGTCTTCTTCTTCCTCACTTGTGACAGCTAAGCAACAGAAGTTCTGGTTGCCTCCTCCTCCTCCGTTTCGTCAGCCTTACCAGCAGAAGAACAAAGGTGGCCATGGTTCTTCAAACTCTTCCAACTCTGGCTATCAGAACAAGTCTCAGAATCAAGCTCCCAAGTCCAATGCTCCTTATCACCGTCCACTCTCAGAGGTGACTTGCAACAAATGTCAGCAGAAAGGTCACTATGCTAACAAGTGCTTCAACCAGAGGCGTCTTCCTCCTCCTCCTCCTGTCAGATCTTCCAGCAATGCAGTGGTCAAGCATAACCCAAAGTTTGCAAAGGTGAACATGATGAATGCAGCTCAAGCGGAGGAATCTACTGATGTGATAATGGGTAATCTTCCTGTTAACGATATTCCTGCAAAAGTTCTTTTTGATACTGGTGCATCTCTTTCTTTCATTTCAAGACCTTTTGCATCCAAGCATGATTTGCATTTCCAAGGATTGCCTAGGCCGTTAGCAGTTGTCTCTCCAGGCAAATGCATGAATGCAAGTTCCATGGTTCCGAATGTTACCATCAAGATGGGCGATTATGCATTTCAGTCTTCTCCAATTGTTCTTGGTGATTCGGATATTGACCTTATTCTCGGGATGGACTGGCTTTCTAAGCACAAGGCTCAACTTGATTGTGCTGCCAGAGAAATTCAATTGACACACTCGTCTGAGGATGTGATTATTTTTGCCGCTCGTGATGAAACCATTCGGTTCTTCTCTCTCAATGAGAAGGGCGAATTGGATGCCATCTCTCAAATTCCAGTCGTTTGCGAGTATCAAGATGTCTTTCCAGAAGAGCTTCCGGGTATGCCTCCGCACCGGCCAGTTGAGTTCGTTATCGAACTAGAGCCTGGTACTGTACCTGTTTGCAAGCGTCCATACAAGCTTGGACCAAACGAGCTGAAGGAATTGAAGAAGCAGCTCGATGAACAAGAACGTCTGGGTTTGATCAGACCGAGTTCTTCTCCATGGGGTTGTGGTGTTCTTTTTGTCAAGAAGAAGGATGGCACGGACCGACTTTGTGTCGACTACCGTCCGTTGAATAAGAAGACAATCAAGAACAAGTACCCACTTCCCAACATCAATGAGCTATTTAAGCAACTCAAAGGTGCTAAAGTATTCTCGAAGCTTGACCTTCGTATGGGTTATCATCAGATTCGCATTCGTGAAGAAGATATTCCCAAGACAGCATTCAGAACAAGCTTTGGTTCTTATGAATATACTGTCGTGTCTTTCGGCCTTGTCAATGCTCCTCCGGTGTTCTCTCGGATGATGAATTTCATCTTCAACCCCTATACCGATGAATTCGTTCTGGTGTATCTCGATGATATCTTGGTCTTCTCCAAGAATAAGCAGGATCATGCCAAACATTTGCGATTGGTGCTCGACAAGCTCAGAGAGTATCAATTCTATGCGAAATTCTCCAAATGTGAGTTTTGGCTCGATGAAGTTCTTTTCCTTGGTCACATCATATCTGCCAAAGGCATCGCTGTTAACCCCGAGAAGGTGTCCGCAGTTCTGGATTGGGAACCTCCTCAAAATGTCAAACAGCTCCGCAGTTTTCTGGGTCTTGCAAGCTATTGCCGAAGATTCGTTGAGAATTTTTCCAAGATTGCAAAGCCTCTTTCCAACCTCCTACAGAAGCATGTGAAATATGTCTGGTCTCCTGAGTGTGATGTTGCTTTCAACACTCTCAAACAGAAACTAGTCACAGCTCCTGTCTTGACTCCTCCTGATGAATCCAAGCCGTATGAAGTATTCTGTGATGCTTCTCTCCAAGGTCTCGGTGCTGTGTTGATGCAAGAGAAGAAAGTTGTGGCCTATACCTCTCGGCAGTTGAAGCCCAACGAGAAGAACTACCCCACTCACGATCTTGAGTTGGCGGCAGTTGTCCATGCTTTGGTTACGTGGAGACATCTCTTGTTGGGAAGACAAGTGGACATTTTCACTGATCACAAGAGTCTCAAGTATATCTTCACGCAGCCCAACCTCAACCTCAGGCAGACTTGATGGGTCGAAATGATTCAAGAGTACAATCCGAGTATTGAATATACTCCAGGCAAGGCAAATGTCATTGCAGATGCTTTAAGCAGGAAAGCTTATTGCAACAGCTTAATTCTCAAGCCTTTCCAACCGGATCTTTGTGAAGCTTTCCGCAAGCTGAATCTCCAAGTTGTTCCTCAAGGCTTTCTTGCCAACCTCATTGTATCTCCTACTTTGGAAGATCAAATTCGTGAGGCACAACTCCTTGATGCCATGGTGAAGAAGGTGAAACGTGGTATCGACAAGGGTCTTTCCAAATACAAGTGCTATCGCATTGATGACAGAGACACTTTGTTCTTCGAGGACCGAATTGTGGTTCCGAAAGGTGATCTAAGGAAAGTCATAATGAACGAGGCGCACAATTCTCTCCTATCCATTCATCCTGGAAGTACGAAGATGTATCATGACCTCAAGCAGTCGTATTGGTGGACTCGAATGAAGCGAGAAATTGCTCAATTCGTGAATGAATGTGATGTGTGCCGAAGAGTGAAAGCAGAACACCAACGACCAGCTGGTCTCCTCCAACCTCTTGCTATCCCAGAATGGAAGTTTGATCATATCGAAATGGACTTCGTGACTGGATTTCCCAAGTCCAAGCGCGGAAATGACGCTATCTTCGTTGTCATCGACAAGCTCTCTAAAGTGGCTCATTTCCTTCCAATCAAAGAATCCATCACAGCAGCTCAGCTGGCAGAGCTCTACACTTCCAGAATTGTCTCCTTGCACGGCATTCCACAATTGATTTCTTCAGATCGTGGAAGCATCTTCACCTCTAAGTTCTGGGACTCCTTCCAGAAGGCCATGGGCAATAACATTCGCTTCAGCACAGCTTTCCACCCTCAAACTAGTGGCCAAGTCGAGCGAGTCAATCAAATTCTTGAAGATATGCTCAGGGCTTGTGTCATTTCCTTTGGCATGAAATGGGAAGATTGTCTTCCTTATGCTGAATTCTCCTACAACAACAGCTTCCAAGCGAGTTCGGGCAAAGCCCCATTCGAGATTCTATATGGCAGAAAGTGCCGTACTCCTCTCAATTGGTCAGAGACTGGTGAACGCCAACTTCTTGGAAATGACTTAATCACTGAAGCTGAAGAAATGTGTAAAGTCATCCGTGATAATCTCAAAGCCGCGCAATCGCGCCAGAAGAGCTACTATGATAGTAAGCATCGTGATTTGGCTTTCGAGATCGGAGACCATGTCTACCTCCGTGTCTCTCCAATGAAAGGCACTCGTCGCTTCGGTATCAAAGGGAAGCTTGCCCCTAGATACGTGGGTCCTTTCAAGATCATTGGCAAAATAGGCGACCTCGCCTATCAACTTGAGCTTCCTTCCAACTTCGCGAACGTGCACGATGTGTTCCACGTGTCACAGCTCCGCAAGTGCTTCAAGATGCCTGAGCACACTATCGACTTCGAAGAGATTGACCTCCAAGAAGATTTGTCTTATCATGACCACCCAGTTGCTATTCTTGAAGAAACTGAGCGCAAGACTCGCAACAAGTCAATCAAATTCCTCAAAGTGAAGTGGTCGCACCATTCCGACCGGGAAGCCACCTGGGAACGCGAGGACCATCTCCGTTCCGAATATCCGGAGTTCTTTCAGTCCTAGATCTCGGGACGAGATCCTCTCGTAGTGGTGGAGTGTTGTAACACCCCGCATGTAACTTGCCTTATTTGTAACTCCGACTCTTGCCATTTCCGGCTATGTGATATGTTTTTCCCTCCGTTGTCGGGTTTTGTCTTTCGTTTTGTATTTTGTCATGTCATGCATTTTCATATCATGTCATCATGTGCATTGCATTCGCATACGTGTTCGTCTCATGCACCCGAGCATTTTTCCCGTTGTCCGTTTTCCAATCCGGCGCTCCTATCTCCTCCGGTGCACCCCTCTAGTTTTCTTTCGTGTGCGTGTGTCAAACTTTCTCGGAATGGACCGAGGCTTGTTAAGTGGCTTTATTATACCACCCGGAGACTACCGGTCAAGTTTCGTTCCATTCAGAGGTCGTTTGGTACTCCAACGGTTAACCGGGCCTCCGCAATGTCCATTTGAGTATCCAGCAAAAAACCCCTCCAAAACCAGCCCAAAGCCCACCAAACTCTCTTCCATGCTCTAGGTCGTTCGATCACGATCGTGTGGGCGAAAACCGCACCTCATTTGGAGTCTCCTAGCTCCCTCTACCTATAAATGAGTGGGCATCCCGAAAAACGAAATCTCAGACGAACCCTAACCCTCTCCCTCCGCGCCGCGCCGGACGCGTCCGCCCGCGCCGGATACGTCCGCCGCCGCGCCCCGGCGAATCTGCTGCTGCCACGTGTCCCGCCGGCCTCTCCCTCCGCGCCGGCCCGCGAGCCCGCGGCGGGCCCGCCCGAGCCCGCCGCCGCCTCCTCCGCGCCCGCGCGCCGCCGCCGCCTTCGCCGCCGGGCGCCACCGCCGGCGAGGAGCTCCGCCGTCGGGCCCCTCCTCCGGTCGCCGCGGCCCCCCCTCGCCTCCTCCTTCCTCCTTCCTCCGACCGCGCCGGCAAGCTGCTCCACCGAGCCGGCGAGCTCCTGTGGCAGGTCTCGATCCAGATCCATCGGTACCCGTTGACTTTTTCTCGCCTCAAAATATCTTCCAAGTCCCTAAATTTTCTCAGCAAGTGCTCCTATTCCCGATGCGATAACTCTGTGCATGTAGTTCCTATTCGCGCGTATAATATGTCAAATTGTTCGCCTCGTAATGCTCTACATTTTGTTCAATTGCACCATTTTCATTAGAGGTCATCTTGATGCCCAAATCTTCGTTGGAAGAGGGCTAGTTGCTGTTAATCTCTGGTTCTTGTCAGAACTTGGAGATTTGTCATTTTTGTATCATTTATTCTGTGCATCTTTTGAGCATTAGCTCTATATCTGTTTTGAAGTATGCCATGCCATCTTTCCAGTGGTATAGTCCATGTATTTTTTTGGTCTTTGTGGTGACTAGCACAAGCATGCAAAGTAGGCCCCGTAATATTTCTGATTTCAAGGACTTGGTGATTTCTCTAAGTCCTAGTCTGCTGTAATTTTGTTGCCATGTAAACTTGATGCTAGAGAGAGATCCATGCATATTTTGGAGATGTTCAGTAAGGATGTTTTGTAGCTATAGTTGTAATTGATCCATTCCTGCAATTGTTTGCAATTTTAGAGTGCCATAGTATGTCTCAATCTTGCTCTACTTTTGCTATAAAATATTTCTGCCAGATTCTTAACATGATTTGCAATCTTGCCAAGCTTATTGTAGTTGGTCCATACATGCTATGCAATTGTTCTTGCCATGCATAGCAAAGTCATAGCAACATCAATCTCAGAACATAGTGCATACTAGGGATCAAACCCTAACAAAACTAACTCGATTACATGATAAATCTCATCCAACCCATCACCGTCTAGCAAGCCTACGATGGAATTACTCACGCACGGCGGTGAGCATCATGAAATTGGTGATGGAGAATGGTTGATGATGACGACGGCGACGGATTCCCCTCTCCGGAGCCCCGAACAGACTCCAGATCAGCCCTCCCGAGAGGTTTTAGGGCTTGGCGGCGGCTCCGTATCGTAAAACGCGATGAATCCTTCTCTCTGATTTTTTTCTCCCCGAACACGAATATATGGAGTTGGAGTTGAGGTCGGTGGAGCAACAGGGGGCCCACGAGGCAGGGGCGCACCCAGGGGGGCAGGCGCGCCCCCCACCCTCGTGGACAGGTGGAGGCCCCCCTGACGTGGATTCTTCTTCCAGTATTTTTAATATTTTCCAAAAATAAGTTCCTCAGAGTTTCAGGTCATTCCGAGAACTTTTGTTTCTGCACATAAATAACACCATGGCAATTCTGCTGAAAACAGCGTCAGTCTGGGTTAGTTCCATTCAAATCATGTCAGTTAGAGTCCAAAACAAGGGCAAAAGTGTTTGGAAAAGTAGATACGACGGAGACGTATCAGGAGACGGTGGCGCAGTGGTTGCAGGGTATCACCAGCAACAAGGACAACCCCAGGGGGTCTAGGAGGGTCCCTCCATTCGATCACGTCAACGAACCAGACAAGGTCCGACTTTTTCCTTCCAAGTGTCTTTTTGTTCTGACATGTAATTACATTTGAAACCGACTGATATCCGGTCGACTCTGTGTCTTGCAGATTTACACCAAGATGTATTCGATGCCCAACGGGGAGTAGGAGCTAGAGGGAGAGGCGAGCGGGGGTGACAGCGGCGACTGGCATTCTGATGGAGGGGAAGACGATGAGAGTGACGACTCAAGCGGTGGTGAGGAAGTCGACTCCCCCCTCGCACCGAAAGGCGATCCAAGCATACTCATGACCCAGCAAGCGTCCGTGGCAAAGCGACTGCACACACTGGACAGACTTCAAAGCGCACTCGGACGTCTTCTCCTGTGCCGACTGAGAAGGCTTCGAAGTAGCCCAAAGTCGCGCCGTCAAAACCTTGGAAGGCCTTGCGCAAGATCAAAGTGGATGTCCCCATTGCTTCTGGGTAATCTTCAAATTCGACTTCTTAGTTTAGCATGATTTGATCTTTGGTCGACTCGCCTCGGAAGGCCTGACCGAGTGAATTTCGAAATTTGCAGTGCCGCTACCTCTGGGACTTCTGTTTATAAAGATGATGAGGAGGAGGAGATGGAAGACGCAGTCACCTCCAGCGCGGGTACAACTCTTGCCATTTTGTCTTTACTTTATCAGCCATTTTTATGGTCGACTGAACTCTTGCGATTGAATCTTTTGCAGCTCCGTCCAATGTTATTGAACTTCCAGACGACGACGAGGATGTGTCACTGAGGCCCACGGGAAGGAGGAGCAGGACTTTGAGCAGGAAAATATCAACTAGCAAGACGCCTCAGTCGACGCCAGTGACGGAACCAGCGGTTCAGCAGTCTGGAGATGCCAACCAGGCTTCTGTTACCTTTGCTGTTCCATTGTCAAGTGCACAACCTTCAGCGTCGATTGCACAGGCTCCAGCTGATCCACCGTCTTCCCTTTTCACTGCCCATCACATCCCAGAGGACCAAGTGAGTGCTGCCAAGGAAGCTATACGCCAGGCAGGCATCATGATGGAGCAGATGAAAGTGGTTCGCGAGGCTAGTAAAGCTGCTTATGACGCCAGCTCAGCACTCCAGGCCAATGTCCAGGTTAGCTAATGTCCGACTGATCTTCTAGCTTGTCGCTTGTTCTGTTAGGATATGCTACCTGAAAACCTTTATTGTGCTTCTACTTGTCAGCCTGTATTTTGCATCTGTACACCCACTGGGTGTTTCAATTTCTGCTGAATAGTTTTTCCACTTGAGTCGACTAGGTTGTGTTGATTGAATCTTGGAACCAGCGGGGGCACGCTGAGTGCACCCACTGGGTGTAGTCCCCGAGACCGCTGTCGAATGTTTGATTCGGCGAGGGTCTTTGAACAGAACTTTTCCACTCGGTCTGAGCATATCATGTCGAGTGGAACCTGAACCAGTGGGGGCACGCTAAGTGCACCCACTGGGTGTAGTGCCCGAGACCGTAGTCGACTGCAAGTGGTCGGCTATGGTCTGAGAACAAGTAATATCTTTCTTTATTTTTTTTCGACTCGACGGACCAAGTCAATTTGAAAAGTCGAACCAGTGGGGGCACGCTGAGTGCACCCACTGGGTGTAGTCCCCGAGACTACTGTCGAATGTTTGATTCGGCTGTAGTCTTAGTACTCTTTGAATTGTTACTTTATTGCTCGGAAGCAACCAATCTTCGCGTTTGTCGACTGACTATCCTCTGACCACAGAAATCTTGTGAACTTGGAGATCAGTTTTGCTGACTTGGAGCAGAAGCAGATCCAGCTCAATCTTGATCTGGAGTTAGCCAAGACGAATTTGCAGAAGGCTAAGGATGATGCCGCTGGTATGAAAAACTTGTCGACTAACTCTTTT
This sequence comes from Aegilops tauschii subsp. strangulata, assembly GCF_002575655.3. Lineage (NCBI taxonomy): Eukaryota > Viridiplantae > Streptophyta > Magnoliopsida > Poales > Poaceae > Aegilops > Aegilops tauschii. The sequence goes on from NC_053036.3 coordinate 310,691,627, forward strand.
CTGAACCGAGTGTTATTTCCTTCCTCTGAACCAAGCGTTATTTCTTTTAGAAACAATGAACCAGGCTTTGGCGAAGAAGGATCTGGACCTTGCAGCCGCACAAAAAACAGCAGAAGAGAAAACTGCACTCACCGACCAGAAGCTGGCCTCAGTCGATAAACTAGAGGAAGAGAACACCAAGTTGAAGGCTTCCCTTGATGAAACCAACAAGGAGGCGACTCGACTGAAGAAGGACAAAAGGACCCTGACCGACAAAGTGGAAGACATCGCCCGCAAGAGAGATGAACTGGAGAATTATCTGGGTGGGCTCGCCAAGAAGTTATTTCTTATGCTTGAAGGTGCTTTTTCTTGTCCGTCTGACTTGCTGTTGTCGACTCATTATATAGCTGTTGACTCATTGTTTTATTGCGTGTGCAGAATTCTGCCAGAACTTCGAGGAAGAGACTGGGCGAATTGAGACAAGCTTGGACCCCATCCTCTCCCCTGTTAAGGACGAAGCTGCCATGAACGTGCTCCGACTGGAATCTCGTCTTGCTGGTGTTGTCGACTACCTTGCTCGGCTGAAGGTTGCGGTGTCGCGAATCAACACAGTGTCACGACCGGTTTTTCAATAAAATATTTATTGAGAGACCAATCCCTTTTACGGACCAGTAAAGAAGAATTCCTTCTCACTGGTAGACAATATCTTGGTCACAGAAGAAAAATACCAGGAGTACTGAATATAATACAAGGTTGAGCGGGGACTGCTCAACAATTTATTACATGAATGCCGATAAAACATAACGGCGGATAGGGTGGCATAACTACTAACTCACGATAACAACGATGGTGGAAATATCACCGCGAAGTGGGTGATATGACTCCTGAAAACTACAGCTCTTCGAGCGTCGGAGTGAGGCTCGAGGAGACTTATTGCGGGTGGCGGAAGCGTATATAATACAAGTGACCAATATCCGGGATCGCACAAGACTGACTGGGACTCCTCTAGGCGTCGGACGCACTATCAAATTCTTCATCCAAGAGATCGCCTTCGTCAACATCTGGCCAAATCAACAAGCCAGGTGAGTACTATGAAAGTACTCGCAAGACAGTTCGGACATAAGATATAACAAATGTAAACATGAAGCGTAAGGATGGAATAACAAGTGCGTTCAGACATAGAGACAATAATGCATGGGAAAATAACAGAGAAGTCGGGCGGTAGTCCTCCCGAAATCCCAAAGTAAATACTGGGTGCCAAACGAGGGTCTGAATGACTCCTCGAGAGGAAACTGCAAGAATAGTAATACTGGTGCCAAACGAGGGTCTGAATGACTCCTCGAGAGGAAACTGCAAGGATAATAATGCCACAGTCGGGCGTCGGGGCGACACCACATAAAGGGCTTATAACAGAAAATGAAGGCAGTGCGTGCCACAGTCGGACGTCTGAGCGACATCACATACAGGGCTTATATTGAAAGTAAGAGACAAACATGCCACAGTCGGACGTCTGAGCGACATCACATAAAGGGCTTATTTTCGTAACTTAGTAGCTCATGAATTTTTAAATCATATCACGAGAATAATCAGACATGAGATAAACAACAGGGTTAGTCCATCCACAGGAGTAACGTTCCGCCAAGTCTACTACTCAAGCTTACTTACCGGAACGAAGGATATACCACGAGGTTACGACATAGACATGGATACGCTGATCACGATACTTGACTATGGATACGATGACTCGGAAGGATTTGACTCTGCAGAGTTTGTACTTTAACCACAGCCAACGGATTTCAGTAGTCACGGGGACTAGTTCCGTTTACGGTGTTTTGGAAGAAACACGTCTAACCAGTACACACCCATTCAACATTCCGAAGCCAGGGATCACCCTCGGCAACGTTCAAGAAAAACCTTGAGACGGGGAGGCTACAACCTCGCGTAGCATGGGATCAAATTTCTATACGCGCGCTCTAAGGGGTGCCCCCTCTCGGTCCCAACCGGAAACACCCATGCCCCCTGACCGGATGACTGGCTTTAATCCAGGGCCATGGAACCATCATCCCGGCCCCTCTGTTTGGTGTGTACACGGAAAGAGGTTACCAACTTACTAAACCGCATTCTGGCAGAAAACATGTGGTAGCACGGAAGGTGGAAGAACGATAACGTGACTCCGTCCACGTTAACGTCGGAATTTGTCGGATGACGCAAGGCTGGTATGCTACAACAGTACCACCTTGCTGCCCTTCATGTCACCACATGATTAGGCCATCTCTCACCAGAGATCATCGCAACTTTGGAACATGCGGGTAGTTGCTTCACAAGCAACGAGGTACTCACTGATACTCATATGCCACGCACAACCTCTCACGCAAACATGCAAAAACACCTATCATATCAAAGGTTCAAACATGCTTGCCTGGTTCGGAGAAGTCGGAGTCTAGCTCGGCGAAGTTCGCGGCTCCGTCACCTCTTCCGGAACCTACGGCATAACGAAAACGGGCACTAACGTGAAAACCAACGCGTGCATAAAAACTTCTCCAAAAAATTTCCAAATAAATACTATAAAAAAACTAGACAAAAATACAAGACTGACAAAAAAAGAATCACTCAAAAATCACTTTTTATTAAAAAGTTATAAAGGTTTCTGTCCAGGGACTCATCTGTAATGAAACAGAAAAGTTCCAGGGGTTTAACTGAGAAAACAGAAAACGCTTCGGAAAGAAACGCGCCAGCTCAAAAGGAAGACGTATTTGCCTGAAGGCGCCAACAGAAAACGTTTCGAGGGAGAGGAGAATAGAGGCTGACAGGGGGGGTCCACATGTCAGGTTTAAAAAGCTCGCCGGCGCCCGAAGACTGCGGTGGTCGCCGGCGTCGAACCACGGCGAGATAGGGAGATCGGAGTGTACCAAGAGCTTCAGCGTGTCCTTCCGCGTCGGTGGGTGGTGGTCTCGACCGTCGGAGAGCACCACGTCGACGGCGACACTTTCTCCGGCGGACGGCGGCTCGGGCGATGGTGGAGAACTCCGGTGGGTGCTGCAAACCTCGAATTGAAGCGCGGGTCAGAAAGAGGGATGCACTAGAGAGCTACTGGCAAGAGATGGGAGGCAGAGGTGCACGCACGGGAGTGAATCGAGCTGGATCCCGTGGCGGGTCGCGGCGGCCGGAGCTGGGGAAGAAAGCTCCCTCGGGGCTCTTCCAGTGGCTTGGCGCGGTCTAGGTGGAGTGCAGAGATGGTGTGGGTTCGAGTTGAAGCTCGGGGCCTCTATTTATAGGCGGATCGAGGGGGTGGCCGTGAACGGGGTTGCTCCAGCGAGCGATTACGGCGAGGCAGTGGTTGAGCAGGGGGTTTGAGTGGCCAGGCAGCATCAGTGAGGTGTACTGGTGCCGTTCCCCCGCTAATCCTGGTCGGTCTTGGCGTAATGGCGCTGGTCCACGGTGGGGTGGCCGCACGGGCTCGACGGCGGCAGAGCGCGCGCTCCGCGCCCAGCGGTTCACGACGAGAGTGGCAGCGCGTTCTGGGGAGGGGGCGGCCACGCGGCGATCTCCGGTGGCTTGGGTGGCGCCGTCTGCGCCGCGCCTCTCTCTGGCGGCCGCAAAGCCGCCGCTGGCGTCGGTCACGGGGCGGCGCACCTCCTCCAGCTCATCGCCGACGCCCGCAAGCGTCCAGGCGTTCGTGCGGTGCAGGGACAAGGGGGAGGGGACGGGGAGCAAGGTGCCAACGCGGTTACTGGCGAGATCGAGGAGATGTTCTGAAGAAAACGACAGCAGCTTCTGAAAACTTGACATTGACAATGCCCTGCAGGTGTTCGACAGAATGATTTGGCAAGCAGAAAAATTTTCCTGGAGCTGGGACTTGGTGAGGTGGCCTCTCAATGCACCCAGAGGCTGCCTGATTTTTCTCAGAATTTATGGAGAAGGATTTGAATGAATTTCACCAAATTTGACAAATCTGGTCCAAACTTGCAGCAAGTATAGTTTGAAAAATTTGAACTGAAGACCAGTGGATCTTCATGGATCTTGGTTGAGGGTTCAAAGGACTGGGAAGGGAAAAAGGTTTGGGGGCAAAAATCAAAACAGAAAAGGTAGCTCCTTTGTAAATCTCCAAGGGCTAGAATAGGAGACAGAAATTGTTTTGATAAGATTTAAATGGAAAATAATCATATGGGGAGGTTCAACTTGCTGGTTTTGAAGCAAGTCATGATCCAAAGGTGAGGAGAGGTTTAAGGGAGGGAATTTACCCTTGGGCCATGGCAAGAGGAATTTTTGAAAGTGGCAAAGGATCTTTCCAAAAGCTCTAGGGCCTTTTTCAAAGAAATTTTCAAAAGGCATTTTTCCAAGAGAAAAACATTTTGGTTTGAGTCCAAAATAAAGAGGAAAACCCTCAAGACCAAAATCAAGTTTTGAGTGAAACCAAAAATGAAGTACTAGTCACAAAAGAAAATATGTTGAGAGGGAAAGTCCTTTTAGAAGAAAATTTCAAATCACTTCCCTCAAAACAAGAAAAAGTTTTGAAAAAGCCAAATAAAATTTTGGGTGTCACACACAGCACTCTGGCCAAGGGCGACGCTCCAGAACGACCTGAAGTCTCTAATGACTCGACTCAATGAGATCCCCGGTCGAGTGCAGGAATGGAAGAAGTCTTCTGCCCGGTGTGGTGCTGATGTGGCTTTGTCTCTGGTTCGCGTCCAATGTAAGGAAGCCAAAGAAGAGAAGCTAGCAGCGATCAAGGTTGCCAACACCAAGAGGCTTGACTTCCAGTCCTTCATGGAGACTTTTATTACTGCCGCCACTCGAATTGCAGATGGAATCGACTTGGATGATTTCGTCGAGCCTGCCAGTCCTCCTCTTGCGGAGTGAACAAACTTTTATGATCCGATTAAATTTGCCTCAGTATGCCGAGTGGTTTTTGTAACCGTTAAACTCCTTCGGGTCTGATGCCCGAGTACTTTAATCCGCGGTCTGGAACCTCGTGGGATTTATCTTAAACTTAGCCTTTCTTTGAATATGCTTGTGTTTGCCTTCGAGTGGAACTTGTTTCTTCACTCGGAACAGTCTTTTGTGTTTGGGATGCAATTCTTAGGGGAGGGTCACGGAAGACCTGCACCTCGTCGTCCTTGCGGATCGGGATGGAGCGCACATTGTACTTGTGGCGCAGCTCTGAGGAGAAGGTCGCAGTCGACCTGCACCTCGTCATCCTTTCGGATCAGGATGGAGCGCTCGTTGTACTTGTGGCGCAGCTCTGAGGAGAAGGTCGTAGTTGACCTGCACCTCGTCATCCTTGCGGATTAGGATGGAGCGCACATTGTACTTGTGGCGCAGCTCTGAGGAGAAGGTCGTAGTCGACCTGCACCTTGTCATCCTTGCGGATTAGGATGGAGTGTGTGGCCAAGTCTCTGAGAGAGAAGATCGTTCTTCGCTCGGAACGTGTTTTAAACTTAGGCGAGTATGAAACTGCAGCTAAGCCCCCAAGTGAGAGGGTTGCTCTTCACTCGGTGGGATTTTTTAAACTTAGGCGAGTACGGAACTGCAGCTAAGCCCCCGAGTGAGAGGGTTGCTCTTCACTCGGTGGGATTTTTCAAACTTAGGCGAGTACGGAACTGCAGCTAAGCCCCCGAGTGAGAGGGTTGCTCTTCACTCGGGGGGATTTTTCAAACTTAGGCGAGTACGGAACTGCAGCTAAGCCCCCGAGTGAGAGGGTTGCTCTTCACTCGGTGGGATTTTTTAAACTTAGGCGAGTACGAAACTGCAGCTAAGCCCCCGAGTGAGAGGGTTGCTCTTCACTCAGTGGGATTTTTTAAACTTAGGCAAGTACGGAACTGCAGCTAAGCCCCCGAGTGAGAAGGTTGCTCTTCACTCGGTGGGAGTTTTTTTAAACTTAGGCGAGTACGGAACTGCATCTAAGCCCCCGAGTGAGAGGGTTGCTCTTCACTTAGTGGGATTTTTTTAAACTTAGGCGAGTACGGAACTGCAGCTAAGCCCCCGAGTGAGAGGGTTGCTCTTCACTTGGTGGGATTTTTTAAACTTAGGCGAGTACGGAACTGCCGCTAAGCCCCCGAGTGAGAGGGTTGCTCTTTACTCGGTGGGATTTTTTAAACTTAGGCGAGTACGGAACTGCAGCTAAGCCCCCGAGTGAGAGGGTTGCTCTTCACTCGGTGAGATTTTTTAAAACTTAGGCGAATCGGATTCGCAGCTAAGCCCCCGAGTGAGAGGCTTGCTCTTCACTCGGTGGTTGTTTTTTGAAACTTAGGCGAATCGGATTCACGGCTAAGCCACCCACTGGGGATTTTGAACACATGTATAAGTAATAACAATCATTCATAAGACTGTAAACCATGTCTTTGATAAAAAATACTGAAAGGTACTTCTTATTACATCACAACAGTCTGAACTCTTAAGTATAAAAGTGGCGGAGCAGCTCCGCATTCCAAGCGCGTGGCTCGTCTTTATTGTGCTCCACATTGTAGAGGTGATATGCTCCGTTGTGGAGCACCTTAGTGATGATGAAGGGGCCTTCCCAAGCGGGTGCAAGCTTATGCGGCTGTTGCTGATCCACTCGGAGAACGAGGTCCCCCTCTTGAAATGCTCGACCTCTCACATTTCTGGAATATAATCAACGAAGGTCTTGCTGATAGATAGTCGATCGGATCAAGGCCATCTCTCTCTCTTCCTCTAGAAGATCAACAACGTCCTGTCGAGCTTGTTCTGCTTCAGTTTCTGAGAAAAGTTCCACTCGGGGTGCATTGAGAAGCAAGTCACTCGGAAGCACAGCCTCAGCCCCATACACCAAGAAGAAGGGAGTCCGACCAGTCGACCGATTGGGAGTTGTTCTCAAACCCCAAAGCACTGATGGTAGCTCGTCGACCCAAGCGCCTGCTGCGTGCTTGAGGTCCCGCATCAATCGAGGTTTCAGCCCTTTGAGGATCAAACCATTTGCTCTCTCTGCTTGCCCATTCGACTGTGGGTGGGCAACTGAAGCATAGTCGACCCGAGTGCCTTGGGAAGCACAGAAAGCTCTGAACTCATCTGAATCAAAGTTTGACCCATTATTTGTGATGATGCTTTGAGGAACTCCATATCTGAAAGTTAACTCTCTGATGAAGCTGACAGCAGTACTTGATTCAAGGTTTTTGATAGGTTTAGCTTCAATCCACTTGGTGAACTTGTCGACTGCTACGAGCAGATGGGTGAAGCCACTCCTGCTAGTCCTCAAAGGCCCAACCATATCCAATCCCCAAATAGCAAATGGCCAAACAAGTGGAATGGTCTTCAAGGCTGATGCAGGCTTGTGGGACATGTTGGAGTAGAACTGACAGCCCTCACACTTGTCGACTATTTCTTTTGCCATATCATTAGCATGTGGCCAGTAAAACCCCGCTCGGTATGCTTTGGCCACGATGGTCCGAGAGGACGCATGGTGACCACAGGTCCCCGAGTGGATATCATTGAGGATCATTCGGCCTTCTTCTGGCGTGATGCATCTCTGAGCGACTCCAGTAACACTCTCTATGTAAAGTTGTCCACCCATCACAGTAAAGGCTTTGGATCGACGGACAATCTGACGAGCCTCTTCTTCATCCTCTGGGAGTTCTTTCCTGAGAATATATGCAATGTACGACACTGTCCAATCAGGAATAACGACCAAGACTTCCATGATTAAGTCGACCACCGCTGGGATTTCAACTTCAGTCGGATCAATGGAGCTCTTAGGTTGTGGGGGATCTTCTGTGAAGGGATCCTCCTGAACGGATGGCGCGTGAACATGTTCCAAAAACACATTGCTGGGAATAGGCTCCCTCTTGGAATCTATCTTTGCCAGGTCATCAGCTGCTTGGTTCTTCAGTCGGGGTATATGGTGAAGCTCTAGCCCCTCAAACTTCTTTTCCAATTTTCTCACTACATTGCAATAACCAGTCATAGCTGGACTCCTAACATCCCATTTCTTCATCACTTGATTGACCACCAAATCTGAGTCGCCATAGACCATTAGGCGACAGACGCCGAGTGAAATGGCCATACGCAACCCATACAGAAGTGCTTCGTATTCAGCTTCATTGTTGGAGGAATCAAAGTGAATCTGTAGGACGAAACTGAGTTTGTCGCCTCGCGGGGATACCAAGAATACTCCAGCACCAGAACCATTCAGCATCTTGGATCCATCAAAGAACATAGTCTAATGTTCTGACTGAATCTGAGTCGGCAGCTGCTGTTCAATCCACTCGACGAGAAAATCCGCTATTGCTTGGGATTTGATTGCTTTCTTTGCCTCGAACATGATATCCAACAGAAGGAGTTCAATCGCCCATTTGGCCACTCAACCAATTGCATCTCTGTTGTTCAAAATTTCTGACAATGGAGCGTCGCTGACGACTGTAATTGAATGATCTCAGAAGTAGTGCGCAACTTTCTTTGTGGTCAAGTAAATCCCATAGACAAGCTTCTGATAATGCGGATATCTCTGCTTGGATGGGGTTAAAACTTCAGAAATGTAATACACTGGGCGTTGAACCCTGTAGGTTTTACCTTCTTCTTCTCGCTCGACCGTGAGTACTGTACTGACGACTTGTCCAGTGGATGCAAAATAAAGCAGTAAAGGCTCTTTGCTTATTGGAGCAGCGAGCACCGGCTGGGTGGAAAGCAGGGTTTTGAGCTCTGCAAACGCTGCGTCAGCTTCAGGAGTCCACTCGAACTTATCAGATTTCTTTATCAGTCGGTAAAGAGGCAAAGCCTTTTCACCGAGACGAGAAATGAATTGACTCAAAGTGGCCAAACAACCAGTAAGCTTCTAAACGTCGTGTACGCGCATAGGGCATTTCATTCGGAGTATTGCACCAACTTTCTCTGGGTCTGCATCGATCCCACGTTCGGAAACAAGGAAACCGAGTAACTTGCCACCTGGAACTCCAAACGTACACTTCGACGGATTGAGCTTGATATCATATCTCCTCAGATTGGCAAAGGTTTTAGCGAGGTCAGTCAGCAGGTCGGAACCTTTACGTGACTTAACAAATTTGAGTGAGCAGGCACTTCTGTATCATGCGCATGAATGTGGCACCAGCATTTTTGAGACCAAAGGGCATGGTGACATAGCAAAAGCACCCGAATGGGGTGATAAAAGCTGTTTTTATTTCATCGGGTCCATACAGTCGGATCTGATGGTACCCAATATGCATCCAGGAAAGACAACCGCTCACATCCCGCAGTCAAGTCGACTATCTGATCGATGTGAGGAAGAGGGAAGTGATCCTTCGGGCAGGCCCGACTGATATGCTTGAAGTTGATACACATACGGAGTGAATCATCTTTCTTAGGAACCATGACGACATTGGCGAGCCACTCAGAGTGGTAAATCTCTCGGATGAACTCAGCTGCCAGAAGCCGAGCCACTTCCTCGCCAATTGCTTTTCTCTTCTGTACGGCGGACCGCTGGAGATGCTCTTTAACTGGTTTTACCTTTGGGTCGACTCGCAAACGGTGCTCAGCCAGTCCCCTGGGGCCCACCTTGAAGGAAATATGCCCTAGAGGCAATAATAAAGTTATTATTTATTTCCTTATTTCATGATAAATGTTTATTATTCATGCTAGAATTGTATTAACCGGAAACTTAGTACATGTGTGAATACATAGACAAATAGAGTGTCACTAGTATGCCTCTACTTGACTAGCTCGTTGAATTAAAGATGGTTAAGTTTCCTAGCCATAGACATGAGTTGTCATTTGATTAACGGGATCACATCATTGGAGAATGATGTGATTGACTTGACCCATTCCGTTAGTTTAGCACTTGATCGTTTAGTATGTTGCTATTGCTTTCTTCATGACTTATACATGTTCCTATGACTATGAGATTATGCAACTCCCGAATACCGGAGGAACACTTTGTGTGCTACCAAACGTCACAACGTAACTGGGTGATTATAAAGGTGCTCTACAGGTGTCTTCGATGGTGTTTGTTGAGTTGGCATAGATCGAGATTAGGATTTGTTACTCCGATCGTCGGAGAGGTATCTCTGGGCCCTCTCGGTAATGCACATCACTATAAGCCTTGCAAGCAATGCGACTAATGAGTTAGTTGCGGAATGATGCATTACGGAACGAGTAAAGAGACTTGCCGGTAACGAGATTGAACTAGGTATTGAGATACCAACGATCGAATCTCGGGCAAGTAACATACCGATGACAAAAGGAACAACGTATGTTGTTATGCGGTTTGACCGATAAAGATCTTCGTAGAATATGTAGGAGCCAATATGAGCATCCAGGTTCCGCTATTGGTTATTGACCGGAGACATGTCTCGGTCATGTCTACATAGTTCTCGAACCCGTAGGGTCCGCACGCTTAACGTTCGGTGACGATTTGTATTATGAGTTTATGTGATTTGATGACCGAAGGTAGTTCAGAGTCCCGTATGAGATCGGGGACATGACGACGAGTCTCGAAATGGTTGAGACGTAAAGATCGATATATTGGACGACTATATTCGGACATCGGAAAGGTTCCGAGTGATTCGGGTATTTTTCGGAGTACCGGAGAGTTACGGAAATTCGTATTGGGCCTTAATGGGCCATACAGGAAAGAAGAGAAAGGCCTCAAAGGGTGGCCGCACCCCTCCCCATGGACTGGTCCGAATTGGACTAGGGAGGGGGCGCCCCCTTCCTTCCTTCTCCATCTCCCTTCCCTTTTTCCTATTCCATGTGGGAGGTGGAATCCTACTAGGACTAGGGGAGTCCTAGTAGGACTCCACACTTGGGCGCGCCCTATGAGGGCCGGCCTCCTCCTCCCTCCATCCTTTATATACGTGGCCAGGGGCACCCCATAGACACAACAATTGATCATTGATCTTTTAGCCGTGTGCGGTGCACCCCTCCATCATAATCGACCTCGGTCATATCGTAGCGGTGCTTAGGCGAAGCCCTGCGTCGGTAGCATCATCATCACCGTCACCACACCGTCGTGCTGACGGAATTCTCCCTCGAAGCTCTGCTGGATCGGAGTTCGTGGGACGTCATCGAGCTGAACGTGTGCTGAACTCGGAGGTGCCGTACGTTCGGTACTTGGATCGGTCGGATGTACAACTACATCAGCCGCATTGTTCTAACGCTTCCGCTTTCGGTCTACGAGGGTACGTGGACAACACTCTCCCCTCTCGTTGCTATGCATCACCATGATCTTGCGTGTGCGTAGTAAATTTTTTGAAATTACTACGTTCCCCAACAGTGGCATCCGAGCCAGGTTTATGCGTAGATGTTATATGCACGAGTAGAACATAAGTGAGTTGTGGGCGATACAAGTCATACTGCTTACCAGCATGTCATACTTTGGTTCGGCGGTATTGTTGGATGAAGCGGCCCGGACCGACATTACGTGTACGCTTACGCGAGACTGGTTCTACCGACGTGCTTTGCACACAGGTGGCTGGCGGGTGTCAGTTTCTCCAACTTTAGTTGAACCGAGTGTGGCTACGCACGGTCCTTGAGAAGGTTAAAACAGCACTAACTTGACAAACTATCGTTGTGGTTTTGATGCGTAGGTAAGAATGGTTCTTGCTCAGCCCATAGCAGCCACGTAAAACTTGCAACAATAAAGTAGAGGACGTCTAACTTGTTTTTGCAGGGCATGTTGTGATGTGATATGGTCAAGACATGATGCTATATTTTATTGTATGAGATGATCATGTTTTGTAACGGAGTTATCGGCAACTGGCAGGAGCCATATGGTTCTCGCTTTATTGTATGCAATGCAATCGCCCTGTAATTGCTTTACTTTATCACTAAGCGGTAGCGATAGTCGTAGAAGCAATAGTTGGCGAGACGACAACGATGCTACGATGGAGATCAAGGTGTCACGCCGGTGACAATGGTGATCATGACGGTGCTTTGGAGATGGAGATCAAAGGCACAAGATGATGATGGCCATATCATATCACTTATATTGATTGCATGTGATGTTTATCCTTTATGCATCTTATTCTGCTTTGATTGACGGTAGCATTATAAGATGATCTCTCACTAAATTTCAAGGTATAAGTGTTCTCCCTGAGTATGCACCGTTGCGAAAGTTCGTCGTGCCGAGACACCACGTGATGATCGGGTGTGATAAGCTCTATGTTCAAATACAACGGGTGTAAGCCAGTTTTACACACGCAGAATACTCGGGTTAAACTTGACGAGCCTAGCATATGCAGATATGGCCTCGGAACACTAAGACCGAAAGGTCGAGCGTGAATCATATAGTAGATATGATCAACATAGTGATGTTCACCATTGAAAACTACACCATCTCACGTGATGATCGGACATGGTTTAGTTGATTTGGATCACGTGATCATTTAGATGACTAGATGGTTGTCTATCTAAGTGGGAGTTCTTAAGTAATATGATTAATTGAACTTTAATTTATCATGAACTTAGTACCTGATAGTATTTTGCTTGTCTATGTTGTTGTAGATAGATGGGCCGTGCTGTTGTTCCGTTGAATTTTAATGTGTTCCTAGAGAAAACTAAGTAGAAAGATGTTAGTAGCAATGATGCGGATTGGATTCGTGATCTGAGGATTATCCTCATTGCTGCACAGAAGAATTATGTCCTTGATGCACCGCTAGGTGACTGACCGATTGCAGTAGCAGATGCAGACGTTATGAATGTTTGGCAAGCTCGATATGGTGACTACTTGATAGTTTAGTGCACCATGCTTTATGGCTTAGAATCGGGGCTTCAAAGACGTTTTGAACGCCACGGAGCATATGATGTTCCAAGAGTTGAAATTAGTATTTCAGACTCATGCCCATGTCGAAAGGTATGAGACCTTTGACAAACACTTTGCCTACAAGATGGAGGAGTATTGCTCAACTAGTGAGCATGTGCTTAGAATGTCTGAGTACTACAATCACTTGAATCAAGTGGGAGTTAATCTTCGAGATAAGATAGTGATTGACAGAGTTCTCTAGTCACTATCACCAAGTTACTAGAACTTCGTGATGAACTATAATATGCAAGGGATAACGGAAACGATTCCCAAGCTCTTCGTGATGCTGAAATCGACGAAGGTAGAAATCAAGAAAAGCATCAAGTGTTGATGGTTGACAAGACCACTAGTTTCAAGAAAAGGGCAAAGGGAAGAAGGGGAACTTCAAGAAGAACGGCAAGCAAGTTGGTGCTCAAGTGAAGAAGCCCAAGTCTGGACCTAGGACTGAGACTGAGTGCTTCTACTGCAAAGGGACTGGTCACTGGAAGCGGAACTGCCCCAAGTATTTGGCGGATAAGAAGGATGGCAAAGTGAACAAAGGTATATTTGATATACATGTTATTGATGTGTACTTTACTAGTGTTTATAGCAACCCCTTAGTATTTGATACTAGTTCAGTTGCTAAGATTAGTAACTCGAAACAGGAGTTGCAGAATGAACAGAGACTAGTTAAGGGTGAAGTGATGATGTGTGTTGGAAGTGGTTCCAAGATTGATATGATCATCATCGCACACTCCCTATACTCTCGGGATTAGTGTTGAACCTAAATAAATGTTATTTGGTGTTTGCGTTAAGCATGAATATGATTTGATCATATTTATTGCAATATGATTATTCATTTAAAGTCAGAGAATAATTGTTGTTCTGTTTACATGAATAAAACCTTCAATGGTCATACACCCAAGGTGAATGGTTTATTGAATCTCGATAGTAGTGATACACATATTCATAATATTGAAGCCAAAAGATGCAAAGTTAATAATGATAGTGCAACTTATTTGTGGCACTGTCGTTTAGGTCATATTGGTGTAAAGCGCATGAAGAAATCCATGTTGATGGGCTTTTGGAATCACTTGATTATGAATCAGTTGATGCTTGCGAACCATGCCTCATGGGCAAGATGACTAAAACGCCGTTCTCCAGAACTATGGAGCGAGCAACAGATTTGTTGGAAATCATACATACTGATGTATGTGGTCCGATGAATGTTGAGGCTCGCGGCAGGTATCGTTACTTTCTCACCTTCAGAGATGATTTGAGCAGATATGGGTATATATACTTGATGAAACATAAGTCTGAAACATTTGAAAAGTTCAAAGAATTTCAGAGTGAAGTGGAGAATCATTGTAACAAGAAAATAAAGTTTTTTTTATGCGACTTGATCACGGAGACGAATATTTGAGTTACGAGTTTAGCCTTGAATTAAAACAATGTGGAATAGTTTCACAAACTCATGCCACCTGGAACACCACAACATAATGGTGTGTCCGAACGTCATAACCGTACTTTATTGGATATAGTGCAATCTATGATGTCTCTTACCGATTTACCACTATTGTTTTGGGGTTATGCATTAGAGAGAGCTGCATTCACGTTAAATAGGGCACCATCTAAATCTGTTGAGATGACACCATATGAACTGCGGTTTGGCAAGAAACCAAGGTAGTCGTTTCTTAAAGTTTGGGGTTGCGATGCTTATGTGAAAAAGTTTCATCCTGATAAGCTCAAACCCAAATCAGAGAAATGTGTCTTCATAGGATACCCAAAGGAGACAGTTGGGTACACCTTCTACCATAGATCCGAAGGCAAGACATTCGTTGCTAAGAATGGTTCCTTTCTAGAGAAGGAGTTTCTCTCGAAAGAAGTGAGTGGGAGGAAAGTAGAACTTGATGAGGTAACTGTACCTGCTCCCTTATTGGAAAGTAGTTCAGCACAGAAATCTGTTCCTGTGACTCCTGCACCAATTAGTGAGGAAGCTAATGACGATGATCATGTAACTTCAGATCAAGTTACTACCAAACCTCGTAGGTCAACCAGAGTGAGATCCGCACCAGAGTGGTACGGTAATCCTGTTCTGGAGGTCATGTTACTTGACCATGACGAACCTACGAACTATGAGGAAGCGATGATGAGCCCAGATTCCGCGAAATGGCTTGAGGCCATGAAATCTGAGATGGGATCCATGTATGAGAACAAAGTGTGGACTTTGGTTGACTTGCCCGATGATCGGCAAGCCATAGAAAATAAATGGATATTCAAGAGGAAGACGGACGCTGATAGTAGTGTTACTATCTACAAAGCTAGACTTGTCGAAAAAGGTTTTTGACAAAGTTCAAGGTGTTGACTACGATGAGATTTTCTCACTCGTAGCAATGCTTAAAGTCTGTCCGAATCATGTTAGCGAATTGCCACATTTTATGAAATCTGGCAAATGGATGTCAAAACTACATTCCTTAATGGATTTCTTAAAGAAGAGTTGTATATGATGCAACCAGAAGGTTTTGTCGATCCTAAAGGTGCTAACAAAATGTGCAAGCTCCAGCGATCCATCTGTGGACTGGTGCAAGCATCTCGGAGTTGGAATATACGCTTTGATGAGTTGATCAAAGCAGATAGTTTTATACAGACTTGCGGTGAAGCCGGTATTTACAAGAAAGTGAGTGGGAGCACTACATCATTTCTGATAAGTATATGTGAATGACATATTGTTGATCGGAAATAATGTAGAATTTTCTGGAAAGCATAAAGGAGTATTTGAAAGGAGTTTTTCAAAGAAAGACCTTGGTGAAGCTGCTTACATATTGAGCATCAAGATCTATAGAGATAGATCAAGACGCTTGATAAGTTTTTTCAATGAGTACATACCTTGACAAGATTTTGAAGTAGTTCAAAATGGAACAGTCAAAGAAAGAGTTCTTGTCTGTGTTACAAGGTGTGAAATTGAGTAAGACTCAAAGCCCGACCACGGCAGAAGATAGAGAAAGAATGAAAGTCATTCCCTATGCCTCAGCCATAGGTTCTATAAAGTATGCCATGTTGTGTACCAGATCTATTGTATACCCTACACTGAGTTTGGCTAGGGAGTACAATAGTGATCTAGGAGTAGATCACTGGACAACGGTCAAAATTATCCTTAGTGGAATAAGGCTATGTTTCTCGATTATGGAGGTGACAAAAGGTTCATCGTAAAGGGTTACGTCGATGCAAGTTTTGACACTGATCCAGATGACTCTAAGTCTCAATCTGGATACATATTGAAAGTGGGAGCAATTAGCTAGAGTAGCTCCGTGCAGAGTATTGTTGACATAGAAATTTGCAAAATACATACGGATCTGAATGTTGCAGACCCGTTGACTAAACTTCTCTCACAAGCAAAACATGATCACACCTTAGTACTCATTGGGTGTTAATCACATGGCGATGTGAACTAGATTACTGACTCTAGTAAATCCTTTGAGTGTTGGTCACATGACGATGTGAACTATGGGTGTTAATCACATGGTGATATGAACTATTGGTGTTAAATCACATGGCGATGTGAACTAGATTATTGACTCTAGTGCAAGTGGGAGACTAAAGGAAATATGCCCTGGAGGCAATAATGAAGTTATTATTTATTTCCTTATTTCATGATAAATGTTTATTATTCATGCTAGAATTGTATTAACCGGAAACTTAGTACATGTGTGAATACATAGACAAACAGAGTGTCACTAGTATGCCTCTACTTGACTAGCTCGTTTAATCAAAGATGGTTAAGTTTCCTAGCCATAGACATGAGTTGTCATTTGATTAACGGGATCACATCATTATAGAATGATGTGATTGACTTGACCCATTCCGTTAGCTTAGCACTTGATCATTTAGTATGTTGTTATTGCTTTCGTCATGACTTATACATGTTCCTATGACTATGAGATTATGCAACTCCCGAATACCAGAGGAACACTTTGTGTGCTACCAAACGTCACCACGTAACTGGGTGATTATAAAGGTGCTCTACAGGTGTCTCCGATGGTGTTTGTTGAGTTGGCATAGATCGAGATTAGGATTTGTCACTCCGATCGTCGGAGAGGTATCTCTGGGCCCTCTCGGTAATGCACATCACTAAAAGCCTTGCAAGCAATGTGACTAATGAGTTAGTTGCGGAATGATGCATTACGGAACGAGTAAAGAGACTTGCCGGTAACGAGATTGAACTAGGTATTCAGATATCGACGATCAAATCTCGGTGAAGTAACATACCGATGACAAAAGGAACAACGTATGTTGTTATGCGGTTTGACCGATAAAGATCTTCGTAGAATATGTAGGAGCCAATATGAGCATCCAGGTTCCGCTATTGGTTATTGACCGGAGACGTGTCTCGGTCATGTCTACATAGTTCTCGAACCCGTAGGGTCCGCACGCTTAACGTTCGGTGACGATTTGTATTATGAGTTTATGTGATTTGATGACCGAAGGTAGTTCAGAGTCCCGGATGAGATCGGGGACATGACGAGGAGTCTCAAAATGGTCGAAACGTAAAGATCGATATATTGGACGACTATATTCAGACATCGAAAAGGTTTCGAGTGATTCGGGTATTTTTCGGAGTACCGGAGAGTTACGAGAATTCGTATTGGGCCTTAATGGGTCATACGGGAAAGGAGAGAAAGGCCTCAAAGAGTGGCCGCACCCCTCCCCATGGACTGGTCCGAATTGGACTAGGGAGGGGGGCGCCCCCTTCCTTCCTTCTCCTTCTCCCTTCCCTTTTTCCTATTCCATGTGGGAGGTGGAATCCTACTAGGACTAGGGGAGTCCTAGTAGGACTCCACACTTGGGCGCACCCTATGAGGGCCGGCCTCCTCCTCCCTCCATCCTTTATATACGTGGCCAGGGGCACCCCATAGACACAACAATTGATCATTGATCTTTTAGCCGTGTGCGGTGCACCCCTCCATCATAATCGACCTCGGTCATATCGTAGCGGTGCTTAGGCGAAGCCCTACGTCGGTAGCATCATCATCACCGTCACCACACCATCGTGCTGACGGAACTCTCCCTCGAAGCTCTGCTGGATCGGAGTTCGTGGGACGTCATCGAGCTGAACGTTTGCTGAACTCGGAGGTGCCGTACGTTCGGTACTTGGATCGGTCGGATGTACAACTACATCAGCCGCGTTTTTCTAACGCTTCCGCTTTCGGTCTACGAGGGTACGTGGACAACACTCTCCCCTCTCGTGGCTATGCATCACCATGATCTTGCGTGTGCGTAGTAAAAAATTTGAAATTACTACGTTCCCCAACAGTGGCATCCGAGCCAGGTTTATGCGTAGATGTTATATGCACGAGTAGAACATAAGTGAGTTGTGGGCGATACAAGTCATACTGCTTACCAGCATGTCATACTTTGGTTCGGCGGTATTGTTGGATGAAGCGGCCCGGACCGACATTACGCGTACGCTTACGCGAGACTGGTTCTACCGACGTGCTTTGCACACAGGTGGCTGGCGGGTGTCATTTTCTCCAACTTTAGTTGAACCGAGTGTGGCTACGCCCGGTCCTTGAGAAGTTTAAAAGAACACTAACTTGACAAACTATCGTTGTGGTTTTGATGCGTAGGTAAGAACGGTTCTTGATCAGCCCGTAGCAGCCACGTAAAACTTGCAACAACAAAGTAGAGGACGTCTAACTTGTTTTTGCAGGGCATGTTGTGATGTGATATGGTCAAGACATGATGCTATATTTTATTGTATGAGATAATCATGTTTTGTAACGGAGTTATCGGCAACTGGCAGGAGCCATATGGTTGTCGCTTTATTGTATGCAATGCAATCGCCCTGTAATTGCTTTACTTTATCACTAAGCGGTAGCGATAGTCGTAGAAGCAATAGTTGGCGAGACGACAACGATGCTACGATGGAGATCAAGGTGTCGCGCCGGTGACGATGGTGATCATGACGGTGCTTTGGAGATGGAGATCAAAGGCACAAGATGATGATGGCCATATCATATCACTTATATTGATTGCATGTGATGTTTATCCTTTATGCATCTTATTCTGCTTTGATTGACGGTAGCATTATAAGATGATCTCTCACTAAATCTCAAGGTATAAGTGTTCTCCCTGAGTATGCACCGTTGCGAAAGTTCGTCGTGCCGAGACACCACGTGATGATCGGGTGTGATAAGCTCTATGTTCAAATACAACGGGTGTAAGCCAGTTTTACACACGCAGAATACTCGGGTTAAACTTGACGAGCCTAGCATATGCAGATATGGCCTCGGAACACTGAGACCGAAAGGTCGAGCGTGAATCATATAGTAGATATGATCAACATAGTGATGTTCACCATTGAAAAACTACTCCATCTCACGTGATGATCGGACATGGTTTAGTTGATTTGGATCACGTGATCATTTAGATGACTAGATGGTTGTCTATCTAAGTGGGAGTTCTTAAGTAATATGATTAATTGAACTTTAATTTATCATGAACTTAGTACCTGATAGTATTTTGCTTGTCTATGTTGTTGTAGATAGATGGCCCGTGCTGTTGTTCTGTTGAATTTTAATGTGTTCCTAGAGAAAACTAAGTTGAAAGATGTTAGTAGCAATGATGATGATTGGATTCGTGATCTGAGGATTATCCTCATTGCTACACAGAAGAATTATGTCCTTGATGCACCGCTAGGTGACTCACCGATTGCAGGAGCAGATGCAGACGTTATGAATGTTTGGCAAGCTCGATATGGTGACTACTTGATAGTTTAGTGCACCATGCTTTAAGGCTTAGAATCGGGGCTTCAAAGACGTTTTGAACGCCACAGAGCGTATGATGTTCCAAGAGTGGAAATTAGTATTTCATACTCATGCCCATGTCGAAAGGTATGAGACCTTTGACAAACACTTTGCCTACAAGATGGAGGAGAATTGCTCAACTAGTGAGCATGTGCTTAGAATGTCTGAGTACTACGATCACTTGAATCAAGTGGGAGTTAATCTTCCAGATAAGATAGTGATTGACAGAGTTCTCTAGTCACTATCACCAAGTTACTAGAACTTCGTGATGAACTATAATATGCAAGGGATAACGGAAACGATTCCCAAGCTCTTCGTGATGCTGAAATCGACGAAGGTAGAAATCAAGAAAAGCATCAAGTGTTGATGGTTGACAAGACCACTAGTTTCAAGAAAAGGGCAAAGGGAAGAAGGGGAACTTCAAGAAGAACGGCAAGCAAGTTGGTGCTCAAGTGAAGAAGCCCAAGTCTGGACCTAAGACTGAGACTAAGTGCTTCTACTGCAAAGGGACTGGTCACTGGAAGTGGAACTGCCCCAAGTATTTGGCGGATAAGAAGGATGGCAAAGTGAACAAAGGTATATTTGATATACATGTTATTGATGTGTACTTTACTAGTGTTTATAGCAACCCCTCAGTATTTGATACTAGTTCAGTTGCTAAGATTAGTAACTCAAAACAGGAGTTGCAGAATGAACAGAGACTAGTTAAGGGTGAAGTGACGATGTGTGTTGGAAGTGGTTCCAAGATTGATATGATCATCATCGCACACTCCCTATACTTTCGGGATTAGTGTTGAACCTAAATAAATGTTATTTGGTGTTTGCGTTAAGCATGAATATGATTTGATCATATTTATTGCAATATGATTATTCATTTAAAGTCAGAGAATAATTGTTGTTCTGTTTACATGAATAAAACCTTCAATGGTCATACACCCAAGGTGAATGGTTTATTGAATCTCGATCGTAGTGATACACATATTCATAATATTGAAGCCAAAAGATGCAAAGTTAATAATGATAGTGCAACTTATTTGTGGCACTGCCGTTTAGGTCATATTGGTGTAAAGCGCATGAAGAAATCCATGTTGATGGGCTTTTGGAATCACTTGATTATGAATCAGTTGATGCTTGCGAACCATGCCTCATGGGCAAGATGACTAAAACGCCGTTCTCCAGAACTATGGAGCGAGCATCAGATTTGTTGGAAATCATACATACTGATGTATGTGGTCCGATGAATGTTGAGGCTCGCGGCGGGTATCGTTATTTTCTCACCTTCACAGATGATTTGAGCAGATATGGGTATATCTACTTGATGAAACATAAGTCTAAAACATTTGAAAAGTTCAAAGAATTTCAGAGTGAAGTGGAGAATCATTGTAACAAGAAAATAAAGTTTTTTATGCGACTTGATCGCGGAGACGAATATTTGAGTTACGAGTTTAGCCTTCAATTAAAACAATGTGGAATAGTTTCACAAACTCATGCCACCTGGAACACCACAGCATAATGGTGTGTCCGAACGTCATAACCATACTTTATTGGATATAGTGCAATCTATGATGTCTCTTACCGATTTACCACTATCGTTTTGGGGTTATGCATTAGAAAGAGTTGCATTCACGTTAAATAGGGCACCATCTAAATCCGTTGAGATGACACCATATGAACTGCAGTTTGGCAAGAAACCAAAGTAGTCGTTTCTTAAAGTTTGGGGTTGCGGTGCTTATGTGAAAAAGTCCAATCCTGATAAGCTCAAACCCAAATCGGAGAAATGTGTCTTCATAGGATACCCAAAGGAGACAGTTGGGTACACCTTCTATCACAGATCCGAAGGCAAGACATTCGTTGCTAAGAATGGATCCTTTCTAGAGAAGGAGTTTCTCTCGAAAGAAGTGAGTGGGAGGAAAGTAGAACTTGATGAGGTAACTGTACCTGCTCCCTTATTGGAAAGTAGTTCATCACAGAAATCTGTTCCTGTGACTCCTGCACCAATTAGTGAGGAAGCTAATGATGATGATCATGTAACTTCAGATCAAGTTACTACCAAACCTCGTAGTTCAACCAGAGTGAGATCCGCACCAGAGTGGTACGGTAATCCTGTTCTGGAGGTCATGTTACTTGACCATGACAAACCTACGAACTATGAGGAAGCGATGATGAGCCCAGATTCCGCAAAATGGCTTGAGGCCATGAAATCTTAGATGGGATCCATGGATGAGAACAAAGTGTGGACTTTGGTTGACTTGCCCGATGATCGGCAAGCCATAGAAAATAAATGGATCTTCAAGAGGAAGACGGACGCTGATAGTAGTGCTACTATCTACAAAGCTAGATTTGTCGAAAAAGGTTTTTGACAAAGTTCAAGGTGTTGACTACGATGAGATTTTCTCACTCATAGCGATGCTTAAAGTCTGTCCGAATCATGTTAGCGAATTGCCACATTTTATGAAATCTGGCAAATGGATGTCAAAACTACATTCCTTAATGGATTTCTTAAAGAAGAGTTGTATATGATGCAACCAGAAGGTTTTGTTGATCCTAAAGGTGCTAACAAAATGTATAAGCTCCAGCGAACCATCTATGGACTGGTGCAAGCATCTCAGAGTTGGAATATACGCTTTAATGAGTTGATCAAAGCAGATAGTTTTATACAGAATTGCGGTGAAGCATGTATTTACAAGAAAGTGAGTGGGAGCACTACATCATTTCTGATAAGTATATGTGAATGACATATTGTTGATCGGAAATAATGTAGAATTTTCTGGAAAGCATAAAGGAGTTTTTCAAAGAAAGACCTCGGTGAAGCTGCTTACATATTGAGCATCAAGATCTATAGAGATAGATCAAGACGCTTGATAAGTTTTTTCAATGAGTACATACCTTGACAAGATTTTGAAGTAGTTCAAAATGGAACAGTCAAAGAAAGAGTTCTTGCGTGTGTTGCAACGTGTGAAATTGAGTAAGACTCAAAGCCCGACCACGGCAGAAGATAGAGAGAGAATGAAAGTCATTCCCTATGCCTCAGCCATAGGTTCTATAAAGTATGCCATGTTGTGTACCAGATCTGTTGTATACCCTACACTGAGTTTGGCTAGGGAGTACAATAGTGACCTAGGAGTAGATCACTGGACAGCGGTCAAAATTATCCTTAGTGGAATAAGGCTATGTTTCTCGATTATGGAGGTGACAAAAGGTTCGTCGTAAAGGGTTACGTCGATGCAAGTTTTGACACTGATCCAGATGACTCTAAGTCTCAATCTGGATACATATTGAAAGTGGGAGCAATTAGCTAGAGTAGCTCCGTGCAGAGCATTGTTGACATAGAAATTTGCAAAATACATACGGATCTGAATGTTGCAGACCCGTTGACTAAACTTCTCTCACAAGAAAAACATGATCACACCTTAGTACTCTTTGAGTGTTAATCACATGGCGATGTGAACTAGATTACTGACTCTAGTAAATCCTTTGAGTGTTGGTCACATGACGATGTGAACTATGGGTGTTAATCACATGGTGATGTGAACTATTGGTGTTAAATCACATGGCGATGTGAACTAGATTATTGACTCTAGTGCAAGTGGGAGACTGAAGGAAATATGCCCTAGAGGCAATAATAAAGTTATTATTTATTTCCTTATTTCATGATAAATGTTTATTATTCATGCTAGAATTGTATTAACCGGAAACTTAGTACATGTGTGAATACATAGACAAACAGAGTGTCACTAGTATGCCTCTACTTGACTAGCTCGTTGAATCAAAGATGGTTAGGTTTCCTAGCCATAGACATGAGTTGTCATTTGATTAACGGGATCACATCATTACAGAATGATGTGATTGACTTGACCCATTTCGTTAGCTTAGCACTTGATCGTTTAGTATGTTGCTATTGCTTTCTTCATGACTTATACATGTTCCTATGACTATGAGATTATGCAACTCCCGAATACCAGAGGAACACTTTGTGTGCTACCAAACGTCACAACGTAACTGGGTGATTATAAAGGTGCTCTACAAGTGTCTCCGATGGTGTTTGTTGAGTTGGCATAGATCGAGATTAGGATTTATCACTCCGATTGTCGGAGAGGTATCTCTGGGCCCTCTCGGTAATGCACATCACAATAAGCCTTGCAAGCAATGTGACTAATGAGTTAGTTGCGGAATGATGCATTACGGAATGAGTAAAGAGACTTGCCGGTAACGAGATTGAACTAGGTATTGAGATATCGACGATTGAATCTCGGGCAAGTAACATGCCGATGACAAAAGGAACAACGTATGTTGTTATGCGGTTTGACCGATAAAGATCTTCGTAGAATATGTAGGAGCCAATATGAGCATCCAGGTTCCGCTATTGGTTATTGACCGGAGACGTGTCTCGGTCATGTCTATATAGTTCTCGAACCCGTAGGGTCCGCACGCTTAACGTTCGGTGACGATTTGTATTATGAGTTTATGTGATTTGATGACCGAAGGTAGTTCAGTGTCCCGGATGAGATCGGGGACATGACGAGGAGTCTCGAAATGGTCAAGACGTAAAGATCGATATATTGGACGACTATATTCAGACATCGGAAAGGTTCCGAGTGTTTCAGGTATTTTTCGGAGTACCGGAGAGTTATGAGAATTCGTATTGGGCCTTAATGGGTCATACGGGAAAGGAGAGAAAGGCCTCAAAGGGTGCCCGCACCCCTCCCCATGGACTGGTCCGAATTGGACTAGGGAGGGGGGCGCCCCCTTCCTTCCTTCTCCTTCTCCCTTCCCTTTTTCCTATTCCATGTGGGAGGTGGAATCCTACTAGGACTAGGGGAGTCCTAGTAGGACTCCACACTTGGGCGCGCCCTATGAGGGCCGGCCTCCTCCTCCCTCCATCCTTTATATTCGTGGCCAGGGGGCACCCCATAGACATAACAATTGATCATTGATCTTTTAGCCGTGTGCGGTGCACCCCTCCATCATAATCCACCTCGGTCATATCGTAGCGGTGCTTAGGCGAAGCCCTGCGTCGGTAGCATCATCATCACCGTCACCACACTGTCGTGCTGACGGAACTCTCCCTCGAAGCTCTGCTGGATTGGATTTCGTGGGACGTCATCAAGCTAAATGTGTGCTGAACTTGGAGGTGTCGTACGTTCGGTACTTGGATCGGTCGGATCGTGAAGACGTACGACTACATCAGCCGCGTTGTTCTAACGCTTCCTCTTTCGGTCTACGAGGGTACGTGGACAACACTCTCCCCTCTCCTTGCTATGCATCACCATGGTCTTGCGTGTGCGTAGTAAATTTTTTGAAATTACTACGTTCCCCAACACACCTGGCATGTCAGAAGGTTTCCATGTGAAGATGTCCCAGTTCTCACGGAGGAACTGGATGAGCGCTTCTTCCTATTTGCTGTCGAGCGTCATTGAGATATGAGTCGGAGCAGCATTGGATCGGTCGGGTGAATATGAACTGACTTTGTTTCACCGGACGACTGAAATGCAGAATCTGAGGCAGGCTTCTTGGCCCGCAGCAAATCACTCGGATCTGCATTCTTCTGATATTCCTGCATTTCAACTGCTGCCATCTGTTCATCAACAATTTTCGAGCCCTTCTGAAGGCACTCTTCTGCTTTCTGCCGATTACCAGTAACTGTGATCACACCTCTGGGACCAAGCATCTTCAACTTAAGATAGATATAACACGGTCGAGCCATGAAACGAGCATATGCAGGCCTGCCCAGAATAGCGTGATAAGCACTTTGAAAATCTATCACTTCAAATGTCAACTTTTCCTTACGGTAAGTCTTCGAATCACCGAAAACCACGTCAAGAGTGATCTGATCGAGTGATTCAGCTTTCTTTCCAGGGATAACGCCGTGGAAGCTCATGTTGCTCTCACTAAGCTTGGACATCGGAATGCCCATCCCCTTCAGGGTTTCAGCGTAAAGAATATTTAGACCACTGCCACCATCCATCAACACTTTGGTCAGTCGAGTGCCTCCAACCACTGGGTCGACTACCAACGCTTGCCGCCCTGGAGTGGCAGCGCGTGCTGGGTGATCGGACTGGTCAAATGTGATTGCAGTTTGCGACCACTTCAAATATGCCGTCGTTGCCGAGGCAACCATGTTTACTTCTCTGTTTATGAATTTCAGTCGACTTTTGCTCTCAATGTCAGCAAAAATCACCAAGGTGGAATTGACATTGGGGAAACCATCATCCTCTTGTTTGTCCTCATCCTTATCAGACTCCTTCTCTTTCTCACTGGGTTGTTTCTCTCGGAATTGCTGGATAAGGAGTCGACACTGTCGAGTGGTATGCTTGGGATAAATCAGATTTCCCTCTTCGTCTTTCTTGGTGTGAACGTGACATGACAAATCCAACACATCATTCCCTGCTTGATCTTTCACCTTCTTGGGGGTCCAGAGCCCCTTAGGTTTTCCTTTAAACTTTCCTTGGATCACTGCTGCAGTTTCACCAGGTCCTGCAGGCTCAGCTTTACGTTTCTGTTTCCGATTGGAATTACCTTCTCCGGTGTCTTGGCCGACTGGTTTGCTCTTGCCACTGCGGAGTCGGTCTTCTTCTTCACCATTTGCATACCAAGTGGCTATTTCCATCATTCGGGTCAGGGTCATGTCTCCTGTCCGACCGAATTTTAGGTTAAGCTCACGATACCGAACACACTCTTTGAAGGCGCATACTGCTTGATGCTGCGACACATTCTCCACTGTGTGATGCAAAGTGGTCCACCTCTGGATGTAATCCCTCAAAGTTTCATTCGGTTTTTGCACACAATGATGTAATTCTGCCAACCCTGCAGGTCATTTGCATGTACCTTCAAACGTTCTGACGAACACTCGCGCTAACTCTTCCCAGCTGAATATACTGCCTGGGGTCAACTGATTCAACCAGGCTCTAGCTGATCCTTCAAGCATCAAGGGGAGGTGCTTCATGGCCACCTCATCTTGCCACCACCGATCTGTGCAGCCACTCGGTAATCCTCAAGCCAAGTGTCAGGCTTGGACTCACCAGTGAACTTGCTAACTCCAGTCACCAACCTGAAGTTGGGAGGAATCTCTGCAGCCCTGATGGCTCTGCTGAAACACTCTGGACCGAAAACATGAACTCTGCTGCCAGTCAGGCGATCTCTGTCAAGTCCCTCTCTGTGTGCTCTGTTCCTGTCGACCAGACCTTGAACGAGAATCGATCTCGCATCCAAACCTGGCTCCCTTGGGTCGACTGGTACCCTTCGTTCACCACTGTGCGGGCACCTGTCATCATATTGCCGAGGCACATGTGATCCACTCCTCGGAGGAGGTGTGGGCACCCGACGGCGGTCATCACGGCCGAGTCGGTGATCATACTGCTCGTGGTTCCGACCTACATACTGATCCTGACGATGCCCATGTCCCTCACGCCGCAGGGGCGATCTTGGGCTGTGGGCTGACTGCACTGTGTTAGCCATCACAGATCTGCTGTGTATTTTGTTACGTGACTGAGATACTGCTGTGTTCTGCTCTCCTGCTGCTCGCAGCAACGCTCTGATTTGCATCAAACCTCTTCCAGCCTCCGACTGAGACGGCTGAATAGACTCTGCTATACGGGCAGCGGCTGTAAGATTTTGAATTGGAGTGCGGTATACCTGTGGTTCAGGCGGAAACAGTTGTCGTTGCCGTCGACTGGACTAAGGGATCTGCCGCCGAGCGCGCTCGTCGAGTGTATGCTGAAGGTTCTCCAGTTGAGTGCGCTCAGCAAAAGTGGCCAGGCGCGCCGCCTCCAAGGCCCGGCCCTCGGAGGTTTCTCCGACGATGGGCGTGTGGAGTGCCTCCACGTTGCGGCGGTGAAGTTCCTCCCTCTGCTATGAGGTGAGGGCTTCGGGATGATACTCCTCATGAACCTGTGACGGATCGCCGCCTCCGTCGACGCGACGAAAACTAGGCGGGCTGCGCGGTGTGTTGACCATCAGGACTTCTGCCGCAGGGTCGCTGCTGTTGCATTCGGACAGGGTCTCAACGGAGCCAGTCGACAGATCGAGCAGGCCGTAGAGAGTTTCGTCAGGCTCGATTGCCGCGACTTGGGGGTGGCCGACTGGCGTGCCACCGTGTGCTTCACCCACCGCTGAAGCCGCGACCGACCAGATCGTTTGTGAGGCGCACAGCGGGGAGCGAAGACACTGCAGGAGCCGACCGATACTGGGTCGACGGCTGCCGCAAAAGGACGCCGCGAACACATGCGCGAAAGTGCGTCACCCTGCGGACGAGGAGCGCCTCGACGTCGAGAGGGGCCTCCTGGAGCCAGGCGGAGTCGTCGGCGACGAAGACGAGCGCACCGAGATGGATCTCGCGGCCCTCAGCCAAACCACCGCCGGAAACACATGATGATGGGAATCGGAAAAATGCAACCTCACCGGAAAGTCGCTAAGACACTTGCCCCACGGTGGGCGCCAACTGTCGTGGTTCTAAGTCTGACACTAGAATAGGGGGTATGTATGGAGAGGCAAGATCCTAGCTACGGTCAAGTTGTGCACGCAAGATTTACGAGTTCAGGCCCTTCGTGGAGGAAGTAACAGCCCTACGTCTCAGTGCCCGGAGGCTCGGTCGATTGGATTATGCGTGGAGTTACAGGGTGTGCGAACCCTTGTGCCAGTGGAGGGGGTGGCTTATATAGAGTGCGCCAGGACCCCAGCCAACCCACGTTACAAGGAGTTCAATGTACATAAAGAGGGAACGTTACTGGTAACGCCATCATTAAAGTCATATAAATGATCATTAAGACTACGGAGTGAACACCCGACCGTTGTCATTCAGAGTGACTTTAGATCTTATGTTCTTCGAGTGGTTTCTGGTATGGTCGAATGAATATATCTTGGTCGAATGGAATTGGGTTATCCGGATGAACCCTCAGTCGAGTGGGTTGCGTCCTGTGGTGATTTCAGTCGGTAGAATCTGCTGCCCTTTGAATGTCCTTGACTGCAGGGCAATGTCCTTGGGTAGGGTGCTTAGATCAGGTCTATTGCCCTACCCTAGGTACATGTTATCATCAACGGACGCGCGTGCGCTCGCCTACTCCTGTCCCCGGGCCCGCTGGTCTGTGGCACATTGGCCTCCCGTCTCACCCCCCGGCCAACAAGCAACCCTCACCCGCCTCCTCCGTCGCCGACGCCGCCACCCATTTTTTCGGCGACTCTTCCAGCTGTCGCCGCCTCCACATCCGCCCAGCAACGCCGCCCCTCCCTCCCCGTCGCCCTCCGCCGCCGTTTTGCCGCCGGGGAGCAAACTGCTTCCCACCGCCGCTTCCCACACCGCACAGCCGCCCGCGACCAAGAAGCCACCTCGCCGCCCCTGCCACATCCGGCCGGCACGCTCGTCGGACGCCGTCACACTCGTCAGACGCCGGCAGGGTAGCTAGATGGTCAGTGGGCGCCGCGACTCCCCTCGCCGGCCGTCTCCTTCGTCGACGCCCGCAAGCTGTTCGACAGTTTGCCAAGGTACGAAATGGACTCCGCCGACGAGTTCTTTTTCCACAATTTCCTTTGCGACTCCGACGATTCATCGTCCGACGACGAGGAGATATTGGCTGTCGTGTTGGTCCATCACCACCTCAACAGCCAGCGGCCGTTGTTCTGTGGCTCCATTCCGGGCCACCTTCGAGCATTGAATCGCAACCGAGAGAGCGGGCATTTCCTTCTCTGGAAGGACTATTTTGATACAACAAACCCGTTGTTCAAACATCACAAATTCCACCACCGGTTCCGTAAGAGTAGGCATGTTTTCAACCGTATTAGAGAGGGAGTGGTCGGCTATGATGACTACTTCGAGTGCAAAGAGGATGCCGTCGGCAAGATTGGTTTCTCCTCTTATCAGAAATGCACTGCCGCCATCCGAATGCTTGCATACGGAGTGCCCGGTGATCTCATTGACGAGTACGTCCGTATGAGCGAGTCTACATGCCTAGAGTCCCTGTATAAGTTCTGCAAGGCTGTTATTGCTGTGTTTGGCCCTGAGTACTTGAGAGAGCCGACAGCTGAAGATACAGCCCGTTTGTTGGCGATGAATGCCAGCAGGGGCTTTCCGGGGATGCTTGGCAGCATAGACTGCATGCACTGGGAGTGGAAGACATGCCCTTCTGCTTGGCAAGGGCAGTATAAGGGACATGTCAGGGCTTGCACTGTCATACTAGAGGCCGTGGCGTCTCAAGATCTCTGGATCTGGCACTATTTCTTTGGCATGGCTGGATCACACAATGATATCAACGTGCTTCAGCGCTCGCTGGTGTTTGCTAGGCTTGCCGAAGGCAACAGCCCACCGGTGAACTTTACTGTCAACGGCCACAACTACGACAAAGGGTACTATCTGGGTGACGGTATCTATCCTCAGTGAACCACTATTGTCAAGACAATACTCAGCCCTGTCGGGGAGAAAAGGAAAAGATTTGCCCAAGAGCAAGAGAGTGCTAGGAAGGATGTCGAGCGTGCCTTTGGTGTTTTGCAATCTCGATGGGGCATCGTTCGGTATCCTGCTAATACTTGGAGCACGCAGAAATTGTGGGAGGTGATGATTGCTTGTGTGATCATGCACAATATGGTCGTAGAAGACGAGCGCTCGGAACGTCTGTACGATCAAGGCTTTCAGTTTCAGGGTGAGAATGTTGTGCCTGAGCATGGAGTAGCGGCAACATTTGAGCAGTTCACTCAATTTCATGAAGACATGCGTGATTGGGAAACTCACGTGCAACTGCAAAATGATTTGGTTGAGCATATGTGGGCTCATGTTGGCAACCAATAGATGTATCTTCTTTTATTCGTTTGCAAAACTATGTGAAACATTTTTATTTGTATTTGGCTTGTAAAACTATACTATTTATTTGGGCGGCCAGACTAAACATTTTCATTTGACAATATGTTGAATGCAAATCAATATACATATGGGTCGGCGCGTTGGGCACACTGCCAACCCAAATGCAAAACTGAGCGGACGCCGGGCGGACGGCCGACCCAAACGGACAAAAAGCGGACAAATGCGCCGTCCGTTTGGGTCGACCCGTTGGGTTGCTCTTAGAAAAAAAACAGAAAAGAAAAAGGAGTTTGTTTGTGCAAAGTAGAGAGCAAAAAGGTGAGCAACAGCCAAGAGACGGTGCAAAATGGCAGTGCCCAGTGGTACTGGTATGGGTCCCAGCTAGCCAGTGCAGTGCATCATCATCATCCAGCTAACAACAGCAGCTTTGTTTTGGTGAGCTCAGTTTCAAAAATAGCCCCACAGGTCATGTGGGAGCTAGCCGAATCCACACAAGAATCGCAATCCCCACCTCCTCCTGAGAGCAGATAGATACCTCTCCCTGTCCGTGTCTCCTCTCCAGGTCCAGGACAGGATTAATCAATGAATCAATCAGCTGCAGGCCTGCGCCTGATTTCCCATTATACTAATGCTATTAGCGGCAAGGCAACCGTTTGGTTTGGGGCCTCTTCCCTCCCTCCGAAGCTAGCTTAGCTTAAACAGAACAGGACGGCTTGCCATTTGTCCCTCTCTGGGCTTGGAGCTTTCCTTCTTCTTCCGGCGCTAGCTGCTCTTGATTTGCTTTGCTTTGCTGGGGGAGAGAGAGCGCTCTCCAGATCGAGCAACAACCCACGACTCCTCAGGTCAGTGGAGCCTTTCTTTCTTTCTCGCCTTCTCGCCTTCAGGTTCCTGAGAGCCGTGTTCTTGTTCTTGTTCTCTTACGCTAAATCTCTGGCCATCTGTAGCCTTATTATCACTCTAGGTTAATTACTTACCAATGCGGTTCTGCTTGGCGCTCGCAGGTTGCGGTTCCACGACGGACGAGCAAAAAAAATAAAATAAAAACTGGTGACCTGAGTAGGGTTTATCCGCTCCAAATTGCGGCGGCGGAGGGTCGTCCAGGGGAGAGATGAAATCCTCCGCCAATTTCCTGTCGATCCTGGTGCTGCTGGTGTTCCTGGCCGCGGAGAATGCGCGGGCGCAGCCCCAGCCGATCCTCATAAACTGCGGCTCGGATTCCACCACCAGCGTCGATGCCAGGACATGGATTGGGGATTCTTCCCCTTCCAACAACTTCACGCTCAGCTTCCCCGGGGCCATCGCCTCGGCGGCTCCGGCTCCGGCTCCGGGAGTTGATGGAGAACAAGACCCGTACGGAGATTTGTACAAGACCGCCCGTGTCTTCAACGCCTCCTCCAGCTACAGGCTCGCCGTCGCCCCCGGGAGCTACTTCCTCCGCCTCCATTTCAGCCAGCAGTTCGCCAATCTCGGCGCCCAGGAGCCCATCTTCAGTGTCGCGGCAAATGGCCTGAGGCTGCTCTCCAAGTTCAGCGTCCACGGAGAGATTTCTTGGAGGGATTCTCAGATCAACTCAACGAGCAGCGTCATCGTCAAGGAGTACCTTCTCAATGTCACTTCTGGTAAACTGGGCATTGAGTTCACCCCCGATGAAGGGTCCTTCGCCTTCATCAATGCCATGGAGGTTCTACCTGTGTCTGGCACCTCAATTTTTGATTCAGTCAACAAGGTGGATGCTCATGGGTTGAAAGGCCCTTTTAGCCTCGACGGCGACGGGATCGAGACCATGTACAGGCTGTGTGTGGGATGCATCGATGTACTGCCGAGGAAAGAGGATCCAGGATTGTGGAGGAGGTGGGATAAAGATGAGCATTTCATATTCTCTCTCAACGCCGCGAATTCCATCTTCAACTCTTCCAACATAAGTTATGTGTCTGCTGATGATCCCACAGTAGCCCCTTTGAGGCTCTATCAGAGTGCAAGGGTGCCAACAGAGAGTTCGGTCTTGGGAAAGAAGTTCAATGTCTCATGGAGCTTTAACATTGACCCTGGCTTTGATTACTTGGTCCGGCTGCATTTCTGCGAGCTGCAGTATGACAAGGCTGAGCAACGCAAGTTCAAGATTTACATAAACAACAAGACCGCTGCAGAGAGCTATGATGTGTTTGCCAGAGCTGGGGGCAAGAACAAGGCCTTTTATGAAGACTTCCTTGATGCTGCCTCACCTCAGATGGACACTCTTTGGGTTCAGCTGGGGGCTGAGTCTTCAGCAGGTTCCGCGGCTGCTGATGCTCTTCTCAATGGCATGGAGATCTTTAAGGTCAGCCGGGAAGGAAATCTTGCCCATCCAACCGTCAGGATTGGAGGCATCAGTGGTGGTGCAAGCAAACCAAAACGGAGCCCCAAGTGGGTGCTAATTGGTACTGCTTCCGGTCTGATAATTTTTATCGCAATTGCTGGTGGTCTTTATTTTGGTTTCAATCTGCGACGGAAGAAAAATAGTTCAGCCAGCAAAGCCAAGGACAATCTCCATGGTGCTACACATACGCGTTCTCCCACTCTTCGCACAGCTGGGGCATTTGGGAGCAACAGGATGGGCAGGCGGTTCACCATTGCAGAAATCAGAACAGCCACCGTGAACTTTGATGAGTCCTTGGTGATTGGGGTTGGAGGCTTTGGCAAGGTCTACAAGGGTATAATGGAGGATGGCACTCGGGTGGCAATTAAGAGGGGGCATACAGATTCTCACCAGGGTCAGGGTGTGAAGGAATTCGAAACTGAGATCGAGATGCTCTCAAGGTTGCGGCACCGGCACCTTGTGCCCTTGATTGGCTATTGTGATGAGCAAAACGAGATGGTCTTAGTTTATGAGCACATGGCAAATGGCACATTAAGGAGCCATCTTTATGGAAGTGACCTTCCTGCTCTTACATGGAAGCAAAGGCTTGAAATATGTATCGGCGCAGCACGAGGGCTTCACTACCTTCACACCGGGCTTGACAGGGGTATAATCCACAGGGATGTCAAGACTACCAACATTTTGTTAGACGACAACCTTGTTGCCAAGATGGCAGATTTTGGCATCTCAAAAGATGGTCCAGCTTTAGATCATACTCATGTTAGTACTGCTGTCAAAGGGAGTTTTGGTTACCTCGATCCAGAGTACTATAGGAGACAGCAGTTAACGCCAAGTTCAGATGTGTACTCTTTTGGTGTCGTGCTGTTTGAAGTGCTGTGTGCTCGACCAGTCATAAATCCAACCCTGCCAAGAGACCAAATAAACCTTGCTGACTGGGCTCTGAACAGGCAAAGGCACAGGTTACTTGAGACCATAATCGACCTTCGATTGGATGGAAATTACACACTGGCGTCCGTCAAGAAATCCAGCAAGATAGCAGAAAAATGCCTGGCAGATGAGGGGGTGAACCGGCCTTCGATGGGCGAAGTCCTCTGGCACCTAGAGAGTGCTTTGCAGTTGGAACAAGGTCATCCGCAAAGCACAAATGCTGATGGTTGTTCAGACCCTCAACTGAAGCCTTCTGATGTACCTACCCGTGTGGCGTGCATCAAAGAAGATGAGCAATCCACTCGTCCAGGCTCCCACAATTCAGATGGGCAAGTTGTTGATGTCAAGATTGAGGTGCCATGATACAGAAGGGCTTTCGAAGTTTCAAGCAAAATGAATAGGGTGGGTGTCCAGCTAACAACATGCTTAGGTGCATGTCACTTGTAGTACTGTAACGCCATATGTCGAGGTCCCTACAATATACTGAAATTCTTTTGGTACAGTAGAGCAAAAATATTTCTGTTTTGCTAACAGCCTCTTGCAGAAATGTAGGGAAAGGCTGCGTACAATAGACCCAAAATGGTCGGACCCTTCCCCAGACCCTGCGCAAGCGGGGGCTACATGCACTGGGGCTGCCCCTTTTTTAGTGCAAAAAAATGGTTTATGATGTCAATTTGATTGATTCTTTGTAACACGCTGGAACCAAATGCTATGCAGAGCATTAGCGGAGACGTGCTAAGAGAAAACAAATTGAACAATTTCCTCATGAGCTGTCCCATATTTCAGTTATGTCATGTTCAGCTATTTTGTTCAAGTCAGACTCTGTGCACTCATATCCACTGCCTTGTTAGCTGAAGGCGTAGCATTTTGCTGATTATTTAGTCTTTATTACATCAATTGCACAACATATAAGACCATTATTTGCATATCGGAGACTTATTGCTTTTGGTAATTAAGTATAGGGATATATGTGTCCGAATATCTACCCTAGATGATGTAAATCCTTGCATGGTACATAATCTGGTTTACGGTACCAAGCTTCAAGAAGCCAAAGCACTAGTATTGTAAACAAGCAGAGCACCACCCAGCAGAATTCCAGCAAGAGTAGCCACCCAGAGCAACAACCCTGTCTTTCCTGCATAAACCAAGGCATGAATGTTATTTCTTTCCCAAAGAAAAGAGGCAACTGAAGCGAGAGCTTTAAGATCATTGTTTCCGGATAGTTGTGTGTGCTTACCTCCCGCGTAGTAGTCACCACTTGGAGACCATTCTTCTGGGTTATATATTGGGCTACAATAAAGACATCACAAATATCATAAATGCAATGAAAACTGAGGGCAGTAGATGAATTCTGAATGCTATTATTTTCACTGTTTCATCCTGCCAGTGCAGTAGCTGGGCATCTTCTTGACTTTTTTATCATCTAATTTCTAAACAGTACAGCCTGCTTTTTTTTTTTTATTGAGGTGAATGTTCTACCTGTACCCATCAACATTTGCTCCATACTTGCTGGCAAACTGGTAGACGCCCTTCCCCTGATAAAAATGTGCAATATTAAGTGATGAATAATGATACTTATTAGTAAGAAAACACATTTCTTCAGCCTGAAAACTAACCTTGGCTGGCCTTCCAGATGCATCAACACCATCTTTCAGTTCCAATCCTCCCCCGGGCCCTAGATGTTAAGAAAGCACAATTTCATAGCTTTTGTAGGATATACTCAGCTATATTGATAAACAAAACAAATGCTATCCAATAGGCCAGTAATAGTTCCTTTTTATTCCTAGAAATTCCGTATAACAGAAGGTGGATTTTATAGCATGTACTGACCGAAAGGCTGAGAAGTCTGAACTTTCTTTGCCTTTTTGGACATTACTCTGAAAGATGATGATCGTGCTGAAGGCTGGATGCGCTGGAGCTGCGACTGCCCAGAAAATGGCGATGGAGATGATTTCAGAGCCATAGAAGCCATGATTGAGGTCGCCATGCGAATAACAGTAAGCTCTCGCTCTTCCTTTTTGCTGCTAGTCTAATTTGCTTTGCTAAATCGTGTGCAATACTTGCCTTAAATACAAGAAAACAGGTTGGATGTAGCAGCATGTGATTAAGCTTAGTTTGACAAGTGTCAGTTGATGTGTGGTGCCAATGGGCTCATGGATCACTACCGTCTGACTAGTCGTTGTTCTTCACAGGATCAACTGAAGATGATAGAACTTGAAGGAAACATCT
Source organism: Aegilops tauschii subsp. strangulata (assembly GCF_002575655.3). Classification (NCBI taxonomy): domain Eukaryota; kingdom Viridiplantae; phylum Streptophyta; class Magnoliopsida; order Poales; family Poaceae; genus Aegilops; species Aegilops tauschii. Next base: position 310,727,428 of record NC_053036.3, read on the forward strand.
AGGTGGTGACAGTATAGTCCTGAGAGTTCCGCTTCCATCTTCACTGACAGAGATATGTAGTTTGTTCGTTTGTGAATAATTTCATATCGTTCGAGTTTCAGATAACTTATCGTCAACTGTGCCATAATAATCCGAATATTTTTTTAATATATGTAGAAGAAGATTATCCTTTGCATCTTTTTAGGGCTCTCTCCGGCTAGACTGTTCCATCTTGGACAGCATTTGTAAATTAAAACAATGTCTTTCTTAGAATTATTTCGTGAAAACCTATCTTTGTTAGTATTGTAAGCCTTTTTCGTCATATCTAGTGTCGTTAATGGCTTAAGGCTGCAACGTTTAGTTGCAGAAACAATGCCATAAATATAGTAAATACTTCTTTTTCTATTGGGTGCGGAGGACATGTACTTTCTTGATGTGCACAATGCTTTATGACCATATATAGTTTTGATAGAGGGCTATGCCAAATAGCAGAACCCTGCTCAAACAACTACAGTGTTGTTATAGCCAGCAATTTAAAACATTGAATATTTTTTTCCGAAAAGGAGGATAACCCCGGCCTCTGCATCAGAACGATGCATGCAGCCATATATTATTAATAATGCAAAATTCAGCAGTCGAACACAATCGACCCGGAAATAAAGCGGAAAACGAACCCTGAGGCCGTATACCTCGCGACAGTAACTCCCCAGATAGCCACCAACCCTATGATACAAGACACAACAGAAACGAAAAATACACAACTCCTAGGCTACGCCTTCAAGAAGGAATGTGAGTCCACCACAAGGTTGAACTCCGGATTCTCATCCCCAAAGCCAAGCTTCAATCCACCATCTTCAGCAAGGACACGACACAGGCGCGCGCCGACATAGCCCGATCAGAGATCTTGTATTTCCACCGGAGTGCATAAACTCGTCATTGAAGCCATCTGTATCATTCGCCCTTATCCGTCTACCGACACCTCGGTAGCCGGATACCTCTGGAGGAGACAACGGAAGACAAAGTCGTCCCATACCGCCTGCCTCCCGCTATTGTCGCACCACCTTCGACCCAACAACAACAGGCTAAACATGACACCTCCGCCAGAGCCACCGTGCATCACCTGCCGGTAGCAGGCATGACTTGACGTCTCTGTATAAGACGTTGTGCGTAGCATCCGCCGGTAGCGCATCCACCGGTGGCTTCACCTGCCGAAGTCAGGCACCGCCCGACAACTCCGAAAGAGGCACATGTGTCACCTGCCGAGCCGCATCGAACTCGATCTGTTGATGGAAGGGACGTCCCTACCGCCACCAGCCTCAGAAGGCCGTCACCACCTCGAGATCCAGACTCCGAGTCGCCTACACGACCCCGGAGTCCGCCACTGTTGATGAAGAGGGGCCGCCGCCCCGATTCTGGGTGCTACAGTGAGCACCCACCGTTGCGCCAGCCGCTCGTCGCCCATACAACGGCAACCGCCGCCTGTGATACCGCATCAAGCGCCATCGACGCCGGAGGAAGCTTCGGCCGCCACGCGCGTCCTGCGACGAGCCCGGGCACGGGATCCCAATATCCGCCACCACCGGCGCCGCCATAAGGACCCACCTCCTGGCCCGTCATCCCCGGTGGAGGGGACACCGCCACCACCATGGACGGATTTGAGCTAGGCGTCGCCGCCGCCACCGCCATCGGCCACGCCTAGCCCCACCTCCATCCTCAGGCCACGCACATCCGAACTCCACCCGCGCCACCAAGAACCACCGCCGGGTGCCGCCGCACCGCCGTGGATTGAGGGAGAGGCCGCCCCCACCGGATCCAGTGCCCTCGTCGCAGATCTGGGAGAAGGAGGAACAACCCTCCGCCACCGCTGGCCAACGCACGGGCTTAGTCCCGCGCCAACCCCAGGCGGCGACGGAGGGGGGGGGGAGATCGAGAGGGTCGATGGCGGCTGGGCTGTCACCTCTCGTGTCGCCCGCTAGGGGGGTGACGCGAGAGGGTCGATAGGATTGTGATGTACTGCCTTAAAACGTTGAATATGATACTTGTTGAGTGCTTTGTAATATCCAGCAATTATATGCAATATATGGTTTTTTTAAAGGAGGATTACCCTCAGCCTCTGCATCTGGGCGATGCATGCAACCATTTTATTAATTATTCACAAAGACCTTACAAAGTAGTACATCAGTCTGTCCGAGCCACTATCTTAGCAACAATTGTCGCTATTCCTAACCACTTGATGAAGGGTGCCGATAGTCCGAGCCTAATATCAAACAAACATTGCACCAAAGCCTAACATCTAAAGCCGGAGGCCCCAACCGAGCCACATACTGGGTTTGGGGTACAAACCGGTCCAACGCACTCTCATGTGTCGTCGCCGCCGTCTTCCACCAATCTATCTTCACAACAGAAGCTAACACACTGAGCTTGCCAGGCCTCTCTGCCATCAACGCCACCATGACGCCAGACAGCGTCCTCCTGCGCGAGTCCATCTTCGCGCATCAGACACCGAATCTCCACTGCGCCATGCCGCCGAGATCCGCCGCCATCAATGAGTAAGATGAAGCACTGCTCCACCAAAGAAGTCGTCCACTGGTCCCTTGAGCCCGTGTACACCTCCAAGAATGACGCCCCCAAGGGGGAAACGACGCCAGAGAGCCGTCGTCATCCGATCTACTGATCTAGGGTTTCCTCGGAGATAGTGGATAGAGGTATGGAGCTTCTCCACGGCAATGCCTTCAAGAAGGTAATGACACAAAACAGTGCCGCCATCATTGGCTTGGCAACAAGCCGAGAACGAGGTTTTCACCCGGATCCGCTCGACGAACCTCCGTCTCGCATCATGCGCACAGACCACCACCGATCTCCGCAGCCGTGGAGCGAGCAAGCCACTCTGGCCAGATCAAATCTGACCGGAGGGCCAACCACGCCCGCAGCAGACCAGCCCACCAAAGCCCTCCATGTCGCCGTCGATCCGAGATGTCGTAGCGCCGCGACTAGATGCAGCAGCTCCACCACTAGTCATCCGCCACCGCTCGCTGCCGGGAGCGAGCCACCGCTGCGGAGGCTCGGATCTAGGGGCGCACTTCCGCTTGCCCGGGTGCCCCGCGCCACCCTCGTGCACGAGAAGGAGATGCTCCTCCGCCACCGCCGTCAGCCGCCCGGGCTTAGCCCGGGGGCTTCCTCCAGCGGCGGCGGATGGGAGGGGTGGGATGGGGATAGCCCGGCGGCTAAGGTTGGGGCCCCTCGGCCGCCCGCGCGGGGGGCGGCGGAGGGGAGGGATGGGATGGGAAATATGTATCGTCTTTATCTTCATCTTTTCTTGCAGAATTAAACTCTGTTAAACTCTATGATGACTCAAGTGCCATTGTAGAACTTGATAACATTTGTGAGAGAGCTTGGCACTGAAACTTTAATCACGCTTGCACCATGCTGCTTAGAACATTACTAATTAATTATGGGCATTTACTGATTTGCGGGTAGTGATATTTGCATCCATTACATATGTCGTGACGGTTATAATCCGCACTACATATACACATCGTTTGGTGCATAGCTTGGTTTGCTGCACGTAGGCTTCAGGAAGCCAAGGCACTAGTATTGTAGACAAGAAGAGCACCGCCCAGCAGAATTCCAGCAAGAGCCCAGAGAAACAGCCCTGTCTTTCCTGTATAGCATAAATCAAGATAGTAAAAAAGGTCAAAATTAATGAATTTAAGATACAGTAAACATTTTATGATGCGCTTAAAAGAAACGCCAGTCTACGCGTACCTCCAACATAAACGTCACCGCTTGGAGACCATTCTTCTGGTGTATATATAGGGCTGCAACGCAGTAAGAACCACATAAGATGTTTTTGTTTTTTGAAAGAGATGTCTGAATTATGTTTTTACTGATAAAAACTGTAGGTTTGGGTTTGCGTGTTTTTACCTGTACCCATCAACATTTGCTCCATACTTGTCGGCAAACTGGTAAACACCCTTCCCCTTTTTAAATTGGGAAGTTATTTAGCGATGCACAGCAGTGATAATTTTGTCAGGTCTACTTTCTTGAGCTTATGACTGAACTTGGCTACCCTTCCAGACGCATCGACGCCTTCCTTGAACACCACTCCACCACCAGGCCCGACAAGTTGACACACACACAAATTCATGCGAAGCTAGTTCTCAACTCTGAATATTACAGCATAGGGTTGGACAGTCTGGACCTTCTTGGCCTTCTTGGCCACTATGAGCAACGACGGCCTCGGCCTCGCCGATGGTCGCACGCCTCGAAGCTTGGATCGTTGTAACAGAGGAGAGGGAGATGGTTTCAGAGCCAAAGGTGCCATGACAGAGGCAGACATGTTGTTTGTGCAACACTCGCTCACTCACTCTCTTTGAGTTTAACTTGGTTTCTCCCACGGCTAATGCATGGTTTAAATACAGAGGGGGCTGAGAGTGACAGGGATTTGACGGTCTATTTTTAGACCGGACGGTGGCTATAATGGTGTGCCATGATCACGTGAACAACCCTTGTCTCTTGCTTGGCTGATTAGAAACGGCGCACTTATGAAATCTGGAATGGATAAGTACCCGGGGTTTCGCCTTCCTTTTATAGTTCCCTGGTGGAGAAATTTCAGGTCAGGTGTTCCCTCACAGGTCAATTTCGAGGGGGCCACTTTGGATCATCTCATCTTTAACAGTAACATCAGAATATGGCAATGCTATTTGTAAGCCAAAGTGGTTTGTCAAAAATTATTTACAAGCAAGGCTTACGTGGTGTCCAAAAAACTGAATGCCCATGCATCCAGATGGTGTGAAAATTCTGAAGGTCCACGCATCCAGATGGCCGAAAGACGAAATGATCACCCAAGACGTAAAATGCTACTCTCAACATAGCATTCATATAAAGATATTTTAGTATATCCAAATACTTACAAAGTTCTCTCAACATGGAAGCATGTCACCTCATCATGCAACATGCATGAAAGGGACTCACCTCAACATGCAAACATGGATGATAATTTAAATTCTATTGTGCTGTTTATATTCATTAAATATTTTACATATTTATAGTAATCTTTTCTTTTTGCGGGTACATCATCTATATAGTAATCAAACACAACAAATCATTTGTATTGTCAGTTTTCATTGAAACATATCACAAAACATTCCTGAAACAATGTGCGGGGTATTATCTACATAGTAACATATGTTTGTGCATGCAAAAGAAAAATACATTCATATTACTTAACCAAGGAATTTATTGTTGTTCTTGTCTTCTTCTTGATCCTTGAGGCATAGTTGAATCAGAAAAGGACACAACTAACTATTGAATTACCTTATACAGTAGGTTGTATATATTGGTATATCTTTAGAACTGAGAGCTTCGTAACATAATTGGGTACAAGTTAAGGCATCTTCAACACAAATCCCTACTCTAGCATCAGATGTCTATGATGAACGGCCCGGACACATTTAGGTCTCCAACGTGGACCTCTATTCCGCCCCGAGGCAGTCGGGAAGCCTGCATCGACAGAGCGTGGAAGGGACTAGCACCACCCATTTTGTTGGTTAGGTCTCCTGCCTCTTGCTGGCAGACAACGAGCTTGGGGTCAGCTTCGTGAGTCAGGTGCTGGTATTGCGGCCAGCTTGGGGTCGACGGCGGTGTGTTCTTCTTTCTCATGTGTTACTCTTCGGTTGCCCATCGCGTGGTGCATGCTCAAGGCCCTCCCATGGTTGTTGTGTTGCGGCGAGCATTGAACTCTTGGTGTTGTCTCGGTTCACCTTTGCCCATGATGGCGCAATGATGCTTCCCCAACTTGCTAAACGTTTTGACTTCCTCTGGCGGAGCTACCAGTCAAGGTTCTGAAGGAAATATGCCCTAGAGGCCATAATAAAGTTGTTGTTTATATTTTCTTATATCATGATAAATGTTTATTATTCATGCTAGAATTGTATTAACCGGAAACTTAGTACATGTGTGAATACATAGACAAAACAGAGTGTCCCTAGTATGCCTCTACTTGACTAGCTCGTTAATCGAAGATGGTTAAGTTTCCTAACCATAGACATGTGTTGTCATTTGATGAACGGGATCACATCATTAGAGAATGATGTGATGGACAAGAACCATCCGTTTAGCTTAGCATAATGATCGTTAAGTTTTATTGCTATTGCTTTCATCATGACTTATACATGTTCCTCTGACTATGAGATTATGCAACTCCCGAATACCGGAGGAACACCTTGTGTGCTATCAAACGTCACAACATAACTTGGTGATTATAAAGATGCTCTGCAGGTGTCTCCGATGGTGTTTGTTGAGTTGACATAGATCGAGATTAGGATTTATCACTCTGTGTATCAGAGAGGTATCTCTGGGCCCTCTCGGTAATGCACATCACTACGAGCCTTGCAAGCAATGTGACTAATGAGTTAGTTACGGGATGATGCATTACGGAACGAGTAAAGAGACTTGCCATTAACGAGATTGAACTAGGTATGATGATACCGACGATCAAATCTCGGGCAAGTAACATACCGATGACAAAGGGAATGACGTATGTTGTTATGCGGTTTGACCGATAAAGATCTTCGTAGAATATGTAGGAGCCAATATGAGCATCCAGGTTCCGCTATTGGTTATTGACCGGAGATGTGTCTCGGTCATGTCTACATAGTTCTCGAACCCGTAGGGTCCGCACGCTTAACGTTCGATGACGATTTGTATTATGAGTTATGTGATTTGATGACCGAAGTTTGTTCGGAGTCCCGGATGAGATCACGGACATGACGAGGAGTCTCGAAATGGTCGAGAGGTAAAGGTTGATATATTGGAAGGTTATATACGGACATCGGAATGGTTCCGACAAGGTTCGGGGATTTTTCGGAGTACCGGGAGGCTATCGGAACCCCCCGGGATAGTTATTGGGCCTAATGGGCCATAGTGGAGGAGAGGAGGGAGGCCACAGGAGGTGGGGCGCGCCCCCTTGCCCCAATCCGTATTGGACAAGGGGAGGGGGTGCGGCCCCCCTCTTTCCTTCTCCCTCTCCCTCCTTTCCCCTTTCCCCTCTCCGTTGGAAGGAAGGGGGGCGAATCCTACTAGGTTTGGAGTCCTAGAAGGACTCCCCCCTTGGCGCGCCTTCCCCTTGGTCGGCCTCCTCCTCCCCCCTCCTTTATATACGTGAGCAAAGGGGCACCCCAAAGAACAACAGACAACCTCTTAGCCGTGTGCGGTGCCCCCTCCACAGTTTAACACCTCGGTCATATCATCGTAGTGCTTAGGCGAAGCCCTGCGCCGGTAACTTCATCATCACCATCGCCACACCGTCGTGCTGACGGAACTCTCCCTCGATCCTCTACTGGATCAAGAGCTCGAGGGACGTCATCGTGCTGAACGTGTGCTGAACACGGAGGTGCCGTACGTTCGGTACTTGGATCGGTTGGATCCTGAATACGTTTGACTACATCAACCGTGTTACTAAACGCTTCCGCTTTCGGTCTACGAGGGTACGTGGACACACTCTCCTGTCTCGTTGCTATGCATCTCCTAGATAGATCTTGCGTGATCGTAGGAATTTTTTTTGAAATACTGCGTTTCCCAACAGTGGCAGTCGAGCGAGGTCTATGGGTAGATGTTATATGCACGAGTAGAACAGAATGAGTTGTGGGCGATAATAGTCATACTGCTTACCACCAACGTCTTACTTTGATTCGGCGGTATTGTTGGATGAAACGGCCCAGACCGACATTACATGACCGCGTTCATGACACTGGTTCTATCGACGTGCTTCACACACAGGTGGCTGGCGGGTGTCTGTTTTTCCAACTTTAGTTGAATCGAGTGTGACTACGGCCGGTCCTTGTTGAAGGTTAAAACATCACACTTGACACAAAATCGTTGTGGTTTTGATGTGTAGGTAAGAACGGTTCTTGCTAGAAGCCCGTAGCAGCCACGTAAAACTTGCAACAACAAAGTAGAGGATGTCTAACTTTTTTTTGTAGGGCATGTTGTGATCCGATATGGTCAAGACGCGATGAGATATAAATTGTTGTATGAGATGATCATGTTTTGTAACGTAGTTGTCGGCAACTGGCAGGAGCCATATGGTTGTCGCTTTATTGTATGCAATGCAATCGCCCTGTAATTGCTTTACTTTATCACTAAGCGGTAGCGATAGTCGTAGAAGCAATAGTTGGCGAGACGACAACGATGCTACGATGGAGATCAAGGTGTCGCGCCGGTGACGATGGTAATCATGACGGTGCTTTGGAGATGGAGATCAAAGGCACAAGATGATGATGGCCATATCATATCACTTATATTGATTGCATGTGATGTTTATCCTTTATGCATCTTATTCTGCTTTGATTGACGATAGCATTATAAGATGATCTCTCACTAAATTTCAAGGTATAAGTGTTCTCCCTGAGTATGCACCGTTGTGAAAGTTCGTCGTGCCGAGACACCACGTGATGATCGGGTGTGATAAGCTCCACGTTCACATACAATGGGTGCAAGCCAGTTTTGCATGTGCTGAATACTCTGGTTAAACTTGACGAGCCTAGCATATGCAGATATGGCCTCGGAACACTGAGATCGAAAGGTCGAACGTGAATCATATAGTAGATATGATCAACATAGAGATGTTCACCATTGAAAACTACTCCATCTCACGTGATGATCGGACATGGTTTAGTTGATATGGATCACGTGATCATTTAGATGACTAGAGGGATGTCTATCTAAGTGGGAGTTCTTAAGTAATATGATTAATTGAACTTTAATTTATCATGAACTTAGTCCTGATAGTATTTGCATATCTATGTTGTAGATCAATAGCTTGCGATGTAGCTCCCCGTTTAGTTTTTGATATGTTCCTAGAGAAAACTAAGTTGAAAGATGATGGTAGCAATGATGCGGACTGGGTCCGTGATCTGAGGATTATCCTCATTGCTACATAGAAGAATTATGTCTTTGATGCACCGCTAGGTGACAGGCCTATTCCAGGAGCAGATACAGACGTTATGAACGTTTGACAAGGTCGGTATGATGACTACTTGATAGTTTGGTGCACCATGCTTTACGGCTTAGAACCGGGACTTCAAAAATGTTTTGAACGCCATGGAGCATATGAGATGTTCCAAGAGCTGAAAATGATATTTCAGACTCATGCCCGTGTTAAGAGGTATGAGACCTGTGAGAAGTACTTTGCCTACAAGATGAAGGAGAATAGCTCAGCTAGTGAGCATGTGCTCAGAATGTCTGGGTATTACAATCGCTTGAATTAAGTGGGAGTTAATCTTCCAGATAAGATAGTGATTAACAGAGTTCTCTAGTCACTATCACAAAGTTACTAGAACTTCGTGATGAACTATAATATGAAAGGGATGATGAAATTGATTCCCAAGCTCTTCGCGATGCTGAAATCAGCGATGGTAGAAATCAAGAAATAGCATCAAGTGTTGATGGTTAACAAGACCACTAGTTTCAAGAAAAGGGGCAAGGGAAAGAAAGGGAACTTCAAAAATGGAAAGCAAGTTGTCACTCACGTGAAGAAGCCCAAAGTTAGACCCAAGCCTGAAATTGAGTGATTCTACTTCGAAGGAAATGGTCACTGGAAGCGGAACTGCCCCAAATACTTGGCGGATAAGAAGGATGGCAAAGTGAACAAAGGTATATTTGATATACATGTTATTGATGTGTACTTTACTAATGTTCATAGTAGCTCCTCGGTATTTGATACCGGTTCAAGTTGCAAAGATTTGTAACTCGAAAGAGGAGTTGCAAAATGAACAGATACTAGTTGAGGGAGAGGTGACGATGTGTGTTGGAAGTGATTCCAAGGTTGATAAGAACACCATCGCACACTCCCTTTACCTTCGCTATTAGTGTTGAACCTAAAATAAAATGTTATTTGGTGTTTGCGTTAAGCATAATATGATTGGATCATGTTTATTGCAATACGATTATTCATTTAAGTCAAAGAATAATTGTTATTCTGTTTACATGAATAAAACCTTATGTGGTCATACACCCAAGGTGAATGGTTTATTGAATCTCGATCGTAGTGATACACATATTCATAATATTGATGCCAAAAGATGCAAAGTTGACAATGATAGTGCAACATACTAGTGGCACTACCGTTTAGGTCATATTGGTGTAAAGCGCATGAAAAGCTCCATGCGGATAGACTTTTGGAATCACTTGATTATGAATCATTTGATGCTTGCGAACCATGCCTCATGAGCAAGATAACTAAGACTCCGTTCTCCGGAACAATGGAGCGAGCCACTGACTTATTGGAAATAATACATACCAATGTATGCGGTTCGATGAGTGTTGAGGCTCGCGGCAGGTATCGTTATTTTCTGACCTTCACAGATGATTTGAGCAGATATGGGTATATCTACTTAATGAAATACAAGTCTGAAACATTTGAAAAGTTCAAAGAATTTCAGAGTGAAGTTGAGAATCATCGTAACAAGAAAAATAAAGTTTCTACGATCTGATCGCAGAGGCGAATATTTGAGTTACGAGTTTGGCCTTCATTTAAAACAATGTGGAATAGTTTCACAACTCACGCCACCTGGAACACCACAGCGTAATGGTGTGTCCGAACATCGTAACCATACTTTATTAGATATGATGCAATCTATGATGTCTCTTACCAATTTACCACTATCGTTTTGGGGTTATGCATTAGAGACAGTTGCATTCACGTTAAATAGGGCACCATCTAAATCCATTGAGACGACACCATATGAACTGTGGTTTGGCAAGAAACCTAAGTTGTCGTTTCTTAAAGTTTGGGGCTGCGATGCTTATGTGAAAAAAATTTAACCTGATAAGTTCGAACCCAAATTGGAGAAATGTGTCTTCATAGGATACCCAAAGGAGACTGTTGGGTACACCTTCTGTTGGGGAACGTAGTATTTCAAAGATTTGCCTATGATCACACAAGATCTATCTAGGAGAAGTATAGCAACGAGCGGGGAGAGTGTGTCCACGTACCCTCGTAGACCGAAAGCGGAAGCGTTTAGTAACGCGGTTGATGTAGTCGAACGTCTTCGCGAATCCAACTGATCCAAGTACTGACCGCACAGCACCTCCGCGATCTGCACACGTTCAGCTCGGTGACGTCCCTCGAACTCTTGATCCAGTTGAGGCCGAGGGAGAGTTTCGTCAGCACGACGGCGTGGTGACGGTGATGATGAAGTTACCGGCGCAGGGCTTCGCCTAAGCACTACGACGATATGACCGAGGTGTGTAATTGTGGAGGGGGGCACCGCACACGGCTAAAAGATCAACTTGTGTGTCTATGGGGTACCCCCTGGCCACGTATATAAAGGAGGGGAGGGAAGAGGTGGCCGGACCTAGGGAGGCGCGCCAGGTGTGGGGAATCCTACTAGGACTCCCCAGTCCAAGTAGGATTCCTCCTCTTTCCTATTCGGAGTAGGAGAGAAGGAAAGAGAGGGAGAGGAAGAAGGAAAGGGGGCCGCGCCCCCACCCCTTGTCCAATTCGGTTTGGGCAGGGGGGAGGCGCGCGCCACCTCTTGGCCCTTCTCCCCTCTCTCCACTAAAGCCCAATAAGGCCCATCACTTCTCCCAGTGAATTCCCGTAACTCCCTGGTACTTCGAAAAATACCCGAATCACTCGGAACCTTTCCGATGTCCGAATATAGCCTTCGGATATATCGATCTTTACATCTCAACCATTTCGAGACTCCTCGTCATGTCCGTGATCTCATCTGGGACTCCAAGCAACCTTCGGTACATCAAATCACATAACTCATAATACCAATCGTCATCGAACGTTAAGCGTGCGGACCCTACGGGTTCGAGAACCATGTAGACATGACCGAGACACATCTCCGGTCAATAACCAATAGCGGAACGTGGATGCTCATATTGGCTCCTACATATTCTACGAAGATCTTTATCGGTCAAACCACATAACAACATACGTTGTTCCCTTTGTCATCGGTATGTTACTTGCCCGAGATTCGATCGTCGGTATCATCATACCTAGTTCAATCTCGTTACCAGGAAGTCTCTTTACTCATTTCGTAATGCATCATCCCGTAACTAACTCATTACCGAGAGGGCCCAGAGATACCTCTCCGATACACAGAGTGACAAATCCTAATCTCGATCTTTGCCAACCCAACAAACACCTTTGGAGACATCTGTAGAGCATATTTATAATCACCCAGTTATGTTGTGACGTTTGATAGCACACAAGGTGTTCCTCCGGTATTCGGGAGTCATAATCTCATAGTCAGAGGAACATGTATAAGTCATGAAGAAAACAATAGCAATAAAACTTAACGATCATAATGCTAAGCTAACGGATGGGTCTTGTCCATCACATCATTCTCTAATGATGTGATCCCGTTCATCAAATGAAAACACATGTCTATGGTCAGGAAACATAACCATCTTTGATTAACGAGCTAGTCAAGTAGAGGCATACTAGGGACAGTCTGTTTTGTCTATTTATTCACACATGTACTAAGTTTCCGGTTAATACAATTCTAGCATGAATAATAAACATTTGTCATGATATAAGGAAATATAAATAACAACTTTATTATTGCCTCTAGGGCATATTTCCTTCAGTCTCCCACTTGCACTAGAGTCAATAATCTAGTTCACATCGTCATGTGATTTCACACCAATAGTTCACATCTTTATGTGATTAGTTCACATCTCCATGTGACTAATACCCAAATGGTTTACTAGAGTCAATAATCTAGTTCACATCTATATGTGATTAACACCCAAAGAGTGATCATGGTTTGCTTGTGAGAGAAGTTTAGTCAACGGGTCTGCCACATTCAGAGCCGTATGTATTTTGCAAATTTTCTATGTCTACAATGCTCTGTATGGAGCTACTCTAACTAATTGCTCCCACCTTCAATATGTATCCAGATTGAGACTTAGAGTCATCCGGATCGGTGTAAAACCTTGCATCAGCGTAACTATTTACGATGAACTCTTTATCACCTCCATAACCGAGAAATATCTCCTTAGTCTTCTAAGGATAATTTTGACCGCTGTCAAGTGATCCACTCCTGGATCAATATCGTACCCCCTTGCTAAACTCATGGCAAGGTACACAATAGGTTTAGTACACAGCATAGCATACTTTATAGAACCTATGGCTGAGGCATAGGGAATGACTTTCATTCTCTTTCTATTTTCTACCGTGGTCGTGTTTTGAGTCTTACTCAACTTTACACCTTGCAACACAGGCAAGAACTCCTTCTTTGACTGTTCCATTTTGAACTACTCCAAAATCTTGTCAAGGTATGTACTCATTGAAAAAACTTATCAAGCGTCTTGATCTATCTCTATAGATCTTGATGCTCAATATGTAAGCAGCTTCACCGAGGTCTTTCTTTGAAAAACTCCTTTCAAACACTCCTTTATGCTTTCCAGAAAAATTCTACATTATTTCCGATCAACAATATGTCATTCACGTATACTTATCAGAAATGCGGTAGTGCTCCCACTCACTTTCTTGTAAATACAGGCTTCACCGCAAGTCTGTATAAAACCATATGCTTTGATCATCTTATCAAAGCGCATATTCCAACTCCGAGATGCTTGCACCAGTCCATAGATGGATTGCTGGAGCTTGCACACTTTGTTAGCACCTTTAGGATTGACAAAACCTTCTTGTTGCATCATATACAACTCTTCTTTAAGAAATCCATTAAGGAATGTAGTTTTGACATCCATTTGCCAGATTTCATAAAATGTGGCAATTGCTAACATGATTCAGATAGACTTTAAGCATCGATACAAGTGAAAAAATCTCATCGTAGTCAACATCTTGAATTTGTCAAAAAAAAACTTTTCGACAAGTCGAGCTTTGTATATAGTAACACTACTATCAGCGTTCGTCTTCCTCTTGAAGATCCATTTATTCTCAATGGCATGCCGATCATCGGGCAAGTCAACCAAAGTCCACACTTTGTTCTCATACATGGATCCCATCTCCAATTTTCATGGCCTCAAGCCATTTCGCGGAACCTGGGTTCATCATCGCTTCCTCATAGTTCGTAAGTTCATCATGGTCTAGTAACATGACTTCCAGTACAGGATTACCATACCACTCTGGTGCGGATCGTGCTCTGGTTGACCTACGAAGTTCTGTAGTATCTTGATCCGAAGTTTCATGATCATCATCATTAACTTCCTCGCTAATTGGTGTAGGAATCACTGGAACTGATTTCTGTGATGACCTACTTTCCAATTCGGGAGAAGGTACAATTACCTCATCAAGTTCTACTTTCCTCCCACTCACTTCTTTCGAGAGAAACTCCTTCTCTAGAAAGGATCCATTCTTACCAACGAATATCTTGCCTTCAGATCTGTGATAGAAGGTGTATCCAACAGTCTCTTTTGGGTATCCTATGAACACGCACTTCTCCGATTTGGGTTCGAGCTCATCAGTTTGAAACTTTTTCACATAAGTATCGCAACCCCAAACTTTAAGAAACGACAGCTTTGGTTTCTTGCCAAACCATAGTTCATGCGGTGTCGTCTCAACGGATTTAGATGGTGCCCTATTTAACGTGAATGAAGTTGTCTCTAATGCATAACCCCAAAACGATAGTGGTAAATCGGTAAGAGACATCATAGATCGCACCATATCTAATAAAGTACGGTTATGACGTTCGGACACACCATTACGCTGTGGTGTTCCAGGTGGCGTGAGTTGCGAAACTATTCCACATTGTTCCAAATGAAGACCAAACTCATACCTTAAATATTCGTTTCCGCGATCAGATCGTAGAAACTTTATTTTCTTGTTACGATGATTTTCCGCTTCACTCTGAAATTCTTTGAACTTTTCAAATGTTTCAAACTTATGTTTCATCAAGTAGATATACCCATATCTGCTCAAATCATCTGTGAAGGTCAGAAAATAACGATACCCGCCGCGAGCCTCAACACTTATCGGATCGCATACATCAGTATGTATTATTTCCAATAAGTCAGTTGGTCGCTCCATTGTTCCAGAGAACGGAGTCTTAGTCATCTTGCCCATGAGGCATGTTTCGCAAGCATCAAGTGATTCATAATCAAGTGATTACGAAAGTCCATCAGCATGGAGTTTCTTCATGCGCTTTACACCAATATGACCTAAACGGCAGTGCCACATATAAGTTGCACTATCATTATTAACTTTGCATCTTTTGGTTTCAATATTATGAATATGTGTATCACTACGATCGAGATTCAATAAACCATTTATATTGAGTGTATGACCATAGAAAGTTTTATTCATGTAAATAGAACAACAATTATTCTTTGACTTAAATGAATAACTGTATTGCAATAAACATGATCCAATCATATTTATGCTCAACGCAAACACCAAATAACATTTATTTTAGGTTCAACACTAATCCCGAAGGTAAAGGGAGTGTGCGATGGTGATCTTATCAACCTTGGAATCACTTCCAATTCACATCATCACCTCGCCCTTAACTAGTCTATGTTTATTTTGCAACTCCCGTTTCGAGTTACTATTCTTAGCAACTGAACCAGCATAAAATACTGAGGGGTTGCTATAAACACTAGTAAAGTACACATCAATAACATGTATATCAAATATACCTTTGTTCACTTTGCCATCCTTCTTATCCGCCAAGTATCTAGGGTAGTTCCACTTCCAGTGACCATTTCCTTTGTAGTAGAAGCACTTAGTTTCAGGCTTGGGTCTAGCTTTGGGCTTCTTCATGGGAGTGGCAACTTGCTTGCCATTCTTCTTGAAGTTCCCTTTCTTTCCCTTGGCCTTTTACTTGAAACTAGTGGTCTTGTCAACCATCAACATTTGATGCTTTTCTTGATTTCTACCTTCGTCGATTTCAGCATCACGAAGAGCTCTGGAATCGTTTTCGTCATCCCTTGCATATTATAGTTCATCACGAAGTTCCAGTAACTTGGTGATAGTGATTAGAGAACTCTGTCAATCACTATTTTATCTGGAAGATTAACTCCCACTTGATTCAAGCGATTGTAGTAATCAGACAATCTGAGCACATGCTCACTGGTTGAGCTATTCTCCTCCATCTTGTAGGCAAAGTACTTGTCAGGGGTCTCATACCTCTCGACTCGGGCATGAGTCTGACATACAAATTTCAGCTCTTGGAACATCTTATATGCTCCGTGTCATTCAAAACATTTTTGAAGTCCCGGTACTAAGCCGTAAAGCATGGTGCACTAAACTATTAAGTAGTCATCATACCGAGCTTGTCAAACGTTCATGACGTCTGCATCTGCTCCTGCAATAGGTCCTTCACCTAGCGGTGCATCAAGTACATAATTCTTCTGTGCAGCAATGAGGATAATCCTTAGATCACGGACCTAGTCCGCATCATTGCTACTATCATCTTTCAACATAGTTTTTCTCTAGGAACATATAAAAAATAAACGGGGAGCTACATCGTGACCTATTGATCTACAACATAGTTATGCAAATACTACCAGGAATAAGTTCATGATAAATTAAAGTTCAATTAATCATATTACTTAAGAACTCCCACATAGATAGACATCCCTCGAATCATCTAAGTGATCACGTGATCCATATCAACTAAACCATGTCCGATCATCACGTGAGATGGAGTGGTTTTCAATGGTGAACATCACTATGTTGATCATATCTACTATATGATTCACGCTCGACCTTTCGGTCTTAGTGTTCCGAGGCCATATCTGCATATGCTAGGCTCGTCAACTTTAACCCGAGTATTCTGCATGTGCAGAACTGGCTTGCACCCGTTGTATGTGAACGTAGAGCTTATCACACCCGATCATCACGTGGTGTCTCGGTACGACGAACTGTAGCAACGGTTCATACTCAGGGAGAACACTTATACCTTCAAATTTAGTGAGAGATCATCTTATAATGCTACCGTCGTACTGAGCAAAATAATATGCATAAAAGATAAACATCGCATGCAATCAAAATATGTGACATGATGTGGCCATCATCATCTTGTGCCTTTGATCTCCATCTCCAAAGTACCGTCATGATCTCCATTGTCACCGGCATGACACCATGATCTCCATCGTCATGATCTCTATCAATGTGTCGTCACATGGTCGTCTCTCCAACTATTGCCTTTTGCAACTATTGCTATCGCATAGCGATAAAGTAAAGCAATTACATGGCGCTTGCATCTTATGCAATAAAGAGACAACCATAAGGCTCCTGCCAATTGCCGATAACTTTACAGAACATGATCATCTCATATAACAATTTATATCTCATCACGTGTTGACCATATCACATCACAACATGCCCTACAAAAACAATTTAGACGTCCTCTACTTTGTTGTGGCAAGTTTTACGTGGCTGCTACGGACTTCTAGCAAGAATCGTTCTTACCTACGCATCAAAAGCACAACGATTTTTCGTCAAGTGTGATGTTTTAACCTTCAACAAGGACCGGGCGTAGTCACACTCGATTCAACTAAAGTTGGAGAAACAGACACCCACTAGCCACCTGTGTGCGAAGCACGTCGGTAGAACCAGTCTCATGAACGCGGTCATGTAATGTCGGTCTGGCCCGCTTCATCCAACAATGCCGCTGAATCAAAGTAAGACGTTGCTGGTAAGCAGTATGACTATAATCGCCCACAACTCATTGTGTTCTACTCGTGCATATAAAATTCTACGCATAGACCTGGCTCGGATGCCACTGTTGGGGAACGTAGTATTTCAAAAATTTGCCTACGATCATGCAAGATCTATATAGGATAAGTATAGCAACAAGCGGCGAGAGTGTGTCCACGTACCCTCGTAGACCGAAAGCGGAAGCGTTTAGTAACGCGGTTGATGTAGTCGAACGTCTTCGCGATCCAACCGATCCAAGTACTGAACGCACGGCACCTCCGCGATTTGCACACGTTCAGCTCGGTGACGTCCCTCGAACTCTTGATCCAGTTGAGGCCGAGGGAGAGTTTCGTCAGCATGACGGCGTGGTAATGGTGATGATGAAGTTACCGGCGTAGGGCTTCGCCTAAGCACTACGACGATATGACTGAGGTGTGTAACTGTGGAGGGGGGCACCGCACACGGCTAAAAGATCAACTTGTGTGTCTATGGGGTGCCCCCTGGCCACGTATATAAAGGAGGGGAGGGAAGAGGTGGCCGGCCCTAGGGAGGCGCGCCAGGTGTGGGGAATCCTACTAGGACTCCCCAGTCCAAGTAGGATTCCTCCTCTTTCCTATTCGGAGTAGGACACCAATTAGTGAGGAAGCTAATGATGATGATCATGAAACTTCAGATCAAGTTACTACCGAACCTCATAGGTCAACCAGAGTACGATCCGCACCAGAGTGGTACGGTAATCCTGTTCTGGAGGTCATGTTACTTGACCATGACGGACCTACAAACTATGAGGAGGCGATGATGAGACCAGTTTCCGCGAAATGGTTTGATGCCATGAAATCTGAGATGGGATCCATGTATGAGAACAAAGTATGGACTTTGGTTGACTTGCCCGATGATCGGCAAGCCATAGAGAATAAATGGATCTTCAAGAAGAAGACTAACGCTGACGGTAATGTTACTGTATACAAAGCTCAACTTGTTGCAAAAGGTTTTTGACAAGTACAAGGAGTTGACTACAATGAGACCTTCTCACCCGTAGCGATGCTTAAGTCTGTCCGAATCATGTTAGCAATTGCCGCAATTTATGATTATGAAATTTTGCAAATGGATGTCAAAATTGCATTCCTTAATGGATATCTTAAAGAAGAGTTGTATATGATGCAACCAGAAGGTTTTGTCGATCCTAAAGGTGCTAAATATGTGTGCAAGCTCCAGCGATCCATTTATGGACTGGTGCAAGCCTCTCGGAGTTGCAACATACGCTTTGATAGTGTGATCAAAGCATATGGTTTTATACAGACTTTTGGAGAAGCCTATATTTACAAGAAAGTGAGTGGGAGCTCTGTAGCATTTCTAATATTATATGTGGATGACATATTGTTGATTGGAAATAATACAGAATTTCTGGATAGCACAAAAGGATACTTGAATAAGAATTTTTCAATGAAAAACCTCAGTGAAGCTGCTTATATATTGGGCATCAAGATCTATAGAGATAGATCAAGACGCTTAATTGTACTTTGCTTCCTCTTGAGCACTGCGTTGGTTTTCCCTTGAAGAGGAAAGGGTGATGCAGCAAAGTAGCGTAAGTATTTCCCTCAGTTTTTGAGAACCAAGGTATCAATCCAGTAGGAGGCCACGCACGAGTCCCTCGCACCTACACAAACAAATAAATCCTCGCAACCAACGCGATAAGGGGTTGTCAATCCCTACACGGTCACTTACGAGAGTGAGATCTGATAGATATGATAAGATAATATTTTTGGTATTTTTATGATAAATATGCAAAGTAAAGAAAGTAAAATAAAAGCGGCGCTAGAAATAACTTGTTGACGGAAGATTAATATGATGGAAAATAGACCCCGGGGCCATAGGTTTCACTAGTGACTTCTCTCGAGAGCCTAAGTATTTACGGTGGGTGAACAAATTACTGTTGAGCAATTGACAGAATTGAGCATAGTTATGAGAATATCTAGGTATGATCATGTATATAGGCATCACGTCCGAGACAAGTAGACCGACTCCTACCTGCATCTACTACTATTACTCCACACATCGACCGCTATCCAGCATGCATCTAGAGTATTAAGTTCAGAAGAACAGAGTAACGCTTTAAGCAAGATGACAAGATGTAGAGGGATAAACTCATGCAATATGATATAAACCCCATCTTGTTATCCTCGATGGCAACAATACAATACGTGCCTTGCTGCCCCTACTGTCACTGGGAAAGGACACCGCAAGATTGAACCGAAAGCTAAGCATTTCTCCCATTGCAAGAAAGATCAATCCAGTAGGCCAAACCAAACTGATAATTCGAAGAGACTTGCAAAGATAACCAATCATACATAAAAGAATTCAGAGAAGATTCAAATATTGTTCATAGATAAACTTGATCATAAACCCACAATTCACCGGTCTCGACAAACACACCGCAAAAGAAGATTACATCGAATAGATCTCCACAAGAGAGGGGGAGAACATTGTATTGAGATCCAACAAGAGAGAAGAAGCCATCTAGCTAATAACTATGGACCCGAAGGTCTGAGGTAAACTACTCACACTTCATCGGAGAGGCTATGGTGTTGATGTAGAAGCCCTCCGTGATCGATGCCCCCTCCATCAGAGCTCCGAAACAGGCCCCAAGATGGGATCTCACGGGTACAGAAGGTTGCGGCGGTGGAATTAGGTTTTTGGCTCCGTATCTGGTAGTTTCGGGGTACGTAGGTATACATAGGAGGAAGGAGTACGTCGGTCGAGCAATAGGGGGCCCACGAGGGTGGAGGGCGCGCCCAGGGGGGTAGGCACGCCCCCTACCTCGTGGCCTCCTGGTTGATGTCTTACGTAGGGTCCAAGTCCTCTGGATCACGTTTGTTCCGAAAATCACGTTCCCGAAGGTTTCATTCCGTTTGGACTCCATTTGATATTCTTTTTCTGCGAAACTCTGAAATAGGCAAAAAACAGCAATTCTGGGCTGGGCCTCCGGTTAATAGGTTTGTCCCAAAAATAATATAAAAGTGTATAATAAATCCCAATAATGTCCAAAACAGAATATAATATAGCATGGAACAATAAAAAATTATAGATATGTTGGAGACGTATCAAGCATCCCCAAGCTTAATTCCTGCTCGTCCTCGAGTAGGTAAATGATAAAAACAAATTTTTTGATGTGGAATGCTACTAGGCATAATGTCAATGTAATTCTTCTTAATTGTGGTATGAATATTCAGATATGAAAGATTCAAGACAAAAGTTCAATATTGACATAAAAATAACAATACTTCAAGCATACTAACTGATGAATATTTCAAACAATCACATGAGGAAGTCCTTGAGAAGGATAACAATGAAGTTCCTAGAAGGAACAAGAGACAAAGGATTGCAAAATCCTTTGGTGATGATTTCATTTTATACCTTGTGGACGACACACCCAAGACGATTGCAGAAGCATATGCATCTCCGGATGTAGATGATTGGAAAGAAGCTGTTCATAATGAGATGGACTCAATTCTTTCTAATGGAACTTGGGAACTAACTGATAGACCATATGGTTGTAAACCTGTGGGCTGTAAGTGGGTGTTCAAAAAGAAGCTAAAGCCTGATGGTACTATTGATAAGTACAAGGCGCGGCTAGTGGCCAAGGGCTACACTCAGAAAGAAGGCGAAGATTACTTTGACACCTATTCACCCGTTGCTAGAATGACCACCATTCGAGTGTTACTTTCCTTGGCTGCCTCTTATGGTCTTATCATTCATCAAATGGATGTAAAGACAGCTTTTCTCAATGGAGAGTTGGAAGAGGAGATCTATATGGATCAGCCTGACGGGTTTGTGGTAAAGGGTGAAGAGAGAAAGGTGTGCAAGTTGTTAAAATCTTTGTATGGTCTGAAACAGGCACCTAAGCAATGGCATGAGAAGTTTGAAAGAACTCTGACTTCTGCAGGATTTGTCATTAACGAGGCTGATAGGTGTGTTTACTATCGCAATGGTGGGGGCAATAGTGTCATATTATGTTTGTATGTGGACGACATACTGATCTTTGGTACAAACATTAATGCAATTAATGAGGTCAAGTCTTTTCTATCAAAAAGTTTTGACATGAAAGATCTGGGAGAAGCCGATGTAATTCTAAACATCAAACTTATTAAGGATGAGAGTGGGATTACATTAACGCAATCTCACTATGTTGAGAAGGTCTTGAACCGATTCGATTTTATGGATAGCAAGCCTTCTCCAACACCTTATGATCCCAGCGTGACACTCAGAAAGAACAAGAAAGAAACGAGAGATCAATTAAGATACTCTCAAATTGTCGGTTCACTCATGTACTTAGCTAGCGCTACAAGACCAGATATCTCTTTTGCTGTGAGCAAACTGAGTAGGTTCATGTCCAACCCGGGTGATGATCATTGGCATGCACTAGAAAGGGTCTTGCGCTATCTGAGAGGTACTATGAGTTACGGAATTACTTATTCAGGGCATCCTGCTGTGCTAGAAGGATATAGTGATTCAAATTGGATCTCCGATGTTGATGTACTTTACGCAACAAGTGGGTATGTATTTACTCATGGTGGTGGCGCAGTGTCATGGAGGTCTTGCAAGCAAACCATATTGACGAGGTCAACTATGGAAGCAGAATTAACTGCTTTGGACACAGCTACTGTTGAGGCAGAATGGTTGCGTGAGCTCTTGATGGACTTGCCGGTTGTTGAAAAACTTGTACCGGCTATTCTTATGAATTGTGATAACCAAACGGTTATCGCTAAAGTGAACAATTCTAAAGATAATGCAAAGTCATCAAGACACGTGAAAAGACGTTTGAAGTCTGTCAGGAAGTTGAGAAACTCCGGAGTAATAACTGTTACGTATATACAAACAGACAAAAACCTGGCAGATCCCTTTACAAAGGGACTATCACGAAATGTGATAGATATTGCATCGAGGGAGATGGGTATGAGACCCATAGATGTTACACCATAGTAGTAACCCAACCTTTGTGATCGGAGATCCCGTGAATTAGGATCTGGGAAGAACAAGCTATTGGTTAACTGAGGAGAGTAATAACTTATGATCGTCTCCAAGTGAAGATGCAAAACTCTCAGAGTTGTAAGGCTCAGATCTGTAAGGCAGGTTGGCAACATGCCTTAATGTGGTTCTATTGGCTATAATTAGCAAAGATGTTGTCCTACAGAGCAGTCTTGAAAGAACACACCTATATGAGTTCTGACTGTAAACGTCGCAGTCTATGAGGTTTGGGTGATTTCTAGTAAGCTCACGAAGAGACCAGGGAGTATGACGTATAAGCTCCAAACCGCGGGGTAGCCTACTGGCGGTCAGGTACTGGTTAAGACTTTGAGTGAAACCTGTTCACACAAAACTAGCAATTCAAGGCATAGTCCATTGTCAAGTTGTGAATGGATGTAGCTTAAAGTTCTAGGCAGAAGTTCAACTTAACAGTCTCTGCTGAAACACTGGTATATTAAACAAGTGGTGAGAGAAGGCAAATCTCTAAATGGGTATTTGAGATCTGGTGGGGGATTGTTAGAATTAATGGGCTAGGCCCATAGCAATTTCTGAAATCTCAAAGCCCATGTGTAAAATGGCAAGTGGTGGTGCTAAGTTTAGTCCCACCTTGGAAGTTGAAGAAGAGTTGGACCTCTTTATATAGTGGGTTCTCTCCACCACTCTAAGTGGTGTGTGAGAAGAGAAAGGGAAAACCACACGCGTGCGCTCGCTCGCCTCGCCTCGCCTCGCCTGGCCTGGCCAGGCCGGGCCGTGGCGTGGCGAGGCGAGGCGAGGCGGCGCGTACATGCGACATGCGCGTGAATGGTCCGCCAAAATCCGGTCCGTCTCCTTGCAGGAGCGCAGCTTCCTTTTGCCGTTTTATTTTTATGTCTTGGCAGACAAGTTTTTGATTTCTTGTCCGGTAAGTATACGAATTAGAAACCGAGTCGGTTTGGGATTGTGGTCGCGACACAATACCGCCTCTGGTCCTAATATATATACAGCTACCGGCTGCGGCCAGAGACGCACCGAAAAACACCTAGGGTTTTGCCTCATCTCACAACTTGCGCCGCCATCGTAGTCTACTCCATCCCAAACGCCGGCGTGCATCGGCGCGTGGGAGAGCAGGTCTCCGGAACCGTTCGTCTTTGCGATCCTGCACCGGGAGAGGACGAATTAGGTTTTTGGGAAGCGTTGTGCGCGACTGCTCAAATTCGTCATCACGGGTCGTCTTCCGTCCAAGTCGGGCGGTGCTACTCATCGTCGTATTCATCGCCGTCAGCAGCAGATCGTTGCCAACATCGTCATCAACCCTGTCGCACCCATAATAGCTAACGATCAGTACGTCCAACATCCTCTGTCCATGTCTGTTTCTACAGCTATTGTTACGTGTTTGCTGCAGTTATGCATGTCTTGCTGTTCTTCTAGTTTGCTAGATTTTTGCATGCTAGTATCTCTTCTAGTCATGAATTATTTACTGGAATTAATCATGAACTTGCCTAATATTCCAACAAGACATAGCACTATATGTAGAATAGAATGGTGGTTGTGGAGAAGACAAAAAAGGAGAAGATAGTCTCACATCAACTAGGCGTATCAACGGGCTATGGAGATGCCCATTAATAGATATCAATGTGAGTGAGTAGGGATTGCCATGCAACGGATGCACTAGAGCTATAAGTATATGAAAGCTCAACAAAAGAAACTAAGTGGGTGTGCATCCAACTTGCTTGCTCACGAAGACCTAGGGCATTTTGAGGAAGCCCATCATTGGAATATACAAGCCAAGTTCTATAATGAAAAATTTCCCACCAGTATATAAAAGTGATATCATAAGAGACTCTCTATCATGAAGATCATGCTGCTACTTTGAAGCACAAGTGTGGTAAAAGGAGAGTAGCATTATCTCTTCTCTCTTTTTCTCTCATTTTTTATTTGGGCCTTTTTTATGGCCTTTTTTATTTTTATTTTTTTCGTCCGGAGTCTCATCCCGACTTGTGGGGGAATCATAGTCTCCATCATCCTTTCCTCACTTGGGACATTGCTCTAAAAATGATGATCATCACACTTTTATTTACTTACAACTCAACAATACAACTCAATACTTAGAACAAAATATGACTCTATGTGAATGCCTCCGGCGGTGTACCGGGATATGCAATGAATCAAGAGCGACATGTATGAAAGAATTATGAACGGTGGCTTTGCCACAAATACAATGTCAACTACATGATCATGCGAAGCAATATGACAATGATGGAGCGTGTCATAATAAACGAAACGGTGGTAAGTTGCATGGCAATATATCTCGGAATGGTTATGGAAATGCCATGATAGGTAGGTATGGTGGCTTTTTTGAGGAAGGTATATGGTGGGTGTACGATACCGGCGAAAAGTGCGCGGTATTAGAGAGGCTAGCAATGGTGGAAGGAGAAAAGGTGTGTATAATTCATGGACTCAACATTAGTCATAAAGAACTCATATACTTATTGAAAAAATCTACAAGTTATCAAAGCAAAGTATTACGCGCATGCTCCTTGGGGGATAGATTGGTAGGAAAAGACCATCGCTCGTCCCCGACCGCCACTCATAAGGAAGACAATCAATAAATAAATCATGCTCCGACTTCATCACATAACGGTTCACCATACGTGCATGCTACGGGAATCACAAACTTTAACACAAGTATTCCTCAAATTCAAAACTACTCAACTAGTATGACTCTAATATCACCATCTTCATATCTCAAAACAATTATCAAGCATCAAACTTCTCATAGCATTCAACACACTCATAAGATTTTTTTTCTTGAATGCCTATCATAGTTAAAGCAAACTACCATGCTGTTTTGTAGGACTCTCAAAATAATGTAAGTGAAGCATGAGAGAACAATAGTTTCTATAAAACAAAATTTACCACCATGCTCTAAAAGATATAAGTGAAGTACTAGAGCAAAAACTATATAACTCAAAAGATATAAGTGAAGCACATAGAGTATTCTAACAATTTCCGAATCAAGTGTGTCTCTCTCAAAAGGTGTGTACAGCAAGGATGATTGTGGTAAACTAAAAAACAAAGACTCAAATAATACAAGACGCTCCAAGCAAAACACATATCATGTGGTGAATAAAAATCTAGCTCCAAGTAAAGTTACCGATGGAAGTAGACGAAAGAGGGGATGCCTTCCGGGGCATCCCCAAGCTTTGGCTTTTTGGTGTCCTTAGATTATCTTGGGGTGCCATGGGCATCCCCAAGCTTAGGCTCTTGCCACTCCTTGTTCCATAATCCATCAAATCTTTTACCCAAAACTTGAAAACTTCACAACATAACACTTAACAGAAAATCTCGTGAGCTCCGTTAGCGAAAGAAAACAAAACACCACTTCAAGGTACTGTAATGAACTCATTCTTTATTTATATTGGTATTAAACCTACTGTATTCCAACTTCTCTATGGTTTATAAACTATTTTATTAGCTATAGATTCATCAAAATAAGCAAACAACACACGAAAAACAGAATCTGTCAAAAACAGAACAGTCTGTAGTAATCTGTAACTAACGCAAACTTCTGGAACTCCAAAAATTCAGCCAAAATAGGACGACCTAGAAAATTTGTTTATTGATCAGCAGCAATTGGAATCAATATTGTATCACGTTCTGGTGATTTTTAAAAATTATTTTCGTGAACAGAAAGTTTCTGGAATTTACAGCAAGATCAAATAACTATCATCCAAGAAGATCCTATAGGTTTAACTTGGCACAAACACTAATTGAAACATAAAAATAAGTCTAACCAGAGGCTAGATCAAAGTTTTATTCCTAAACAGAAGCAAAAAGCAAAAAAACTAAAAATAAAATTGGGTTGCCTCCCAACAAGCGCTATCGTTTAACGCCCCTAGCTAGGCATAAAAGCAAGGATAGATCTAGGTATCGCCATAATAATAGGATAGATCATTAAAACTCATTTCGTATTCTCTACGTTCAGCAGCAAGTTTTCTTTGAGGCAAGAAAAAGTAATCAAAAGGGCTAAATTTAATGGGACAAAAGTCCCCAAGATCAACTTTAGGAGGTATAGGTTCCTCCTTCGGCCCTTCGTATTGCACAACCAATTCATCATTATAAGCATTCTTTTGACAGAACTTTTTGAGCCTATACTCGAGAGAATATCCTAGCTCATTATTTCGAATAGCAAAATCATTATTAAGTTCAGAAATTCTATCGACTAGAACATTGGTAGGAACCTTTTTCTAAGGTTTCATTAAAAGC
Source organism: Aegilops tauschii subsp. strangulata (assembly GCF_002575655.3). Taxonomy (NCBI): domain Eukaryota; kingdom Viridiplantae; phylum Streptophyta; class Magnoliopsida; order Poales; family Poaceae; genus Aegilops; species Aegilops tauschii. The sequence continues at coordinate 310,754,297 of NC_053036.3, forward strand.
AACATAATCTAGAGATTGAAAACGCATTATTTCCTCTTGATCAAATAGGATAGTTTCTATGGGAGGACGGCCAGCGTCCACCCGATAGTGCGCAAAGATTTCTTTAGCCTCTTTTATTATAAATCTAAATTCATGAGCCAAAAAGATAGTGGCGGCACGCTTGACAGAAGAATGCTCAATATTAGAAAATTCTAGAAAAATCCTTTGTATGCAAGGGTGCATGTGCATAAATTGCCTTTCAAGTTCAACTACAAGCATGGCAATGGTGTCCGCAAGACTACTAGTTTTATAAAGAATAGAACTACCCATAGAAGGCAAAGCACCGGCACAAGTAAAGAAATCTTGAATAACCCCTTTTCCAATAATATTACCACTACCAATTCGGAATTTTTTTTGTATGTAAGGTAGGGGGTTCTTCAGCAGGAGCATCAGAATTTTCCATGTTATTACCATTGTCCATATCGACAATAGTTTCCCCAATTTCAGACATAACTGCAGAAAGTGCGAGGAGCAAAGAGAAAGAGGGAGGCGAATAAAACGGCAAGGGTGAAGTGGGGGAGAGGCAAACGAGAGGCAAATGGCAAATAATGTAATGCGGGAGATAAGGGCTTGTGATGGGTACTTGGTATGTTGACTTTTGCGTAGACTCCCTGGCAACGGCGCCAGAAATCCTTCTTGCTACCTCTTGAGCACTGCGTTGGTTTTCCCTTGAAGAGGAAAGGGTGATGCAGCAAAGTTGCGTAAGTATTTCCCTCAGTTTTTGAGAACCAAGGTATCAATCCAGTAGGAGGCCACGCACGAGTCCCTCGCACCTACACCAACAAATAAATCCTCGCAACCAACGTGATAAGAGGTTGTCAATCCCTACACGGTCACTTACGAGAGTGAGATCTGATAGATATGTTAGCAATTGCAGCAATTTGTGATTATGAAATTTTGCAAATGGATGTCAAAACTGCATTCCTTAATGGATATCTTAAAGAAGAGTTGTATATGATGCAACCAGAAGGTTTTGTCGATCCTAAAGGTGCTAACAAAGTGTGCAAGCTCCAGCGATCCATTTATGGACTGGTGCAAGCCTCTCGGAGTTGGAACATACGCTTTGATAGTGTGATCAAAGCATATGGTTTTATTCAGACTTTTGGAGAAGCCTATATTTAGAAGAAAGTGAGTGGGAGCTCTGTAGCATTTCTAATATTATATGTGGATAACATATTGTTGATTGGAAATAATACAGAATTTCTGGATAGCATAAAAGGATGCTTGAATAAGAATTTTTCAATGAAAGACCTCGGTGAAGCTGCTTATATATTGGGCATCAAGATCTATAGAAATAGATCAAGATGCTTAATTGGACTTTGCTACCTCTTGAGCACTGCGTTGGTTTTCCCTTGAAGAGGAAAGGGTGATGCAGCAAAGTAGCGTAAGTATTTCCCTCCGTTTTTAAGAACCAAGGTATCAATCCAGTAGGAGGCAACGCACGAGTCCCTCGCACCTACACAAACAAATAAATCCTCGCAACCAACGCGATAAGGGGTTGTCAATCCCTACACGGTCACTTACGAGAGTGAGATCTGATAGATATGATAAGATAATATTTTTGGTATTTTTATGATAAAGATGCAAAGTAAAGAAAGTAAAATAAAAGCGACGCTAGAAATAACTTGTTGACGGAAGATTAATATGATGGAAAATAGACACGGGGGCCAGAGGTTTCACTAGTGGCTTCTCTCGAGAGCATAAGTATTTACGGTGGGTGAACAAATTACTGTTGAGCAATTGACAGAATTGAGCATAGTTATGAGAATATCTAGGTATGATCATGTATATAGGCATCACGTCCGAGACAAGTAGACCGACTCCTGCCTGCATCTACTACTATTACTCCACACATCAACCGCTATCCAGCATGCATCTAGAGTATTAAGTTCAGAAGAACAGAGTAACGCTTTAAGCAAGATGACATGATGTAGAGGGATAAAGTCATGCAATATGATATAAACCCCATCTTGTTATCCTCGATGGCAACAATACAATACGTGCCTTGCTGCCCCTACTGTCACTGGGAAAGGACACCGCAAGATTGAACCCAAAGCTAAGCACCTCTCCCATTGCAAGAAAGATCAATCCAGTAGGCCAAACCAAACTGATAATTCGAAGAGACTTGCAAAGATAACCAATCATACATAAAAGAATTCAGAGAAGATTCAAATATTGTTCATAGATAAACTTGATCATAAACCCACAATTCATCGGTCTCAACAAACACACCGCAAAATAAGATTACATCGAATAGATCTCCACAAGAGAGGGGGAGAACATTGTATTGAGATCCAACAAGAGAGAAGAAGCCATCTAGCTAATAACTATGGACCCGAAGGTCTGAGGTAAACTACTCACACTTCATCGGAGAGGCTATGGTGTTGATGTAGAAGCCCTCCGTGATCGATGCCCCCTCCGGCGGAGCTCCGGAACAGGGCCCAAGATGGGATCTCATGGGTACATAAGGTTGCGGCATTGGAATTAGGTTTTTGGCTCCGTATCTGGTAGTTTGGGGGTACGGAGGTATATATAGGTGGAAGGAGTACGTCGGTGGAGCAACAGGGGGCCCACGAGGGTGGAGGGCGCGCCCAGGGGGGTAGGCGCGCCCCCCTACCTCGTGGCCTCCTGGTTGATGTCTTGACGTAGGGTCCAAGTCCTCTGGATCACGTTCGTTCCGAAAATCACGTTCCCGAAGGTTTCATTCCGTTTGGACTCCGTTTGATATTCTTTTTCTGCGAAACTCTGAAATAGGCAAAAAAACAGCAATTCTGGGCTGGGCCTCCGGTTAATAGGTTAGTCCCAAAAATAATATAAAAGTGTATAATAATGCCCAGTAATGTCCAAAACAGAATATAATATAGCATGGAACAATCAAAAATTATAGATACGTTGGAGACGTATCAGACTTTCACAAAGCACATACCTTGATAAAGTTTTGAAGAAGTTCAAAATGGATCAGTCAAAGAAGGAGTTCTTGCCTGAGTTATAAGGTATGAAGCTGAGTAAGACTCAAAACCCGACCACGGCGGAAAATAGAAAGAGAATGAAAGTTATTCCCTATGCCTCAGCCATAGGTTCTATAAAGTATGCTATGCTGTGTACCAGACCTATTGTGTACTTGGCAAAAGGAGTGATCCAGGAATGGATCACTGGGCAGCGGTCAAAGTTATCCGCAGTTACCTAAGAGGACTAAGGAAATATTTCTCCGTTATGGAGGAAATAAAGAGTTCGTCGCAAAGAGTTACGTCGATGCAAACTTTTACACCGATTCGGATGACTCTAAGCCTCAATCTGGATACATATTGAAAGTGGGAGCAATTAGCTAGAGTAGCTCCATGCAGATCATTGCAGACATGGAAAATTTGCAAAAATACATACGACTCTGAATGTGACAGACCCATTGACTAAACTTCTCTCACAAGCAAAACATGATCACACCTTAGTACTCTTTGGTTGTTAATCACATCGCGATGTAAACTAGATTATTGACTCTAGTAAATGATACGTCTCCAACGTATCTATAATTTTGTATTGTTCCATGTTGTTTTATTATCAATCTTGGATGTTTTATAATCATTTTATAGTCATTTTATATCATTTTTTGGTACTAACCTATGGACATAGTGCCAAGTGCCAGTTGCTGTTTTTCCATATTTTTTACATCGCAGCAAATCAATATCAAACGGAGTCCAAATGCCACGAAACTTCACGATGATTTTTTATGGGAAAAAAGGAAGCAGATGGGCCCTGGTTGCACCTCGGGGGAGTCCCGAGGAGGGGACAACCCACCAGGGCACGCTACCAGAACCCTTGAGGAGTCGACGAAATATTCTTCCAGCCGCCGCAGAGTCCAGAACCACCAGATCCAATCTAGACACCATCACGGAGGGGTTCACCACTTCCATTGGTGCCTCTCGGATGATGCGTGAGTAGTTCTTTGTAGACCTTCGGGTCCGTAGTTAGTAGCTAGATGGCTTTCTCTCTCTCTCTCTCTCTCGCTGAATTCTCAATACAATGGTCTCTTGGAGATCCATACGATGTAATTCTTTTGCGGTGTGTTTGTTGGGATCTGATGAACTTCGAGCTTATGATCAGTCATATCTTTTTATATCCATGAAAGTTATTTGAGTTTCTTTGGTCTCTTATATGCATGATCTCTTATAGCCTCGTATTTCTTCTCCGATATTTGGTTTTGTTTGGCCAACTTGATCTATTTATCTTGCAATGAGAAGAGGTGCCCGGTAGTGGGTTCGATCTTACGGTGCTCGATCCCAGTGACAGAAAGGGAAACGACACGTATGTATCGTTACTACTAAGGATAAAAAGACGAGATCTATATCTACCGCCATATAGATAAACGGATCTTGTCTACATCATGTCATCGTTCTTATTGCATTACTCCGTTTTTCCATGAAGTTAATACACTAGATGCATGCTGGATAGCGGTCGATGTGTGGAGTAATAGTAGTAGATGTAGGCAGGAGTTGGTCTACTAATCTTGGACATGATGCCTATGTAATGATCATTGCCTGGATATCGTCATAATTATTTGAAGTCCTATCAATTGCCCAACAATAATTTGTTTACCCACCATTTGCTATTTTTCTCGAGAGAAGCCACTGGTGAAACCTACGGCCCCGGGTCTTATTTCTCATATATTTGCCTTGCGATATACTTTTCCTTTGCATTTTTATTCAGATCTATTAAACCAAAAAAATACAAAAATACCTTGCTTCATTTTATCTTTATTTATTTTATTTGGCGTTCAATCTATCAATCTACTACAATTTACCTCACGTCCGCTTGCCTATCTTGAGGCGCCGTAACCCGAAAGGGATTGACAACCCCTTTAACTTGTCGGGTTGCGAGGTGTTCTTATTTGTGTGCAGGTGTTGTTCACATTGTGTTGCTTGGTTCTCCTACGGGTTCGATACCTTGGTTTTATAACTGAGGCAGATACCTACCGTCGCTGTGCTACATCATCCCTCCCTCTCCGGGGAAATACCGATGTAGTTCCAGCTACCATCAAGGAGAATTTCTGGCGCGGTTGCCGGGGAGGATCTTCAACATAACCAGGTTCCTAATCACAAATCTCATCTCCTTGCAATTTACATTATTCACCATTTGCCTCTCGTTTTCCTCTCCCCCACTTCACAAAAATTTGTCGTTTTATTCGCCTCTCTTTTTCCGTTCACCGTTTTCTTGCCGGATCTGCTTTTGAGTGCAATCTTGTTGTGTGGTCATCATGACTCAAGAGAACACCAAATTATGTGATTTCTCAAATACCAACAACAATGATTTTATTGGCACTCCGCTTGCTCCTACCGCCACTAGTGCGGAGACTTGTGATATTAATACCGCTTTGCTGAATCTTGTTATGAAAGACCAATTTTCCTGTACTCCTAATGAGGATGTCGCGTCCCATCTTAATACCTTCATGGAATTATGCGATATGCAAAATAAAAAAGATGTGGACAATGATGTGGTCAAGATGAAATTATTTGCGTTCTCTTTGCGTGATTCTGCAAAAAAATTGGTTCTCTTCTTTGCCTCGTAATAGTATCGATTCTTGGAACAAGTGCAAAGATGCTTTTATCACCAAGTATTTTCCTCCCGCAAAAATTATTTCCCTTAGAACCCAGATCATGAATTTCAAGCAACTTGAACATGATCATGTTGCACAATCTTGGGAAAGGATGAAAATGATGCTAAGGAATTTCCCAACTCATGGGTTAAATCTTTGGATGATCATACAAAACTTTTATGCGGGATTGAATTTTGTTTCTCATAATCTTTTAGATTCCCTCGTGGGTGGTACTTTTATGGAAATTACTTTGGGTGAAGCCACCAAATTGCTTGATAATATCATGGCAAATTATTCACAATGGCATACCGAAAGAGCTCCTACTAGTAAAAAGGTTAATTCGGTTGAAGAAATTTCTTCTTTGAGTGATAAAGTTGATGCTCATATGAAATTGGTTGCTAGTAAAAGTACTCCTATTGATTTTAATGATATTCCTTTGTCTAGTTTCATTGAGCAAAATAGTGATGCCATTGATGTGAATTTTATCTCTAGAAATAATTTCAACAATAATGCTTATAGAGGTAATTTTAATCCTAGGCCTTTTCATAGTAATTCCTCTAATAATTATGGTAATTCCTATGAAAATTAATCTTACAGTAATAATAGGAACACCTCTGATCTTGAGAATAATATTAAAGAATTTATCAACACACAAAAAGTTTTTAACACTTCCATAGAAGAAAAGTTGAATAAGATTGATGATTTGTCTAGAAGTGTTGATAGAATTGCTCATGATGTGGAAAATCTCAAGATGAAAATTTTTGTGCCTAAAGTTGATGAATCAATTAAACCTATTTATGTTTCTATGGATGAAAGTAAGAAAAGAACTGCTATGCTTAGAGCTAAAAGAGAATTTTTGGAAAAAGCTTTTTCTAGTGATTATTCTTGCAAAGATGATGAAGATCTTAAAATGATTGGTGTTTCTTCTATTGATTCTTTGTTTAGTAAAGTTAAGAATGATGAAAAAGGGACTGGAGAAGAGTCAACTTTAGGTAGAAGGCGTCCCAATATTTCGGAGGGTGAAAATCTTGTTGAGAAAATTGATGAAAGTGGGTTTGGAGAGGTCAAAACTTTAACTAGTGATGTGCCCACTCTTTTGGATTACAAAGACTTTAATTATGATAGTTGCTCTTTGATTGATTGTATTTCTTTGTTGCAATCCATGATAAATTCACCCCATGCTTATGAACAAAATAAAGCTTTTACTAAACATATTGTTGATGCTATGATGAAAGCTTTAGAAGAAAAGTTGGAATTAGAAGTATCAATTCCTAGAAAATTGCATGATGAGTGGGAACCTACTATCAAAGTCAAGATTAAAAATTATGAGTGCTTTGCTTTGTATGACTTGGGTGCTAGTGTTTCTACAATTCCGAAATCTTTATGTGATGTACTTGGTCTTACTAATCTTGAAGAATGTTCTTTGAATTTGCACTTGGCGGATTCTACTATTAAAAAGCCTACGGGAAGAATTAATGATGTTCTTATTCTTGCAAATAGGAATTATGTGCCCATAGATTTTATTGTTCTTGACATTGATTGCAATCCGTCTTGTCCAATTATTCTTGGTAGACCGTTTTTACGCACTATCGATGCCGTGATTGATATGAAAGAAGGCAATATTAAGTTCGAATTTCCTATGAGGAAGGGTATGGAACACTTTCCTAGAACAATAATTAAGCCACCTTAATCATGAGGGCATCTTATGGATCTCGAACCAAAGATGACAAAACTTAGATCCTTGCCTTACGCCTAGCTAAGGGCGTAAAACTATAGCGCTTGTTGGGAGGCAACCCAATGAATAAAATTTATTTTTGCTTTTTGCTTTTTGTTCTTGAGTGTTAGCACAATTATGCTACTGTTATGATTGTGTTTTTTGTGTTTTAATTAGTGTTTTGTGCCAAGTAAAGCCTTTAGAATCTTCTTGGGTGATAGTTGTTTGATCTTGCTGAAAAAGACAAAAACTTTGTGCTCATGAAAATAATTTTCATAAATCACAGAAAGGAGCTTTTGCCCCGATTCTTTTTGAAAAATATAATATACAAATTACCCTGGTCTTCCTAATTTGGTAGAATTTTTGGAGTTCCAGAAGTATTCACAAAAGTCAGATTACTACAGACTGTTCTATTTTAACAGATTCTATTTTCTTTGTGTTGTGTGCTTATTTTGATGGCTCTATGGTTTTATTTGATGAGTTTTTACCATAGAAAAGTTGGAATACAGTAGATATAATACAAAAACAAAATATGGATTGGTTTGATACAGCACTTATAGTAGTGATTTATTTTTCTTACACTAACGGATCTCACGAAGGTTTTGTTGAGTTTTGTGTGATTGAAGTTTTCAAGTTTTGAGTTATCTTACGATGGATGAAGGAAGGATGTAAGAGCCTAAGCTTGGGGATGCCCCGGCATCCCAAGCTATTATCCAAGAATGAGCAACCAACTAAGCTTGGGGATGCCCCCGAGTGGCATCCCCGCTTTCTTCCAACAACTATCGGTATTTTACTTGAAACTATATTTTTATTCGTCACATGATATGTGTTTTGCTTGGAGCGTCTTGTATGATATGTTTCTTTGCCTGTTTTATTTTGTGTTTTAAGTCATCAATCCTTGCTGGACACACCTATTTGAGACAGCCAAAATTATATCATGACTTGTTAGAATTGCTCTCTATGCTTCACTTAAATCTTTTATGAGCTAGGACTTACTCTAGTGCTTCATTTATATCTTTTTGAGCACGGTGTGCTTTGTTATTTTTGAAGAAATGCTCTCTTGCTTCACTTAGATTTATTTGAGAGTTAGTAAAATTTTGAAGAAATCCTCTCTTGCTTCACTTAAATTATTTTGAGAGAAAGAAAATTTGTTATGCTCATGATCTTCACTTATATTTGTTTGAGATTATGAAAAGCAACACATGAAAATTAGTCCCAAAGTGATAGATATCCAAGAGGGATAAAGAAAAAGAAAATGTCATGAAGATCATTGGACAAAATAAACTTGATTCTTAGTAATAGTTTTGAGATATGATGATGTGATATGTGAGTTATGTTGATGAGTAATTGTGCTCTAGTAAGAATATTGGTTTTAAGGTTCGTGATTCCCTATGCATGCACGAAAATCAATAATCATGCAATGAAAATTATATCCTACTTGTGGTGCATTATTCGGTGTTAATTATGCTTAATGCTTGCTTATGAGATTATTCGTTTCTTGGTTGGTCGCTTCCCAATCTTTTTGCTTGCCTTCATTTTGCACTAAGTATGACCTCTTGAAAGATCGTGGATGTTGCCTAGGGGGGGTGAATAGGCGCTTTAAAATAATTACGGTTTAGGCTTGAACAAATGCGAAATAAACTTAGCGGTTAATTTGTCAAGCACAAAACCTACAACAACTAGGCTCACCTATGTGCACCAACAACTTATGCTAAGCAAGATAAACTACTAGGTGATAGCAAGATATATGACAAGAAGCAATATGGCTATCACAAAGTAAAGTGCATAAGTAAAGAGCTCGGATAAGAGATAACCGAGGCACGCGGAGACGACGATGTATCCCGAAGTTCACACCCTTGCGGATGCTAATCTCCGTTTGGAGCGGTGTGGAGGCACAATGCTCCCCAAGAAGCCACTAGGGCCACCGTAATCTCCTCACGCCCTCGCACAATGCAAGATGCCGTCATTCCACTAAGGGGCCCTTGAGGGCGGTCACCGAACCCGTACAAATGGCAACCCTTGGGGGCGGTCACCGAACCCGTACACTTTGGCAACCCTTGGGGGCGGTCACCGGTACCCGTCAAATTGCTCGGGGCGATCTCCACAACCTAATTGGAGACCCCAACGCTTGTCCGGAGCTTTACACCACAATGATTGAGCTCCGAACACCACCAACCGTCTAGGGCGCCCAAGCACCCAAGAGGAACAAGCTCAAGGGCACCAAGCACCCAAGAGTAATAAGCTTCTCAACTTGTAACTTCCACGTATCACCGTGGAGAACTCAAACTGATGCACCAAATGCAATGGCAAGGGCACACGGAGTGCCCAAGTCCTTCTCTCTCAAATCCCACCGAAGCAACTAATGCTAGGGAAGAAAAAGAGAGGAAGAACAAGAAGGAGAACACCAAGAACTCCAAGATCTAGATCCAAGGGGTTCCCCTCACATAGAGGAGAAAGTGATTGGTGGAAATGTGGATCTAGATCTCCTCTCTCTTTTCCCTCAAAAACTAGCAAGAATCCATGGAGGGATTGAGAGTTACCAAGCTCGAAGAAGGTCAACAATGGGGGAAGAACACGAGATCAAAGGATAAGGTACATTGGGGAAGAAGACCTCCTTATATAGTGGGGGGAACAATCCAACCGTTACCCCCACTTCAGCCCCGCAGAGAGCGGTACTACCGCTTGGCCAGCGGTACTACCGCTTGCCCCTACAAGCGGTACTACCGCTCCCCCTCGCGGTACTGCCGCTGGGCCTAGAGCGGTACTACCGCGGTGGCAAGGCGGTACTACCGCAAACGAGCGGTACTACGGCCCCCACTGTCGCGGCTAGTACCGTAAAACCCGACACGAAAACAGACCCCTCGAATCGAGGCGGTACTAGCACGAGACCGCAGCGGTACTACGGCTGGGAGCTACCAGCGGTACTACCGCTCTAGAGCGGTACTACCGCTTGTAGCACTCAAGCGGTACTACCGCTCCGGCCTGCGGTACTACCGCTAGGAAACCAAAACTGCCATAACTTCTGCATATGAGCTCCGAATTGAGCAAACTCAAGCTTGTTGGATAGAGGAAGACGAGTAGCATCAAAACAGTGACTGGTTATAGTAAGAAGAGGCAGGGGAGGTATGCCAACAAATAGAGGAGTGAAACCTCCAACCGAGAAGAACCGGCATAACCTCCAACATCGAAAACATCATAGAAGATGCGAGTGAACTCCGTTTTCGATGAACTCGAGCTTGTCATCAAGATGACCATAAGCTCCAAAACTCATAAAGAGAAGAACCAAACAAGAACCAATAAAGATGATGCAAGGATGCAATGGTTTGAGCTCTCTACGAATGGTACGATCAAGCTACTCATCGAGAGCCCCCCTTGATAGTACGGCAATCGATCCTATAACCCCGGTCTCCCAACTACCATCATGAGACCGGTAAAATAGAAAACCTATCAAGGGCAAAACTTTGCCTTGCACATGGTCCACTTGAGCTAGATGATGACGATCTTGACTCCCTCAAGTTGGACCACCTTTCTTGGTTGCGTTGGCTCGATGAAGACTAGTTGATTGCTCCCCCATACTCCACTATGGGTGAGCCACTCTTCCGCACATCTTCACAAGTCCATTGTCACCACAATGGATGACAAGCTTCAAGCATTTGATCTCTTCATGATGCTTCACTTGAACTTGCACACCGCAACCTAACCCCACAAAGAACTCTCACGAAGATCATGGGTTAGTACACAAAGCGTAATTGACAATGCTTACCACACCATGGGATCGCTTGATCCCTCTCGGTACATCTTCTACGCTTTGTGAGTTGATCAAGTTGATTCACTCTTGACTTAGTCTTGATCAACCATGAATCTTTTCAACTCTCTTCATTTGGATGATGTCTTGAAGATATGCATGAATGATCACACAATCTTCTTCTTCAAGACATGCTTGCAATAAGCTCAACTCTCACATGACCAATCTTTGGATAATTCCTTAATAACACCTTGGTCACCACATAAACTCCTTGAAACCAACACATGAACTTCAAGAAATGCCTATGGAAAAATCCTTCAAATAGAACTCAAGGCAACCATTAGTCCATAGAGATTGTCATCAATTACCAAAACCAAACATGGGGGCACCGCATGTTCTTTCACCTCTACTTGTGCATCCAAAATCCTTTAAACCAGTTTTACCACATGAGTCCACTATATCTACCTATATGCGGTATTCTTTTGCCGTTCTAAGCAAATTTGCATGTGCCATCTCTAATTTTCAAAATAAACTTCTCTTTTGTGTGTTTGTTTCGCTCGCGAAACGGTAACGGGTGGCTAATATTTTCCATGCTAGATATGTTATTCTCAAGATGAGTGTTTATTCACTTGTCATTGCACGAGAGTAAGGCAAAGGTCTTAGGGATGCCCAGTCCCGAAATGCAAAAAATATTTACTTTATGTTGTCAAATAAGAAATTCCTTGAAAAGTGTTGGTATGGAGGGCACTCGTGGATACGGCTAGCCATGGAAAGTGAAAGAATGGTGGAAAAAGGAACAAACTTTATTTTCTGTTTGTGAACCGCATATGGCATATCTAGCATGGAAAGTATTCGGAACTCTGAGTTGTTTTCGTTGGTGGGATGGATACACCTCCCAAAATGTTTTCATCTCTAATTTTTTGCTTTGAGCTCTGGCACCTCTACAAATCCCTACTTCCCTCTGTGAAGGTCCTCTTTTTTACTTTATGCAATTTTTATTTTGAAATTTGAGTCTCCATCTTCTCTCATAAAAAGCACCAACTAGGAGGCAATATGATCGTGCTCAAGTATTGGGTGTAGTTAATATTTGAGTGTGTGTTTCATGAATGGATCAATGTTTGAGCATGATGGGCTAGGGATAACTTATTTTAGCGTTGATATTTTGAAAGACATGGTTGCTTGCTGATATGCTTGAGTATCTAAATTATTATGTCAAAACTAGACTATTGCTTTGAATCACATAAAAGTCCAATTGTCCATTCTATAAAGAAAAGAATATGTCATGACTTGATGAACAACACTCCACATCAAAAATTCTGTTTTTTATCACTTACCTACTCGAGGACGAGTAGGAGTTAAGCTTGGGGATGCTGATACGTCTCCAACGTATCTATAATTTTTGATTGTTCCATGCTATTTTATTATCAATCTTGGATGTTTTATAATCATTTTATAGTCATTTTATATCATTTTTTGATACTAACCTGTTGACATAGTGCCAAGTGCCAGTTGCTGTTTTTTCCATGTTTTTTACATCGCAGGAAAGCAATATCAAACGGAGTCCAAATGCCATGAAACTTCACGATGATTTTTTATGGGCCAAAAGGCAGATGGGCCCTTGTTGCACCTGGGGGAGTCCCGAGGAGAGGACAACCCACCACGGTGCGCCCTGGTGGGTTGTGCCCACCTCAGGTACCCCGGACCGCCTCTTTGCTCTATACTAGTAATATACCCGTGCTACGCTACGGATCAAATAAGATTAGGTGGATTTAAGTTATAGTCGGGAACCAATATGTTGTTACAAACAATAACAAATGTATTGAAACATTGACTGAAGCAATGTTTGACAATAATAAATGTATTGCGACATTGACTGAAGCGATGTTATATTGTTGACATGTACTCCACCCGTTCCTAAATATAAGTCTTTTTAGATATTTTAATATGAACTACATACGGATGTATATAGACATATTTTAGAGTATAGATTCACTCATTTTGCTCCGCATATAGTCTATATTAAAATATCTAAAAAGACTTATATTTAGGAACAGAGGATGTATATATCAAGCATGATCAAACATATGGTTTCCAATCATAACCCTTTGATCGAAGCCAAACATTTTCTTCTCCGTCTTTGCCTAGAGAGAAGACTTGTTGTTCTCCCTACTCACCTTTCGCATTGCTCACTATCATGTAGTATCAAGAAAACCAACCCACACGCATGTGGCAACTTGCGACGACTACTAACTTCATGTTTCGGCCCTAGTCCAATGGGTCAAACCTATCCTGATCCACCACCCACCAATGTCACGCGTATGTCATCTCATTATATGATGTAGCATGCCGACCATGACCAAAAGATAATGATGACATATAAAATAAATCGATGTTGGAACATTCCAAACCCCTTTACAAGATTTGACGAAAAAAGAATCATATCGAATACCACATAATAGTATCTTGAAGATAGCAATCAAGACAATGTATTAGCACACATAGTATAGCTTGAGTACACTTATATACGGTTTCATGACAAACAAGAATGAAGTAGAAGTGGTTAACTAAATGCTTTGCTAAATATGCACAGGAAAAATGAATCTGGATACAATGCCACCATGAAGAGAAGAAGTATTCCAAACATAACCCACACAGCTAGTTCCACTTAATTAGTTACATACCTTAGGCATCTATGAGGCCATGGAATCATTTGTCAAGCATAGTATAGTCTTCTTTTAGTTGTTTGCCCAAAACATATGTGCCAACAATATTAGTTCTGTGGTTTTTTGCTTCATCCAACTGCTAGGACATCAGACAATCACTACATCATACATAAATGTCTGATATATTCAGACAAAAGGAAGAAAACTGAGCCGGTAGAGGCTCTGTAGTATATTTACATAAAAGGAAAAAAACAATGAACAACACTTGCAATACATTTTGTACCGAGCAAAGAAACAAAATGTATAGGAAAAGATGCTTTGAAATCATGTGTATATAGAACAGATACATACACAAAATTAGTACAGGACCTCTTGTAACTCCAGGTGGTATGCAACAGAGGCAATCCTAAATAACATACAACTATCCAATTGTGGCGTTGTTCAGCAAGAAGACATCTTGTCGCAGCTGGGGACCACCCAAACAGACAAGAATTACAGAGACAGTCCGTTCAGTCAGAGCAACAAAAAATTGTTCATGAACATATGGCTTCTAGATCAGTAGTCCTCACCGAAGCCTGCTCTAGGACTTATTTCAGCAACAAAAAATTGTTCATGAACATACGGCAATTCTAGATCAGTAGTCTTCATTGAAACATGCTCCAGGGCTTATTTCTCTGCAGAGACATATACTGAGAGAAATTAGTGTGATTTCTTTGAAACAAACTAACACAAGAATAGACGCAATGGCCTCACCTTGCTCGTCAGTGACCCCTCTGCGAAGCTGCCTTCTATATTCTGAAATCCGCAGAAAGAATCAAAATCAGAGACATGTTAGAACGAGATTATCTCGCGAAATATGCACCTAATCGACTGCAGCTAAGATGGCACCTATAGAGAAAGGGACCTCATTCCCTTTATTGGCAATTTCAGGTCTAACTCTTTACTTAGCCAAGGTGCATCTCGTCTTCTCTTTCAGTACCATCCTCATTATCTACTCATTCTCTTTCATTATCTTAATGTCTGCTTCTTCTTCTCTTCCATTATCCTCCTCATGTTTTATTTCCTGTCCTTCAGGTTCAGAGTTCAGACATCCTCTTGATAACTGAATCATCTTCTTCTTCTTTTTTATCATCCTACAGAATTATTATGTAATTCAGAATCATCTTCTTCTTCTTTTTTATCATCCTACAGAATTATCATGTAATTCAGTACATGCAGGTTGCAGAACTTGCATGAATCTATACCACAGTCCACACTCAGGAAACATTTAATTTTTTACATGCTGCCATAATTAAGGGATTTTACTAAATGCACATGTCATTATAACAGTAGTATACAGTAGCACAATGCATTGAAATAAGGGGCATAGAGACGAAAAGAATTGTTAGCCTCAGCCCTCGGGCTGTCAAGCATGACTATAAGTGGGTAATAAAAACTACATAAGAAGGATACACGCATACAGATGTGTTGTGGAATTTACATGACAGCATAACGGGCAATAGATCCATCCCAGGAATTTCTTCTTCTATTTACTTCATCCCCTAAAGCAAAGCAGTATAAACAAAGTACTGAATTTCCCAAATGAACCACACCAGTAACTTGCTTCTCTCTATCTCTTCTCCTAAATCAATTTAGGCAAAGAAAGAGTAACTGGATAATATTCAGATAGAAACATTCATTTCTTATCTAAGCCACATATACATAATGCAGAACCAATGTATGTTAGATGGTGGAGATGGAGAAAGCTCACCGGCTGATATCACCAAAAGGCGGTCCTCCTATGGTGTATGGGGCTTACATCTAATATATCAAGATCAAAGTCTTCTCACCATTGCCGGCTACGTATCTAAGTAGCGGCTGCCACTGCATAGCCACCAGACGCCTACCGCTGCAGCACCGATCCCTTTTCACCATGTTCACGAGTACCTACCAGCAGCATACATATCTTCATATCATAAAGCAAGTACCTAGTAGCAGCAGTCGTAATCAGTAAGAAAATACCAACATTAACAAAACCAGTAGCACCATGAACAAAATTGCAGCAGCCCTACTGCTGCTTTCCTCTATGATCTCTTTATGTATGCTCAAATAGTAGTATATCAGGGCAGAGCAACAAAATTAACAACATTAGAGCAACCTTGATGCACTCACCAGCCAGCCAGCACCCATCCCACCGTTGACGCCCTCCTCCCACACAGCTACTCCCCAACGTCCACGCCTTCTACCTGAACGTCTTCTTCCTCTGCCAGCAAGAACTCCCGCTCAGCGTCCCGCCCAGCTCAAGCTCCAGCGCGCGCAGGGGGAGAGAGGAGAAGGGGGACCTCCTGCACGCCGCCCTACCATTAGGGCGCACGCGCGCCATCGATCCAATGGCGCCGCCTCGCACGCGTTAGCATGGGAAATTGGGGGGCGTCAGTGCCATCATGGGCGGCGGGCCGTTGACCATGGCGGAGGGGATGGGCTCAATCCGGCCTCTCGCGTTGGTGTGCTCCTTTGGGTGTCGAGATTGGGACTGTGTTCGGCTGGGGCAGTGGGAGTGTTTCGCCGGCGGGGGAGAGGATGGGCTTCGGTGGCCAGAGATAGGGTGGGTGGACCGTGGATGTGAGCCGCTAGAGCCTAAAGATCTGTTTCGCAAGAGGAGGAGAAACGTCCAGACTATTCTGTTTTGGCGCTCGGTACAACACGTCTTAGCTCAATCTCAACCTTAGATTCAAGATCGAACGGTGCATATGATCCAAAGGCAGGCACACCATCATCACCAACTCGTATTTTTATAGGAGTAGAGAAATACCCAAAAAATACCAGAACCCTAGAGGAGTCGACGAAATATTCATCCAGCCGCCATAGAGTCCAGAACCACCAGATCCAATCTAGACACCATCACGGAGGGGTTCACCACTTCCATTGGTGCCTCTCCGATGATGCGTGAGTAGTTCTTTGTAGACCATCGGGTCCGTAGTTAGTAGCTAGATGGCTCTCTCTCGCGCTGAATTCTCAATACCATGGTCTTTTGGAGATCCATATGATGTAATTATTTTGCGGTGTGTTTGTTGGGATCTGATGAACTTTGAATTTATGACCAGTCATATCTTTTTATATCCATGAAAGTTATTTGAGTTTCTTTGATCTCTTATATGCATGATTTCTTATAGCCTCATATTTCTTCTCCAATATTTGGGTTTTATTTGGCCAACTTGATCTATTTATCTTGCAATGGGAAGAGGTGCCCGGGAGTGGGTTCGATCTTACGGTGCTCGATCCCAGTGACAGAAAGGGAAACGACACATATGTATCATTGCTACTAAGGATAAAAAGACGAGATCAATATCTACCGCCATATACATAAACGGATCTTGTCTACATCATGTCATCGTTCTTATTGCATTACTCCGTTTTTCCATGAACTTAATACACTAGATGCATGCTGGATAGCGGTCGATGTGTGGAGTAATAGT
This sequence comes from Aegilops tauschii subsp. strangulata, assembly GCF_002575655.3. NCBI lineage: Eukaryota > Viridiplantae > Streptophyta > Magnoliopsida > Poales > Poaceae > Aegilops > Aegilops tauschii. The sequence goes on from NC_053036.3 coordinate 310,771,500, forward strand.
AGTAGATGCAGGCAGGAGTCGGTCTACTAATCTTGGACATGATGCCTATGTAATGATCATTGCCTGGATATCGTCATAATTATTTAAAGTTATGTCAATTGCCCAACAGTAATTTGTTTACCCACCGTTTGCTATTTTTCTTGAAAGAAGCCACTAGTGAAACCTACGGCCCCGGGGTCTTATTTCTCATATATTTGCCTTGCGATCTACTTTTTCTTTGCATTTTTATTCAGATCTATTAAACCAAAAAATACAAAAATACCTTGCTGTGTTTTATCTTTATTTATTTATTTGGCGTTCGCTCTATCAATCTACTACAATTTACCTCACGTCCGATTGCCTATCTTGAGGCGTCGTACCCCGAAAGGGATTGACAACCCCTTTAAATCGTCGGGTTGCGAGGTGTTGTTATTTGTGTGCATGTGCTGTTTACGTTGTGTTGCTTGGTTCTCCTATTGGTTCGATACCTTGGTTTCATAACTGAGGGAAATACCTACCGTCGCTGTGCTATATCATCCCTCCCTCTCCAGGGAAATACCAACGTAGTTCCATCTACCATCAGTAAACCCTTTGGGTGTTAGTCACATGGCGATGTGAACTAATCACATAAAGATGTGAACTATTCGTGTTAAATCACATGACGATGTGAACTAGATTATTGACTCCAGTACAAGTGGGAGACTGAAGGAAATATGCCCTAGAGGCAATAATGAAGTTGTTATTTATATTTCCTTATATCATGATAAATGTTTATTATTCATGCTAGAATTGTATTAACCGGAAACTTAGTACATGTGTGAATACATAGACAAAACAGAGTGTCCCTAGTGTGCCTCTACTTGACTAGCTCGTTAATCGAAGATGATTAAGTTTCCTAACCATAGACATGTGTTGTCATTTGATGAACGGGATCACATCATTAGAGAATGATGTGATAGACAAGACCCATCCGTTTAGCTTAGCATAATGATCGTTAAGTTTTATTGCTATTGCTTTCATCATGACTTATACATGTTCCTCTGACTATGAGATTATGCAACTCCCGAATACCGGAGGAACACCTTGTGTGCTATCAAACGTCACAACATAACTGAGTGATTATAAAGATGCTCTACAGGTGTCTCTGATGGTGTTTGTTGAGTTGGCATAGATCGAGATTAGGATTTATCACTCCGTGTATCGGAGAGGTATCTCTAGGCCCTCCCGGTAATGCACATCACTATGAGCTTTGCAAACAATGTGACTAATGAGTTAGTTACAGGTTGATGCATTACGGAACGAGTAAAGAGACTTGCCGGTAACGAGATTGAACAAGGTATGATGAGACCGACGATCGAATCTCGGGCAAGTAACATACCGATGACAAAGGGAATGAGGTATGTTGTTATGCGGTTTGACCGATAAAGATCTTCGTAGAATATGTAGGAGCCAATATGAGCATCTAGGTTCCGCTATTGGTTATTGACCGGAGATGTGTCTCGGTCATGTCTACATAGTTCTCGAACCCGTAGGGTCCGCACGCTTAACGTTCGATGATGATTTGTATTATGAGTTATGTGATTTGATGACTGAAGTTTGTTCGGAGTCCCGGATGAGATCACGGACATAACAAGGAGTCTCAAAATGGTCGAGAGGTAAAGATTGATATATTGAAAGGTTATATACGGACATCGGAATGGTTCCGATAAGGTTCCGGGATTTTTCGGAGTGCCGGGAGGCTACGGAACCCCCCGGGAAAGTTATTGGGCCTAATGCCCCAATCCGAATTGGACAAGGGGAGGGGGCACGGCCCCCCTCTTTCCTTCTCCCTCTCCCTCCTTTCCCCTTTCCCCCTCTCCGTGGGAAGGAAAGGGGGCGAATCCTACTAGGTTTGGAGTCCTAGTAGGACCCCCCCCTTGGCGCACCTCCCCCCTGGCCGGCCTCCTCCTCCCCCCTCCTTTATATACGCGGGCAAGGGGGCACCCCAAAGAACAACAGACAACCTCTTAGCCGTGTGCGGTGCCCCCTCCACAGTTTAACACCTCGGTTATATCGTCGTAGTGCTTAGGCGAAGCTCTGTGCCGGTAACTTCATCATCACCGTCGCCACGCCGTCGTGCTGACGGAACTCTCCCTCGGCCCTCTACTGGATCAAGAGCTCGAGGGACGTCATCGTGCTGAATGTGTGCTGAACACGGAGGTGCCGTATGTTCGGTACTTGGATCAGTTGGATCGTGAAGACGTTCGACTACATCAACCGCGTTATTAAACGCTTCCGCTTTCGGTCTACGAGGGTACGTGGACACACTCTCCCCTCTCGTTGCTATGCATTTCCTAGATAGATCTTGCGTGATCGTAGGAAAAAAATTCAAATACTGCGTTCCCCAACAGGTTCATGTTCAAGTTTACCACTCGTTGATTGAGGATGCTCCTATGTTGCGCCGTGGACTTCGGGACACATGCTGGTGTGGTTTGATAGGTTGTTTGCAAAGTCTTGATATCGTGGTCCTTCGACAACACTCCACATCTACTTGTGTCTCTCGTGATGATGTTCCTTTTCTCTGCTAACTAGGCCGTCTCTCCTCGTGGGCATCCATTTCTTCTCGTCTTCTTTTACCTTGTTACTTGTACGGTTTTTGGCCCGGTTTCCCCCGTAGACAGGGTCAACTTATTTAGGTTTTTGGTCTGGTTTCGCTTATACGCCGGATCAGCCAAATACCAAAAGGATAACTACTCTTGACTTCGGCATCTTTGAACAATATATTCAGGTGGGAGTACTCTTCTCCCGGTGATTCTTTAAAAAGAACTAAGACGTGAAGGGGCTGAAAGTTGGCACCTCCATGATCGATGATGCTTTTCTGTGAAGGAAATACTACAACGTGTAATCTACTAAAAGAATAATATTAATCAAACAGCATGGACGCATTCTAGTGGAGAAGGGGATATCTCGGAGATATTGGAGCCTTTCATCATTATCTGCTTGATATTGTCTCATGCTCTCGGATCAGTGTGTATCATGTGTTGGGAGGGTTGAGCATGAGTGAAGGGGCTTCCAGTTCACACACACCACACAGAAACCAGAAAGTGGAGGACGTGGAGAAGAAATGAGTCTTTCTTTTAACCTGCCATGTTATCCTCGGTGAGCTTTTTCTCTTCTTTGGTACTTTGGTTGCTTACACATGGCGAAATTTGTTGACCATGACCTCCGAATCGATCTACCTCCATTTTTGACATAGGCATAATGTCGGTCTATAGAGCTCTACTGTTGCTGACTTGTCATTTTTGTTACTTTTCCTTTTGCCAGAATTTTGTTGTTTGATTGTGTGCATCTTAATTATGCAAAGGCTGGATGGTACTCATAATGTTTTGTATCCGCTTGATGCTACATTTTGAGATAATAAAAACATCCTTTATCCAAAAAAAGGCTTGTTTGTCTTCTATTTTAGTCAACTCCTACAGTTGGTTTACACATTTCTTTTGTGTGACTATGCATTGGCCAATAAGGATAGGGCATCGTAGTGGCACCTCACAGTAAAGGATGCACTACCAAAAACAAAGCTCAAAAGGCCAAAAGGAAGAGAGAGGTAAGTTCGTAGGAAGTGCATGCAAACTGTTCAAGTGGTGATGCCAAAGAAAAAGTGTTGGTGCACTAATGCTTAGAGACCTCGCATGCTCTCTTCGGTAGATCAATCAAGTCGGAGGCACATGACATGATTAGGCCAGGGCTGGCTGGGGTTTTGCGGTTGCAGGAGCTCTTGCCGGCGTGGCCACTTGCCTTGTACTACATTCTTCGCTTCTTTCTTTCTTTCTTTCTTTCTAGGAAATACATTGTGAAGAGAGAAAGAAAAAGGACTAGACGCATCATGAATGCAGCATTGTGAAGCAATTGCTCCACCGTCACCTATTTGGTTAGAATTCTCCTCGACTTGCCTCAGCGATGCACTGGCGAATTTATAATATACGGGGTTGATCCTCCCTTTCGACAGTAGAAAAAAATATGCATGTGTGTTGCATGTGGACGGACTACGAAACTTGTTGAATTCGAGTGTGTTTTTTCACACTGGAACACATCATATTCATCGTTTTCTAATAACAAGAGTGGGTTTTACTGATATATTTTACACTATAGTTGCATGGTCGAATCTCACATGTATGAGTACGGTTGGATTTCTTTTGGTCGGCTAAAACCTTAACGCTCTCTGTTTTGGTCATCTATATTGGAGTTTTCCTTCGGGTGTTGTCATTTTAGAGTCTGTAGTAGTGACATGCTAGTTTAGATTCATGTAACAAAGGATAACCTTGGGTCCGTCCCCTCCCTCGTCGCACCCGTAGGCGACGGGGAGGGCCCCTCATCGTCGCACCAGCCGGTCGCCTCTTCCCCGCACCCATTCCTCGCCGCCGCCAGAGGGCGTGGTCGGGCAGCGCCTGGCTCGCGTCGGCGGCGGCGGGGCCCATCTCGTCCTCGCACGGGGGTGCTGCGGCGGGGCAGCCTCCTTGGCCAGGGCGACGCGCCGACGTGGGGCGTGCCGAGGACAGCGGCGCTCGGCTCCCTGCTGCGGCGGGGCGCGAGTGGGCGGCGGCCTGGATTTCCTCGCGATGGTGGGCATGTCTGCACTTCAGCAGATTTGGATCGGTTCTCGATCTGGATCCAGTGGGTTGTGGACGGCACAGGCGGCAGTCAGGGCGGCTCCTCTGCTGCGCGGCGGCGATTGGAGCCTCCATGGCCGGCGGTGTGGCGGCTGCGGGCAGATGGATTGCGTCGGTGGCTGTGGATCTGGCGTCCTATCCAGATCCGTCTCGGTATGGCCTTGGCCGGCCGGTGGCGCGAGAAGGATCGGTGAGGGGCGGCTGGAGGCTGCCGGCGTGCTGACGGGGGTCCTTGTCTCCACGGCGAGGCTCCGTTCGGTTCCACCCACCTGCGAGTTCGGGGAGACGCGACCTCCGGTGAAAATCGCGTCGACTTCGGTCATGGCGGACGATGGCGGCGTCTATGACGTCGTTCCCTTCTCGAGGCATCGTTGTTCAGATCGTGGCACCCCACTCGCGATGCTCCGGGGAAACCCTAAATCTGGATCTACCGGATCGGACGATGATGACACCTTCAATGTCCTTGTCCCTCCTGGGGGCATCGTTTTGGAGCAAATGCTGGTTGGACGGGACAAGCGGAGGAGCAGTGTCACATACACACCGCATGGCTGACGACGGATCCCGGAGGCATGGTGCTGCGCAGGTTCGAGGATGGTCGCGTGTGGATGGATACGTGCAGGAGGGTGGAACTGTCTGGCACCGTGGTGGTGTCGACGACGGGTCAGACAAGGTCGATGCGTCAGTTCCTGCTCTGGAGATGGACCGGTGGAAGATGGCGGCGGCAACCTATGAGTGCGCTGGACCGATATGAGACCCAGTCCTGGTGTGTGGCTGGGCTGGGGCATCCGGCTATAGATGTTAGGGTTTGGTGCGACGTCCGTTTGGTGTTCGGCCCGGATATTCGGCATACTTTCATCAAGGAGATAGGAATAGCAACAGGTGTTGCCTAGATGATGGCTTCAGACTAACTGTTGTATTGCTTTATATAATCTTTATGAATAATTAATAAAATGGTTGCATGCATCTGGACGATGCAGAAGCCGGAGATCTATCCTTCTTTAAAAAAAAAGTTCTTTCGTTTTGTGACGAGACAACAGGATTGGCATGGAAATGCGAATTGATAGTGTGCACTCCGCATGATTGCCTTACCAACTAACACTAGCTAGTAGGTTAGCGTTCTATCAGTGGAACCTCCGAGCTAAGAAGTAGTAGTAAGTGTTGAGTACATGTGTCATGTGTGTATTGTGCCCGTCTTCTAGTTTCTTATATAGTTGAGGTTTGTGGCCATCTTTGTATATTATATATACGTGGCTATGCACGAAAAAAATACATCGTGCAATCATAACTTTCTACATGGTATCATTTTTTAGGTTTTAATCCTCGCCTCCGCTGCCGCCGCCACCACCTTGCCGCGCCCCCGGCACCCCCATTGGCGCTCGCCGCCCCCGCGGCTTCCTCGGCGCCCCCGGCCCCCTCGGCGCCCCCGGCGCCCGTGGCCGGTCCGGCCACCCGCGCCCGTACGGGCGTTTTTCACCCGAGTTCGCGCTACGCCCATGCGGCGTCCACCTCTGAGCCGCCGCCGTTGCCGTCCTCCGTTCGAGCCGCTCTTCGTGACCCGCTCTAGATGGCTGCGATGCAAGAGGAGTTTGACGCCTTGTTGCGCAACCGGACGTGGCAGCTTGTTCCCCGTCCCCGGCACGCCAACGTGATTACCGGAAAGTGGGTCTTTAAACACAAGCTCTGTCCTGATGGTACCCTTGATCGCTATAAAGCGCGCTGGGTCGTTCGTGGCTTCCGACAGCCTGCTGGCATCAACTTCACCGACACCTTCGCTCTGGTTGTCAAGACCGGCACGATACGCACGGTTCTCCACCTTGCGGTCTCCCGTGCTTGACCGGTGCATCAGATGGACGTCTCCAACGCCTTCCTCCATGGTCACCTCGAGGAGCAGATCTTCTGCCAGCAGCCCACCGGGTTTGTTGACCCAGCGCTTCCCGACCACGTGTGCTTGCTTTCGCGGTTCTTGTACGGACTCAAGCAGGCTCCGCGCGCTTGGTACCAGCGCATCGCGGCGTTTCTCCACCAGTTTGGGTTTCGCTCCACCCGCTCGGATGCCTCACTCTTCGTCTATCATCAGGGCTCTGACATGGCCTACTTACTGCTCTATATCGACGACATCATTCTGACGGCATGTACGGCTGGTCTCCTCAGTCAGCTCATGGCTCGCCTTCGCGTTGAGTTCGCCATCAAGGACTTGGATCCTTTGCACTACTTCCTCAGTGTCGAGGTGGTGCGCGGTCCGGATGACTTCTTTCTTCATCAGCAGAAGTATGCTCACGAGCTCCTGAAGCGCGCCGGCATGCTTAACTGCAAGCCCGCCGCTACGCATGTTGATACGAAGGCCAAGCTTTCTGCCACGGATGGTTCTCCTGCTTCGGATGCTGCTTTCTATCGGTCTATCGTTGGTGCTCTCGAGTACCTCACTCTGACTCGACCACAGATGCAGTATGTCGTGCAGCAGGTGTGTCTTCATATGCATGCTCCTCAAGACGTTCACTGGGCTGCCGTCAAGCAGATTCTCCGCTATATCTGTGGCACTATGGATCTTGGCGTCACGCTTCATGCCTCCGCCGACACCTCCCTCACCGCCTACACCGATGCAGACTGAGCGGGCTGTCCTGACACTCGTCGCTCCACTTCGGGCTATTGTGTCTATCTTGAACCCTCACTTATTTCGTGGTCCTCCAAGCGGCAGCCTACGGTCTCTCGTTCCAGTGTTGAGGCTGAGTATCGTGCGGTAGCCAACGCCGTCGCCGAGTGTTCGTGGCTTCGCCAGCTGCTTCAGGAGCTCTCTTGCCCTGTTGACCGTGCCATGACGGTCTATTGCGACAACGTCTCGGCGGTCTACCTCTCCACTAACCCGGTGCATCATCGACGGACCAAGCACATTGAGTTGGATATTCATTTTGTTCGGGAACATGTGGCCCTTGGCCATATTCGTGTTTTACACGTCCCTACTTCCCAAGGCCTTGCCTACGGCGTCATTTGAAGAGTTCCGGTCCAGTCTTTGCATCAGCCGCGGTGCCGCTTCGACTGCGCGGGGGGTGGGGGGTGGGGGTTGAGTATATGTGTTATGTGCATATTGTGTATTCGGCCCGCCTCCTAGTTCCTTGTATAGTTGAGGTCCGTGGCGCACCTTTGTACATCATATATACATGCCTATACACGAAGAGCAATACATCGTACAATCATAACCTTCTACAGTAAGAAAGATAATAATTGTTGCAGCTTTATTAACTAAATCCTAACTGAATCCACTGTCTCATTCAAGCCCCTCGGGTATTCGCGATTTCTTTTCGTCCTACGTAGTAGTATATCTCTACAGAGAATAGAGCAACTCTAATGGGGCGACCCATTTCGTCCGCCCGCGTTCGTTTGGGTCGGCGCGGACAAAAGTGGCGGCCCAACGCGCCGACCCAAACGGACGCGCGTCCGTTTTTTTTCCGCGGGCGATCCATTCCCGGCCTAATTTTGAGCCGGACACGAGACGGACGCATGCGCGCGCCTACTCCTCTCCCCGGGCCCGCCGGTCGATGGCAGCCACCACCATTTCCCCTCATTTTTCTCAAAAACACTCCCGCCCGCACGCGCCCCGCCCCCAACCAACCATGGAGGACGCCATCGACCTCGATGTGACGCCCGGATAATTAGACTACAGTAATTCCCTGCTAATGATGCCACGTCACCTATGTCAGTTTAGTTAATCTCGGGTTAGTTCAAAAAAAACCGATTTAAATTCAAAATTGAATTAAAGGCAAACAACAAAAGTTTCAAACTTAAAACTAAAATGTGCGGGTTGTGCCAAGTAATACAACGTTAATTGTGGTGAAGAAACCCCACTTTTATAAAATGTTTTAATACTCTAAAATGTTTTAAAAGGTAGCAAAACAATTAGTTGAATGCCTTTTACAATAAATAAAATATTTAAATATGTTAATTAGTTGCCCAAACTTATGTGGCAGTAGCCTATTTATTAACACTAAAGTATGGACTACTTTTATAGTTTATAAAACTAAGATAAAGTGAAACTAAAAATAAAACAATAATAGAAAGATTAAGAAAAACAAAATAACACAAAAAACATAAAAAGAGAACACACACACACACACACACACACACACCCCCCGCTGGGCCACGGCCCAGATGGCCTCGGAGCCAACCTGGCTGGCCCAACTGGGCAAAGGCCCAACCGGCCCCCACTCCCCCATAACACCCCACCCACGGTCAAACCCTAACCCGAGAGCACCACTCCCACGTTCCCTCACTCCCCCCCCACGATCTGGAACGGGATCGCCCCGATCCCGCGCCGCCCTGCGACCTCGACGATGGCGCCCGTCGCTGGCGCCTCCCTGATGCCGTCGCCACATCTCCGTCCGGCCGCCTCCCCCTCTCCCCTCCTCTGCCCCTTGGATCGGGAGGGATCGAACCACCGCCGCCGCCCGGGACGCCACCGCTGCGGCCTGCCTCGTCGACGGCTACCTCGCCGGACTGCCTCCTCGACGCCGTCGTCGCCGTCCTCCTCCCCACGGGTCGCCCCCGAGCCCGCTGCCATGCCCCTCCCGCTCCCCTGTGAGCGCCTCCCTCTCCTCCTCTCTCCCCCACCGCGCCGTGCCCGCGCCCGTCGGCGCTCTCACGCGCCCTTGTGGTCGAGCCCCTCGCTCGCGCTCGTCCCCACCCGTCGCTGGCCGCGCCCAGTGCCCCGCCGTGCTCACCGCCCCGCTTCGCCCACACTCGGCGCCGCGGCCCACGTCCCTCACTCGCTCACCGTCGCCCGGGTTCTGCACCCGCTCCATGACCGGCGCCCCTCCCCGTGCGCGCCCACCGTGGCCGCCTCCCCCGTTCTGCTGCCCCTCGCCTTCGGCGCCCCGCCGCTCGCCCGGGCCGCGCACGCCCCCCCCCCCCCCCCCGCTGCAGCCGCCCAACCGCCGGTGCCGCCGGCCACGCGCGCCCCTGGGGCCTCGTTCCACCGCACCCCCCTGCGGGCAAGCGCCCGTTCAGGTGCGCCTGCGGCCGCCCCGTTTCGCCAGCGCCCGAACCCGCTATGGCCCTTAGGGCCTATGACATGTGGGGCCTAGCCCCCAGAACGATTTATGTAAAAAAAGGAATTAAATAAATAATAGTAATAATTAATAAAATAAATAAATAAATAATAAAAATAATTCATAAAAATAAATAATAATAATAATAATAATAAATTAATAAAAATGTAATTAATAAAATTATTAATTAGTTAATTAATTAAGTTAATTAAATTAATCTAATTAATTAGTTAATTTAATTAAACAGTAATTATTTAGCTAAACCCTAATTAAGCTAAGAAGTGTATGACATGCGGGACCCACCCGTAGTTGACCCAGTCAAATGCACAGTTGACTGCTGACGTCAGCATGATGTCATGCTGACGTCGTATTTTACTGTTCTGGATAATGTTGAATAAATTAATTAAATAAATCCTAAAATGATTTAAATCTTTAAAAATTATATAAAATAATCCGTAGCTCGAATGGAAAAAACTTTGTATATGAAAGTTGCTCAGAACGACGAGACGAATCCGAATACGTAGTCCGTTTGTCAGCCACACGTCCCTAGCATAGTGAACCTGCAACATTTCACCTCCGGTTCATCTGTCCGAAAACGTGAAACACCGGGGATATTTTCCCGGATGTTTCCCTCCTTCGCCGGTATCGCTTACTACCGCGTTAGGGCATACCTAGCACCGCGTTTTGCCTCCTTATGTTTTGTGATGCTTTGTTTGCTCCGTATTTACTGTTTCTTCCCCCTCTCCTTCTCCGGTAGACTACGAGACCGACGCTGCTGCTACCCAGTTCGACTACGGAGTTGACGACCCCTCCTACTTGCCAGAGCAACCAGGCAAGCCCCCCCCTTGGTCACCAGATATCGCCTATTCTTCTCTATACTGCTTGCATTAGATTAGTGTAGCATGTTACTGCTTTCCGATATCCTATCCTGATGCATAGCCTATCATTGCTACTACTGTTGTTACCTGTACCTGCAATCCTACATGCTTAGTATAGGATGCTAGTTTCCATCAGTGGCCCTACATCCTTGTCCGTCTGCTGTGCTATACTATCGGGCCGTGATCACTTGGGCGGTGATCACGGGTGTATACTCATATACTAAATACATGACACCTGTGGTGACTAAAGTCGGGTCGGCTCGTAGGAGTACCCGCAAGTGGATCTTTGTGGCGGAGCGACAGGGCAGGTTGAGACCGCCTAGGTGAGAGGTGGGCCTGGCCCTGGTCGACGTTCGCGGTTACTTAACACGCTTAACGAGATCTTGGTATTTGATCTGAGTCTGGCCATTTGGTCTATATGCACTAGCCATCTACGCGGGAGTAGTTATGGGTATCCCGGCGTCGTGGTATCAGCCGAAGCTCTTTTGACGTCAGCGACGGAGCGGCGCGCGCCGGATTGGACCGGAACGCCACTAGGCTAGGTCTGCTTCCGGCCGCCCTCGCAACGTGCAGGTGTGCAATGGGCGATGGGCCCAGACCCCTGCGCGCATAGGATTTAGACCGGCGTGTTGACCTCTCTGTTGAGCCTAGGTGGGGCTGCGACGCGTTGATCTTACAAGGTCGGGCATGACCCAGAAAAGTGTGTCCGGCCAAATGGGATCGAGCGTGTTGGGTTATGTGGTGCACCCCTGCAGGGAAGTTTATCTATTCGAATAGCCGTGTCCCTCGGTAAAAGGACGACCCGGAGTTGTACCTTGACCTTATGACAACTAGAACCGGATACTGAATAAAATACACCCTTCCAAGTGCCAGATACAACCCGGTGATCGCTCTCTAACAGGGCGACGAGGAGGGGATCGCCGGGTAGGATTATGCTATGCGATGCTACTTGGAGGACTTCAATCTACTCTCTTCTACATGCTGCAAGATGGAGGCTGCCAGAAGCGTAGTCTTCGACAGGATTAGCTATCCCCCTCTTATTCTGGCATTCTGCAATTCAGTCCACTGATATGCCCCTTTACACATATATACATGCATATGTAGTGTAGCTCCTTGCTTGCGAGTACTTTGGATGAGTACTCACGGTTGCTTTTCTCCCTCTTTTCCCCTTTCTGTACCCGATTGTCGCAACCAGATGCTGGAGTCCAGGAGATAGAGATCCCGAGGATGATTCTACATGGAGTTCGGCTTCGAGGAGTAGTTAGGAGGTCCCAGGCAGGAGGCCTTGCCTTTTCGATCGTTGCTACTTTTGTGCTTGCCTTCTTAAGGCAAACTTGTTTAACTTATGTCTGTACTCAGATATTGTTGCTTCCGCTGACTCGTCTATGATCGAGCACTTGTATTCGAGCCCTCGAGGCCCCTGGCTTGTATTATGATGCTTGTATGACTTATTTATGTTTTAGAGTTGTGTTGTGATATCTTCCCATGAGTCCCTGATCTTGATCGTACACATTTGCGTGCATGATTAGTGTACGGTCAAATCGGGGGCGTCACAAGTTGGTATCAGAGCCGACTGCCTGTAGGAATCCCCCTTTCGAACTCCTTGGCCGAAGTCGAGTCTAGTCAGTGAAAACTGTTTTACTAACATGGTTGTGTGGCTTACGAGCCCACGTCGCCATTGGGTGGTAGTAGGATCTTTTATTCCTCAACCTATACTCTGGGACTCTGACATCTCTTCTATTCGGGTTAAATGAATTTTGCTAAATCTAACATTAGGATCTCATTATCACTTTCACCCGGAGAGCCCCTTATTACTGATGATCGTCTGCTGCACGTGAAGACCCTGAAGATACTCTCCGCTGATAACCCGAGAACTTGTGTTCATCGCTTTTGCAATTCCCTTTCATCGATAAACTCCTATGGATAACCACGTATACTCGCCACTCATACAATGTTTCCCAGTTGATCTTGTTATTACAAGATACCCCGCGCGTCGGCTTGCAACCCGGTCCCCGGCTTCCACGTCTACCCGCAGGGCTCCCGCCTCTCCGGGGAGTGCTCACCCGACGTGAGCGTGGTCGCGCCTTCCACGCCCGCGCCCGCGCCCATCGACCTCAACGCCACCCCGGTGGTCGGTGGCTCGTCGTCCGGCGGCACGAGGAAACGCGCGCGACAGACGCCGGCCGGCGGGCTCCCGGACGCCCGTAACCTGTTCGAGGAAATGCCGTCGCCGTCGACGAGGACTGCATGCAAAACCTCATCTTCGAGGGTGGTGCGCCGGGCGCTGGCTACGACCCCGATGAGACACAAAGCCAGGACTGCCGCGGGGCATTCATGCCGGCCGCTGGCTATGATCCCGATCAGGCGGCCTTCATGTGTGATCAGGTCGGCATCGACCTGGACGTCTTCCCCCTCGACCACGAGTTCCCGGAGGACTATGGGCTAGAGGAAGAGGACGAGTGCGACATCGAAGTGGAGCCTTTGTTCGAGGACGAGCTCGCCAACCAAGCCGCCGGTCCTAAGCCGAAGCGCAAGAGCAAGCGCACGAAGGCGTACACAGCTGCCGAGGACAAGCTTCTTTGCGAGTGTTGGCGAGACATTGGACAAGACCCAAAGACGGGCGCCGAGCAAAAGCATTCGACCTTTTGGACTCGTGTGCACCGAGAGTTTCATGAGCGTAAGAAGTTTCCACCTTACCAATTTGTGAGCACGCGCGGGTGGGTCTCCATTTCCAAGCGGTGGAGGGTGATCCAACAAGAGTGCAACAAGTTTTGCGCCACCCTTGAGAGCATCAAGGCCCGCCCCGTGAGCGGCATCAGCATGCAAGACATGGTATGATAGCAAGCAAGCCGCCCTCTTTTGTGTCATCAAGATCATCCTTTTACGTCTTCATTTGCTATCACTTGCCCATATGCTTGCATGAAAACATTTTGTAGGCATTTCAAGCTTTGGAGGCATTCAAGGTTCAACACAATGGCAAGTGCTTCAACCTCTCCCATCGCTATCGGGTCATCAAGGACGAAGAGAAATTCAAGGCACAATATGCCGCCCTCAAGGCACGTGGGGGGAAGAAAGTCGTGGAGGATGTTGGGGAGGGCGAGCCGGCACGGCCGAGGGGGAAGACCAACTCCAAGAGGGAGGACAAGCCAGATGTGGCCACCAACGCCTTGATCGCAAGCGTGGACGACATGATGAATAAGAAGGACTCAAGGGAGGAGGAGCGCCGGCGTTTCAAGGCGGAGCAAATGGATGCTTTCATGGAGATCCAAAGGAGGAGGCTTGATAAGCAAGCCAAGATGTTCGAGCTCGAGGCGGAGAAGCAAGCCAAGATGTTAGAGATCGAGGCCGCTAACGCCAAGACAAAGGCGAAAGAAGTGGCTCTTGCGAGCATGATGACCGGGGTGGAGATCATGAAGGTGGATCTCAACACCGTGTCGCCAAGGAAGAGGCCGTGGTTCGAGAAGATGCAGGCCGACATGCTCAAGTTCGACGACGAGTGATCTATGGCGGCGAGGGCCATCTTTTTTGTATGTCGGCAGGTGTGCCGGCATGACCACGGGAGCCGCGATGGCGTGGTCGAACTCAAGTCCCACCTTTTTTTGTGTGCTGGCATATGTGTCGGCCGGCTGGCGAGTGCGGCAGCATGAACTGTGGTATTTTCTGAAGCCGGCATAGTGCCAGCATGAGACATGGCCGCTGGCATGATCGGCCGCGGACCTTTTTATTTAAAAGTTGAATGCGGACATGAAATGGGTCGGCGCGTTGAGCGCATTGCCGACCCAAATGCAAAATTGGGCGGACGCCAGGCGGGCGGCCGATCCAAATAAACAAAAGGCGGACAAATGCGCAGTCCAAACGGTCTGCCAGTTGAAGTTGCTCTTAGGTCTTCCGTTCGAAATTCGTAGTACGAGATTGCTGCGATTCCAGCGGGCACGTGACCTTTGGGAGCCGAGGAAACAATGCCGTCAATACAGAACTGAATGCTACTGTACGTGTTAGGTGATGTCCCCACTCACTTGTAATCCATTCAACCCTCGACTGCTTGGCCATAGCTGCCTGTACTGGCCTGTAGCTGCTTTCGCAAGTTTCGGCAGCGACTTAGAGCTTGATTAGGATCTTCTAATTGGCCGCGTTGGTGCTTGGGCACAAGCTTTGTCTTGTCTCACCTACGTTGTTGCTGCATCCGCGGGTAAAAGTAGCACTCACTTGTTAATTAAGTAGTCACAGGATCCTGATCAAGTTGATTAAGCGAATGATGTTGGCGTTGAATTAACCAAGAAAGTTGGCAAAGTGGCGGGCATTTCCTCTAAAGCATCAACCCAACTACTTTCCTGACCTGCGCTGCACTGCACTGCCAGCGGTGAACAATCATGGTGCATGTTTCAGCTCGCACATGCACATGCATGGCGGGACAGAGAGAGAGAGAGAGGAACTTTTCCATTGGATGCTGTTGAGCCTTTGACCCTTTACTGATGCGTAACCACCATCCATCCCTAGCTGTTGCTGTAGCTGCTGCTTGCACTTGCAAAGGTTAACTAAGATCTGCGCTAGGGGAAAGAACCCATTATTCCATTGCCAAAGGGAAAGGTCGTAACGTTTGACAGGTTAAACTTTGTTTAGATCCCAGTTCATGTGATCTCAAGAGTTGTACTAGAATCTTTTCCAGAGTAGGACTGTCAAATACTACCTCTGGCGCTTCAGAATGGGCGAGTAAACTATGCCAAATTACAGGTGCTTCAGAATGGGCCAACTTTACTTAATGACACAAAGATGGCTCCCTGTTTGCTTAAAATATGCAAATGACATGGGAAGAAAAGTGTGCAGCAAAAGCGAGTATGCATCCTTTTCCTCAAAAGAACGATCATCATAAGGTTAAAATGTTATTCGTTAGGGCATGTACAATGGAAGCATCACCTTCCTAGTGCTTCATCTTTTCCACATAAGTAAAGATGGATGGAGCACTATTTAATCTGTCAAACACCCAACGCATGGAGCTGCCCCATCAGGCCAATGTATGACATATACATCCTCTTTTCCCTGTACTTCACGTGAACGTGGATGGCTGGCTCCCCTCATCTCTCTTGCTTTTGCCCACTCTCTCTTACTTTTGCCAGCCAAGAGCCTACTTCCTCTGCAGGATCCCGTCTTAGTCTGCAGGCTACAGGTTGAGCTGAGCTGGACAATTGCAAGTGACGTATAGCGCCGGGGCACCCGTCCACAGTGGAGCGTTGGCCATGCCCTTATCCACGGCGTCAACAAAAGGAGGTTATTCGCTCTCCGGTCAGTAAAAAAAATTGTAGCAAAACAGGACAAAAAAGTTTCCTTTTGGAAGGATGGACGAAATGTACTTCCTTCGATTTGATCCAAAATAAGTGTCGTGGTTTTAGTTCTCTTGTTTTGGATTGAATGGAGTAGTAAAACCAGCTAGTAAAAGAAATGCATGTATGTTTGTGTTTTCTGCATGGTAATACATGTCTCATTCATATTATAAAGATTAAAGTACAAGTCATGTAAAGACCGACATGACGAAACTGAAAAGACTCTCTTAGCATAGATTGAACGTTCAGATGATATCATTGATATGTGTCATCAAGTTAGTACCATGTTTTCTGCAACTAATTTGTTTACCATGCTTACTTGGATATTGCTCCCTGTAAACACATGTAAGGCGTATAGCCTGAATAGACTACTTGACTGAAAGGAAAAAAAGTTGAAAACTTATCCACAAATTTATAATGATAAATCTGCAGGGAAAAATAAAGAAAAGTAATAGATGTGTCATGGTCCAAAGGCTAAATAGTACTTCCTTTGTCTGGTTTATTGGTCCACTCGTATTTTATGTCAAAATTTAAACATGGATTTTACTAGTAAAATATAAGTTGTATGTCACAAAAATATATTGTTGGATTCGTATTCGAAAGAACTTTTCAAAGGTACTACTTTTGTGGATATAATTTATTTTTTGCTGTTAAATTTAAGTCCAATTTGACAGTGGACTAATAAACCCGGAAGGAGAGAGTAGTACATGCACTTACACCAAACTCTGTCTTTGAGCCCATGGGTTATGTGGACCTCATAGTTGATGCGGTACGGGTGTAGGTGGTAGTAATAACCCAATCTTGATGAGGTCAAGCCTTGCTGATCTTTTACCCTGTTTGACCAAATCATGGGAACCTGTTATTTTAAAGGTTGCTAATTTTAATGGTGTATGTTAGTGATTGCTAGCTTCAAAAATTTAGGCCATTTTTAGTGCTTCATGGTGTCCAGATACTAAGAGTGTCACATAGGCAAAAAACCGATGTGTCAAAGCAATCAAGAGAGACAGAGAGTACTTTGCTGACGCCTGGCGCAGAAAGCGAATGTGTCAAGCACACAAACTCACGCAAAATTCCTACCAACCAATGCATAGACGAGTTTAGTTGCTAAACAATAAATGAAGGAAGCTCAACTACAAAAACTAAGCCCCTATGCATTGGGCAGACTAGTTGCTAAGCCTTTTTTTCGTTAAGAAGTATCGATTGGCTAAATGGAATGCGGTTTGCCATCCCAAGGACCAATGAGGGTTGGGTATTCACGACCTTGCGGTTAAAAGCTCGGCCCTACTAGGCAAGTGGTTGTTTAAGCTACTTACGGAAGTTGGTGTATGGCAAACACTTCTCAGAAGTCTTAGGCGTTTTACAGTCTCTACGTGATTAAGTGCATTCCGCCTTTTTTCTACTTTCTGGATTTTGGACTTGTTTGGTTGTGGGCCAGTTATGCAGAGTCCGGGTGTAATATTTAAACTTTTTAAGTAATAAAGTACCATTTATCGAAAAACTTGTTAAACCTTTTAATGCACTTAACACCTCATCTAAGTACCAATGCATTGTAAGAGGTCTTAGCTAGGGAGTGATAGGTGGGCGGACTGACGACTGCATTGGGCAAGCACGGTTAGCTAGCCCCACTTCCTAGACAGGTTCCTATGGGTCCAGATGTCATGGAATGCGCCCCTTGACATATAAGAGAGGAGCCCTATAATTTAGTGTCCTAAAATTAGTTTTAGTGAGAAGAGAGAATGTTTGGGGGCACTAGAAAAGTTTTTGGTTTTCCAACAGCCCTAAAACCGGTGCCCTAAATTTTGGAATTCTTATTCTTTACTCCACAATTTCATACATATTCAAATAAACTATGTAATGATAATTATAACTTTGCAACATCACAACACACATGGTCAACAACAATCCAAATTCTTTGGTAGTGTAGTTTGCACCTCTCCCCTTTTGAGTTGCATCAACAAAGTCCTTTTCCATGTCAAGAATGTGTTCTTCTGACGATGCATATTCTTGATTTGGATTTTTTTGAGATGGATGTTCTTGAGATGCGACACAAGTGGATTGTAAAAAAGTTTCATCCACACTACATACGTCAAAATTGAAGAAAATACACATCACATCGCAATTGCATACAAAATTTATAAGCACACAAAAATCAATAGAAAATCTAGAAAAAAAAGTCTTTTTTAACCTTCCCATTATTTCACTAAGCATGTTGTGGACGTCAGTGGTTGTGGCGTGGGTGATGCCGACTCATCCTCGGCAACAGAAGGAGGAAGATGCCCTAGGTGGTGTCGGACGAGCCACTGTCGCCGTGGAAGGGATCAATGGTGGTGGGGTCGTCGCCGTTTGAAAGGATCAAGAGGTCGATTGGAGAGGGGTGAATAGAAGACTACACATTTTAAGCTTAACTTCCAATTTAGGGTAATGCGAATAAAGTGGGTATGCTATGCAATAAACTAGATAGCAAACCAGCAAGCATACAAGGCAAATACACTAGATAGTGCAGACCAATCTGTGGTTGGATGGTTAGGAGGACAGTGATATCCCCAACCCATCAGGGTTCAAGTCCTAAACTTGAGGCCGGTGCTCGCATCTTTCTGGATTTATTTCAGGCCTTCCGGCAATGTGCATTAAGTGGGAGGAGCCGTTCTCGTGGACTACGAAGGCGTTTGTTGTGACTTCATCAATCTGAAGATGATGTGCCGACTCAGTCTCTCGAAGGTGCTCGTAGGGTAGGGTGTGTGTGCATGCGTTCATAGGGGTGAATGTATGTGCGCACGTATGAGCGTCTGCGTCTGTACTATGTTTCAAAAATCCACTAGATAGCAAGGGATAAGGGCATCTCCAACGCCGACCTTCAAACCGCTCGCAACAGTCCGGACCGTGTGGTCCAGACGTGTTGTGCCATCCAATGCGGTACGGACGCACTTTCTCTTGCAAACCGAAAACAAAAGTGGGGACCTGTGTTGGCGTCCGGGCAGCACCCACGCTCGCTTCTGACCATCTTGGCCTACCCAAACCCCCTCCTCCCTCGCTCGCGTTCCCGCTCGGCGCCAGTTGCCCGCATTCATGGCGTTGTGGAGCGTCCGCTCCACATTGAAGCCGGTCTAGAGCGGACGCAACCTCTCACTGCCTCCACCATTGAAATGACGCGCCAGCCGAGGGCACCGCCCGCGACGCGTCCCCGATGCCCGCACCTGATCAATGTCTGAGACGCGTTACTGGACAGGATGGATATGTACTACGCCTGTTTAATGCCCCGTCCATTCGTATGTCATCATTAAGAAGGCTCGCCGGTCGAGAAATCCACTCCGGCGTCGTGCATTGACACACCCCGACATATGGCCTGTGACGCCCCTGATTCAATCGTACACTAATCATACACGCAAATGTGTACGATCAAGATCAGGGACTCACGGGAAGATTGTTGGAACACGCGGTACGCTACGCTAGCGCCAAATAAAATTTTCTACCGTGCACCCAAGATCATGCTGCTGGAAATAGATCACGGGGTCGGGTTTACCACTAGACGCGCAGTCACCACAGCGGAAGTAGAGTTGGTGATGCGTGTAGCCGATCTCCCGGGCCGTCTCCTCCTCGCGTTGCCGATCTCCCGCGAACAGCGAAGACCCGCGAACGGTGATCTCCCGCGAATGGCACCTCGCGGTTCCCTCGGACGGTTCGTCCAAGCACTGCAGATGCGATGCCTCCAAGGTATCCACACGTACGGGGAGCAGCGTCGAGCGGCGAACTGCTAGGTCCGGTCGCGCGGCATGGGCATGGGGAGTGGCGGTGGCTAACCAGGGTTCAATCCGATCAACCCTAAGTGGTGTGCCCACTCCCCTTTATATAGACCTCCGAGGTGGGCTCAACACTTGAGCCCACTAGGAGTCCACATCCATTTTCCACTCAGATCCAACCCGGATGGGCTGCAGCCCCTTAAGCGTGCGACCCTATAGGTTCACGTACACATGGACACGACCAGAGTCGATAGTTGGTAGCGGCTCCTAGCAGAACGTGCCAACTCCCATGTGGGCGTAAAGTCGTTTGACGAACCTCAACAATGTGGCATATGCAACATTCCTTTTGCCTCACGATATTTGTTGTCGAGCTCAAGGCGAGTACTTGTCACCCTTGTGTTAGCTCGACCTCTCTTCTCGAAACCATGATACAGATTCCTGAACTGGGTTAACACTTAACCCAAGTCGCATGGCCATGCTTTTCGAATCTGATCACTCGAGAGGGCCCAGAGAATATCTCTCCAAATAGGAGGGGCAAATTCCATCTTGGTCAACCATGTCTCGCGGCATGTCTCACGACTCACCTGAAAGCTACCTTTATAACTACCCAGTTACGGAGTAGCGTTTGATAGACCCTAAGTGAGTCGATCCTCATCCCGAGAACATGCGAGGACCTCAGGTCTAGGACATGGCATAGACATTGCACTTGAGACTAACACATGACTATATCTCGCTGCGTCTCAAGGTGGGTCTGTCCGGCTCGGTGATCTGCATCCCCGAGCCCATACTATCGGTTTAGCATCTCCATGCACATGACTTGTGAAACATAGTCATCAACCGAGTCGTATACTAGTCAAGGATATGTGTCCGCATAACCTTATCAACTAGGGACCATTAAAACAATCATCATACAATACATAGTTCCACAAACAAGTCACATACTTATTGATACATATCATTGATGATGTTCAAGGACAATACAAAGGACTCATGAATACATATGGAAATATCATCATCACATGATTGCCTCTAGGGCATATCTCCAACAGTCTCCCACTTGCACTAGAGTCAATCATTTAGGCATCGTATGCCCATGGAGCTCATGTGCGCCTCATGCTTCAGACATGGGAGAGGCTTCGTCAATGGATCAACAACATTTGCATCCGTGTGTACCTTGCATATGTTTACATCACCTCTTTCGACAATGTCGCGAATAAGGTTAAAACGCCTGAGTATGTGTTGGGTTTTATGATGGTTCCGTGGTTCCTTGACTTGTGCAATGGCACCACTATTATCACAATAGAGGTCCAATGGATTAGACGCGCCCTCAACCACACCAAGATCAGAAATAAAATTCTTCACCCAAACACCTTCTTCTGCAGCTTAAGAAGCCGCGATGTACTCGGCCTCTGTTGTAGAATCAGCTACCGTATCTTGCTTGGAGCTCCTCCAGCTCACTGCTCCTCCGTTCAGAATGAACACAAACCTAGATTGCGATCGACTATCATCCCTATCTATTTGGAAACTAGCATCAGTGTAACTATTTACAACGAGCTCATCCTCACCTCCATAAACCAGGAACATATCCTTAGTCCTTCTCAAGTACTTAAGGATATTCTTAACCGTTGTCCAGTGACTCTCCCCTGGATCAGCCTGGTATCTGCCCACCACGCTAAGAGCAAAACTAACATCGGGACGAGTACATACCATAGCATACATGATGGACCCAACAGCCGAAGCATACAGAATCCCATCCATGCGTCTTCGCTCATTAGGAGTCGTAGGACTCTGAGTCTTGCTAAGACTAATGCCATGTGACATGGGCAAGAAACCTTTCTTGGCATCTTGCATGTTGAACCGCTTCAACACCTTGTCAATATACGCACTCTGGCTTAATCCAATAAGCCTTCTCGATCTATCTCTATAGATCTTGATTCCCAAAATGTAAGCTGCTTCTCCCAAGTCCTTCATAGAAAAACTATTTTTCAATGAGTCCTTGACAGATTCAAGCATTTGAACATCATTTCCAATCAATAATATGTCATCCACATATAAGATCAGAAATGCAACTGAGCTCCCACTGACCTTCTTGAATACACAATGATCACAGTCATTCTTGATGAATCCAAACTCTTTGACAGCTTCATTAAAACGAATGTTCCAATTCCGAGATGCTTGCCTTAATCCATAAATGGATCTCTAAAGCTTGCATACCATGCTAGACTTCTTTGGATCAACAAAACCCTCGGGTTGTGTCATATACACATCCTCGGTTAAATTTCCATTAAGGAAAGCCGTTTTGACATCCATCTGCCATATTTCATAGTCGAAATATGCCGCTATAGCAAGAATGATCCGAATTGATTTAGGCGTCGCTACCGGTGAGTAAGTCTCATCGTAGTCAACTCCTTGAACTTGTCGATATCCTTTAGCAACAAGTCGAGCCTTATGGACTGTGACATTTCCGTCCATATCAGTTTTCTTCTTAAAGATCCACTTGCACTCAATGGCTCGAACGCCATCTGGCAGATCAACCAAGTTCCAAACTTGATTGTCATCCATGGACTTTAATTCGGATCTCATGGCCTCAAGCCATAACTCGGAATCAGGGCTCTCCATCGCTTCCGCATACGTAGTCGGCTCGTTGTTCTCCAAGAACAACACATTGCAGTCATGCAAATTGCGTAACCTTTCCGACCTCCGTGGAACCGGTGTCGACTCCACTACGGGTTCCCTGACTAACTCCGGTGTGACAGTATCACCTACCGGAACGTCCCCGTGTGGTTCTCGAATTTCTTCTAGTCGGACCGTCCTCCCACCAGCCTTCCGATTGAGAAACTCTTTCTCAAGGAAAACTCCATGTCGAGCGACAAACACTTTGCCCTCTTCACGGTTGGAGAAGTAATATCCCAAGGTTTCCCTTGGATATCCCACGAATATGCACTTGTCCGATTTGGGTGTGAGCTTACCCAACTGGAGTCGCTTGACATATGCTTCACAGCCCCAAATTTTCAGAAAAGACAAACTGTGACTCTTCGCAGTCCATATCTCATATGGTGTATTATCTACGGACTTAGATGGTACCCTGTTTAGTGTGAAAGCTGCAGTTTCTAGAGCGTATCCCCAAAATGACAAGGGTAAATCCGAGTGACTCATCATCGATCGGACCATGTCCAACAGGGTCCGATTCCTCCGTTCTGACGCACCATTTCTCTGTGGCGTACCCGGAGGAGTCAGTTGTGGAACTATTCCACGATTCTTCAGATGATCATCAACTCCTGGATCATATACTCACCGCCACGATCAGATCGTAGAAGTTTGATTTTCTTGATATCCTGCTCTGCCACTTTGAGCATCCCATGCAATTCAGTGAGCTTCTTTTCCATCCCGTGCATATGGTAGTTCGAGATGAACGGCCCATAGCTGTCCGGAAGAGAACCCAGAATTGTATCTGTGGACAACTCATCCCCAAGTGGGAAGCCCAGCCTATCCAGAGCTTGCATGTACCCGATCATCTTGATCACATGCGGGCTCAGTGGATCACCCTCTTTCAGCTTACAATCCATCAAGGATCGCCAGACGTTGAACCTTTCGGTCCTAGCCTGCATTTGAAACATGCTCTTAAGGTTCTCGATCATATCGAAAGCCTCAATATTTTCGAACTGCTGCTGCAGATCGGGCTCCATGGAAGCCAGCATGAGACAGCTGATCTAGTTTGATTCATCAACGAGTTTCTGGTAGGCATTTCTGGCTGTGGCATTAACATTATCGGCAGGTTCCTCTGGAAGCGGATTCTTTAGAACTTGTTCCTTTTTCTCATGCCTAAGAACAATTCTCAGGTTTCTATACCAGGTGGTAAAGTTTGTTCCATTCAATTTATCTTTTTCTAGGATCGATTTCAATGCAAAAGGGGTAACTTGAGCAGGTGGTGCCATTGATCTACAACAGAAATATGCAAAACACTAAGAAATGTATTCATGAAGAGTAATTCATATTAAACATTTTAATAAGATCATTACTCCCACTAAAATCAACATCCCTCGGTTGATACTTAGTGATTCAAGATCCAAGATCAACATGTCAACTAGTGAGCTTTTGCATCACCGCTAGAGGACAAGATCACTCGGTAAGCAACTCTTGCTAATCGTATCTCCATACAACTCTTGTTGTTGGGGACATCTCATGCCTCGCCAACTCCTATGCCTCGTAGCCCAAAACTATTTTGATAGCCACGACAAGTCAACCAATGCTCCGCGTGTAAGTGTCCGACACAAACCCATCACTTCGAGGAGATCTAGTGGCACCCTAATTTCATAGGCCCGCCACTAAATATACTTGACATGTGAAGGTGCAGCAATTGGGGAGGCATTTATACTTGACATTCTTTGAGGGATCACCCTACTTAAAACATCTACCATGCAAAAGGAAGGATGCATAAAAGGGATAAACTTTCACAGGCAGTTTATGTATGTGTGATATGGTATAGCCCCTTTTCACAGCGCGTAGTGATCTCCATCACCACGTGCGCAGTCTGCCCATGCATGGTTGTCCTCGTGGTGATCTCCATCTCCACGCCATGGTGTCAACTGCCAAGTGTTACACAAGATACTATGCTATTAAAAACGAATAGCTACTGAAAGTAAATTACATTACATGGCTTCTCATGTTGACACGCAGGTCATTAATACAATAATGGGACAACCATATGGCTCCTGCCCGTTGCCGCACTCACGACACACAGGTCATGAAACAATAATATACAAGCAACATACATGGGCTATACCAAATCACAGTCATTCCCTGCAAAAACGAGTCAGACGTTCTACGGCCGAAGATAAAACCTCCTGAAACTCTATCTTCCAAGCGGATTTTGGCCTAGCCAGAAGCGCCGAAATCCTATTCCGGCATTTCGCCGCTAATCCAAGTTTTCGTTAGCTTCAGTTTGACAGGTCGTGGAGCAAAATCGGAGTTTGTATGCAAAAGTTACAACCGTTTTACCCAGACCGCTCCAACAGATTTCAGCACCGCGGAAATCACATTTCCAAGGTGTTGATCTATGTTCCGATTCGATCAATCTCATTGATCTTCGCGTGCTGCATCCGGATTTATGTTCCACTGTCTACCCCGATGGCGAACAACCGACCGGTAGGGGTAAGTCGTGTCACAACCTCTGCATCACGATCACGGAAACAAGATCACGAAACCAACCTTCAACACTGACATGCGCGACCGATCTCATCGACCCGCACCTGAACCGATCTACATATCTCATATGCATATCATCGAATCTATTGCCACACAGCGGAGGCTCTGATACCACTGTTGGAACACGCGGTACGCTATGCTAGCGCCAAATAAAATTTTCTACCGCGCACCCAAGATCATGCTGCTGGAAATAGATCACGGGGACGGGTTTACCACTAGACGCGTAGTCACCACAGCGGAAGTAGAGTTGGTGATGCGTGTAGCCGATCTCCCGGGCCGTCTCCTCCTCGCATTGCCGATCTCCCGTGAACAGCGAAGACCCGTGAACGGTGATCTCCCGTGAACGGCACCTCGCGGTTCCCTCGAATGGTTCGTCCAAGCACCGCAGATGCGATGCCTCCAAGGTATCCACACGTACGGGGAGCAGCATCGAGCGGCGGACTGCTAGGTCCGGTCGTGCGGCATGGGCATGGGGAGTGGCGGTGGCTAACCAGGGTTCAATCCGATCAACCCTAAGTGGTGTGCCCACTCCCCTTTATATAGACCTCTGAGGTGGGCTCAACACTTGAGCCCACTAGGAGTCCACATCCATTTTCCACTCAGATCCAATCCGGATGGGCTGCAGCCCCTTAAGTGTGCGACCCTATAGGTTCACGTACACATGGACACGACCAGAGTCGATAGTTGGTAGCGGCTCCTAGTAGAACGTGCCAACTCCCATGTGGGCGTAAAGTCGTTTGACGAACCTCAACAATGTGGCATATGCAACATTCCTTTTGCCTCACGATATTTGTTGTCGAACTCAAGGCGAGTACTTGTCACCCTTGTGTTAGCTCGACCTCTCTTCTCGAAACCATGATACAGATTCCCGAACTGGGTTAACACTTAACCCAAGTCGCATGGCCATGCTTTCCGAATCTGATCACTCGAGAGGGCCCAGAGAATATCTCTCCAAATAGGAGGGGCAAATTCCATCTTGGTCAACCATGTCTCGCGGCATGTCTCACGACTCACCTGAAGGCTACCTTTATAACTACCCAGTTACGGAGTAGCGTTTGATAGACCCTAAGTGAGTCGATCCTCATCCCGAGAACATGCGAGGACCTCAGGTCTAGGACATGGCATAGACATTGCACTTGAGACTAACAGATGACTATATCTCGCTGCGTCTCAAAGTGGGTCTGTCCGGCTCGGTGATCTCCATCCCCGAGCCCATACTATCGGTTTAGCATCTCCATGCACATGACTTGTGAAACATAGTCATCAACCGAGTCGTATACTAGTCAAGGATATGTGTCCGCATAACCTTATCAACTAGGGACCATTAAAACAATCATCATACAATACATAGTTCCACAAACAAGTCACATACTTATCGATACATATCATTGATGATGTTCAAGGACAATACAAAGGACTCATGAATACATATGGAAATATCATCATCACATGATTGCCTCTAGGGCATATCTCCAACAAAGATATCACAACACAACTCTAGACACAAATAAAAATAATACAAGCTTTATATTACAAGCCAGGGGCCTCGAGGGCTCAAATACAAGCTCGATACAGAAACGTCAGCGGAAGCAACAATATCTGAGTACAGAAATAAGGTTAGACAAGACTGCCTTAAGAAGGCAAGCACAAAAGCAACAACGACCGAAGAGGCAAGGCCTCCTGCCTGGGACCTCCTAACTACTCCTGGTCGTCGACGGTCTCCAAGTAGCAGTATCCGTCAGCGGTGGCATCTAGCTCCAGGGATCCACCATCTGGTTGCATCAACCGAAAAGAAGAAGGAAGGAGGAAAAGGGGGAGCAAAGCAAACGTGAGTACTCATCCAAAGTACTCGCAAGCATCAGATCTATACTAAGTATGCATTGGTATCAAAGGAAGGGCTGTATCTATGGACTGGACTGCAGAATGCCAGAATAGAGGGGAAGGCCTAGCCTATCAAAGACTAGCATCTTCAAGCAGCTCCAAGCATCTTGCAGCATGTAGAAGAGTAAAGAATAGCAGTTTATATTTAACAAGCATGTTGTAAAATTAACGCCCAGAGATCCTTCCTCGACTCCCTACGAGAAAGCAATCTCGGAGCCACATATCCATCACATGTCTCAAGTATCCATTTATAGTTATATAAGATCCGGATACAAGTCTGAACGTCCATTACCGTGGACACGGTATTCGAATATATATCTTCCCTGCAGGGGTGCACCACGTTACCCAACACGCTCGATCACTCTGGCTGGACACACCTTTCTGGGGTCAATGCCCGGCCTCGGAAGATCAACACGTCGCAGCCCTACCTAGGCTCAGCAGAGAGGTTCCCGCCGGTCTACATCCTAAGCACTCCGGGGTCTGGGCCCATCGCCCGTTGCACTCCGGGTCGTTGTGTGCAGGGTGGATACCAGCACCACCCGTGTAGTGGATGGCACGATCCGACTGTGCCACAATGTTGAACTGGACATCTGACAAAGCTTCGGCTGATACCACGACGTCGAGGCCCATATATATTCTCACGTGGTGGTTAGTGCGTAAAGGCCAAAGGCCAACTCAGAACAAATACCCAAACCTGTTAGTGCATTGGGGGCTCGCGAAGACGAGCAGAGACTCACGATAATGTGACCCCATCGCCCCGTCTCATGGACTTACGGCAAGGGCCCAGACTGCCCGGCCGTGCCACGTAGAAATCTCGCGGGTGCTCTACGGGCCTGCCCGACTTTCACATCAACTCGTGGGTACCCCTCAGGGCCGACCCGACTTCAACAATGGTCTCAAGTAAATTCAAGGTAACCGTGTGTCCAAACATCAAGGGGAAAACCCGAGGAATCACCCACGGAGGATTCCACTCGATGCAATCATTAAGGTGAACGTAAGAGGATCCACCCTCGAGGTTCACACTTGAGGTGTTGCACGACAGAGCCGTATGGGAATGGTGAAAGAGGAACCACCCTTGTTGACCACGACTGAATAGCTACAGTACAGAATTATCATCAGGAGTGCGTTATGAGGGATCACTCGATAGTAGCTCGGAGGGGAAAAACATCCAGGAATGTTTTCCCGGAGTTAGGCATTTTCGGACAGACAAACCGGAGGGGAAAAGTTCGATGTTAGATATGCTAGGGGCATGTGACAGATGAACGGAGAGTGTATTCTGATTCATCTCGTCGTTCTGAGCAACTTTCATGTATAAAACTTTTTCATCCGAGTTACAGATTATTTTCTACGTTTTTCAAAGATCTCAAATATTTAAACAATATTCTGAATTTGTTATTAATTCAAAATTAAATAGCTAAAATGCTATGTGCACCCAGATCTGTGTACACAAAGGTGTACCAGAGGGTGACATGCGGGTCCAGGGGGTCCCAGTTGACCAGTCAACATTTGACTGGTCAACAGGGGGTGGGGCCCACCTGTAATTGACTGTTCTAACTAACTACAGATTTAACTAACTAATATAGTTCATTAGGTTAATTAAGATTAATCAATTATGTTAATTAAGCATTTAACTAATTAATTAATTATTTTTATAATATATTTTTTAGGGCCATTTGCATTTCTGTCCCTAACTCGAACCACCTAATCAGATATATCCCTAATTCGAAAGCCTGCTAAAAAATGCCCCTTCGTCGTTAGGTGCCCTTACAGAAATGCCCTTCTGCGCCGTTACCGTTCGGTCAAAGAGCTTTGACCGTCCTAAAAAAATAGCAAAAACAATTCTAAAAAATCTAAAATTTTGTGAGATCAAAATTACTCATGTGCGCAAGGTGTGTGCAAATTTTCTTGCTATTTAGACATTCCAGGAGCTCGTGGCGAGGAAAAACAGTTAATCTGTACTCTTGTCAACAGAAAATTCAAAAAAATATGGAATTTTTGGCATCAAAGAGGCTTGGCTGGACAAGGTGCTTGCATGTTTTTGTGATTAAATGACATGCGAGGAGCTCTAGCAAAAAAAATAGTCATTTTTTCCAAAGTTTTTTCCCGAGCCAAATTTTGTATTTTTATTCTCCACGAGCTCCTACAGTGTCCAAACACAACAAAAATTTGCACGCACCTTGCAGACCCGAGCCTCTTTGATGCCAAAATTTTTCATATTTTTTTGAATTTTCTTGCAATTGTTTTGAATTTACTGTTCACAAGCATATATATTTACTGTTTTCTATTTGCCACGACCTCCTGGAATGTCCAAACAACACGAAAATTTGCACGCATCTTGTGAGTCTGAGTATCTTCGATCCCACAAAATTTCAGTTTTTTTAGATTTATTTTGCTATTTTTTTCAGGACGGTCAAAGCCCTTTGACCGGACGGTAACGGCGCAGAAGAGCATTTATGTAAGCGCACCTAACGGCGGAGGGGCATTTTTGAGCAGGCTTTCGAATTAGGGGAAAATGTGAGTAGTGAGTTCGAGTTAGGGACACAGATGTAAAAGACCCTTTTTAGAAAAATCTTTTTTTCTTTTCTTTTTTTAAATGTTGTGGGGCCAGGCCCCACGTGCAGTGGCACAGAGGCCAGCCGGGGCGAGCGCTATCGGGTGCGGGCGCCCGCGCACCCGCACTGGAGCGACAAAGGGCGCCGGCGGGGGGGCGTGGCCGCAGCGCGGCCAGGGGAGGGCGCCGGACGTGGCGAGGTGGCCAGCCAGCAAGCGGAGGGGGAGAGTGGGTCGCGGCTGGAGCGCAGGCGGCCAGCGCGGTGGGGGGAGGGGTTTGTAGCCGGGCGGCGGTAGCGGGCGACGTGGCTGCGAGGGAAGCGGCTGGGCGGGCGACAGAGGGGCGGCCGGTGCGGTCAGACGCGGAGGGGCGCGCGCCCGCGGACGGAGTGGGTCGTGACCGTCGCGCGACTAGGCGGCAACGGGGTCGTGCGGGGCAGCTGCGCGAGGGCTGTGGCCGGAGGCAGGTCCGGCCACGAGCGGCGGGGCTCAACGAGCAAAATCAGCAGCGGCAACATCAGCAAATAGCCACAGCAACTGGGCACAGCAGCAAGCGGAGGCGGCAAGCAGCTGTACAGCAGAGCAGTCGAGTGCCGCACCGTCGGGAGCGACGCCGGGCATGCGGCCGCGGGACAGAGGAGGGCCACGACCAGCGAGCAAAGGGGGGTGGCTAGGGAGCGTGCGTGCAAGCTACGAGTTCCTACGGCGTCGAGGAGCACGACCGAGGACTCGGTCGAGCTCAACGTCGACCGAAACAACGGCGACGAGCGGAGCGGCGAAGACAACCTACGGCCATGGTGGCTAGCGGGGCTACGGGGATGAAAGGAGCAGGGAAGAGGGGGAAGACGTGCGGTGCTCACCGGGGAGGCGCACGATGGCCCGGTGGGGGGCTTAATAGCCGCAGTGGGCGCCGGTGTTGAAGAAGATGATGGCGAGCCGAGGAAGAAGACGATCCGGGGCGGAGGCGTAGGCGGTCCCCGGCGTCTTGGGGCTCGTCGATGAGGCGTAGTCGACGCCGGCGGAGCGAGGGGGCCTGGTGGCGCAGCATGGCGCAGCGTAGGGCGGACGGTGGCCACGGCGGTTACTCCTACGGCGGCGGCATGGCGATGGAGGTGCTCGGTGCGATGGAGGAAAAGGGGATCTGGGTGAGAGGGAGGAGGAGAGGGAGGCAGAGGGCGAGGTGAGTGGGGGGAGTGGGGACCGAGGAGGCGGGGAGCGGCGTCCTTATCCCTCCCCGTTGGCGTGGCAACATGGGGAGGTGCGCCCGGTTCGACGGGGACGAACGGGAGCGCCTCGGTCGGCTGTACAGGGAAAGGAGGCGACCGATGGAGTTAGGTGGGCTGGTTGGGTGGGAGTGGACCGAGGCCCGGGGGAGCCAGGGGGTTTTCTATTCCCTTATTTCTTTGTTTTGTTTTTATTTTTTTGTATTTTCTTTTAACAATAACCCATCTTGGTACAATGTGTGGCTGGTCTAAAAAAAAGCAGTATGCCATATACCTCACTGCCGCAAAAATGTTTAGGGAGTGTTTGGAATTAGTTTGGGATTTTCATAAACTAGAAAAGGATTTAAATGATGTATTGGTCACTGTTTTAATTAGGTTAAGGCATTTAACCACTTTATAAAAATGTTGGCTCACCTCCAATATTACTTATGAATTATTTTTCACCGCTTGTACTTTTTTGTTTCGACATTGGAAAACTTGAAATTTTGACTTTATTTTAAATTTGAATTTGGACCGGTTTCGAACCAACGTGAGCTTAACAACAGTAATCACGATGACCTGGCACCATTAACAGGGGATTACTATAGCTTAATTATCCGGGCGTCACAATTCTCCTCCACTACAAGAAATCTCGTCCCGAGATTTTAGGAGGTAGACGGAAACAAAACGGGGTATTCATCTCGAAGACGATCCTCAAGTTCCCAAGTGGCTTCATCTTCAGAAGGATTTGGCCACTGAATTTTTTAGAAATTTGATAGCCCACTGACGGGTGCGACGTTCAGTTTGAACGAGAACGCGAATCGGATGCTCTCTCTAAGTGAGATCATCTTGCATGGGTTGAGCTTTATAAGCCATGTGGTTGTTGCAATAAGACTTGCGACTCAGGGCATTGGCTATTACAAAACCCTTGCCAGGGGTATAAGAAATACCATAGTCATAGTCTATGATTGTTTCCATGCATCGCTGCTGACGGAGATCCAGATCTAGCTGAGTAAACAATTACTTCAGACTTTGACGATTGGTGAAGATCTAGCAACGAGTACCAAAAAAGGAAATGCAGCCACAACTTCAGTGCAAACTTAACTGCAACGGGTTCAAGGTCATGGACTGGCTAGTTCTTTTGGAAATTCATCTTGAAATTCACAAACGACTGGAGCGTTTTCGGTTCTCACAAGAGGAGAAGCGTTTCACGCATTCAAGGAATAAATCTGTGCTTCGGCATTTCAAACAAGATGAGCATGGTAGCTTACTATCTCACTTGAAGGATGTAATAGATGGGCGGTTTTTAGTGGCGCAAATGATAAAAGTGGTATGTGTTTTCAACCATTCCATTCCCAGAATGAGGTCGGTATTGGATGACTTCAAAACAATGGGGAAACATGGAATTCCAGCCCTTCAATTCCAACGGAGACGTTGTGACTAACCATGGTGGTTCGACATTGGTCTGCGGAATGTAGCTTGGAATTCCGGCCAAGTGATGGCGGTTTCAACAGGTAAGGAATGCTTGTGGCTGTCCCACCATTGAGCAGCGGGACCTTTCAGGTAGTAAGCCGCGAATGTGACATAGTTGGCAGGGGCTACCTCAGTAGAGTTCAACTCAAAAGTGATGTCGTGGAGCCAATCATCAGCATCAAGGGGCAGAGTTGAGTTGTGGTAGATGACAGGGTTGAGGCGCCCAAAGTATTGCAGTATTACTGGGGCTGGTTGCTGGTTCATAGTGGGACGAGGGAACTAAGCCATGACTCAGTCCATGATCTGGCGATTCAGCATCAAACTCCTGTATCATTCCGGCCATGTATTCGGGCGGTGGTGGATTGTCGCCACCACGGCCACGATCAACGGGTCTAAGTATCCTGCTTAGATGCAACAGGGTGTAGTTTAGCAAGGGGTGGAGCAAGTGTAAGGAGTCATTCATGCTGAAATCTGAACAATGAGCAAAGGCGCAGTATGTACAATGCAGTAGTCATTGGAGACATACCGATACATATGTGGGGCCAATTGCATGTTGTTCATATGAGTTCAGAAAAGAGAAGCATCCAGACATACTAGGCGGCACGTATGCACGCGATGGAGGGATTCAACAACGGGGCATAGCAAAGGCTACATCAACGTCGAAGATAACCACTGGAGTGAGGGATTTGCAAGTGACGACACAGGGTGCCCTCGATATGAGGATCCTGCAGTCAGTGTCCATTATGAAGCAGAACTTGGCCCTCAATTCGAGAAAGGGTTAATACAAACCTCCGGGTGGATGTGATCACGAGATCCTAATGTTTAGTTAGCAAAAATCATTTAACCTGAATAGAAGATAGATCAGAGTCCCAGAGTATAGACGAGGAGTAAAAGATTCTAACACCACCCAATGGCGACGTGGGCCCGTAAGCCATACAGCCATGTTAGTCAAACAGTTTTTTCAAAAACTAGACTCAACTTCGGCCAAGAAGTTGGAAAGGGGGGTCCTACAGGCAGTCGGCTCTGATACCAACTTGTGACGCCCCCGATTTAACACTAATCATACACGCAAATGTGTACGATCAAGATCAGGGACTCACGGGAAGATATCACAACACAACTCTAGACACAAATAAAAATAATACAAGCTTTATATTACAAGCCAAGGGCCTCGAGGGCTCGAATACAAGCTCGATACAGAAACGTCAGCGAAAGCAACAATATCTGAGTACAGACATAAGGTTAGACAAGACTGCCTTAAGAAGGCAAGCACAAAAGCAACAACGATCGAAGAGGCAAGGCCTCCTGCCTGGGACCTCCTAACTACTCCTGGTCGTCGGCGGTCTCCAAGTAGCAGTATCCATCAGCGGTGGCATCTAGCTCCAAGGATCCACCATCTGGTTGCATCAACCGAAAAGAAGAAGGAAGGGGGAAAAGGGGGAGCAAAGCAACCGTGAGTACTCATCCAAAGTACTCGCAAGCATCAGATCTATACTAAGTATACATTGGTATCAAAGGAAGGGCTGTATCTGTGGACTGAACTGCAGAATGCCAGAATAGAGGGGAAGGCCTAGCCTATCAAAGACTAGCATCTTCAAGCAGCTCCAAGCATCTTGCAGCATGTAGAAGAGTAAAGAATAGCAGTTTATATTTAACAAGCATGTTGTAACATTAACGCTCAGAGATCCTTCCACGACTCCCTACGAGAAAGCAATCTCGGAGCCACATATCCATCACATGTCTCAAGTATCCATTTATAGTTATATAAGATCCGGATACAAGTCTGAACGTCCATTACCGTGGACACGGTATTCGAATATATCTCTTCCCTGCAGAGGTGCACCACGTTACCCAACATGCTCGATCACTCTGGCCGGACATACCTTTCTGGGGTCAATGCGCGGCCTCGGAAGATCAACACGTCGCAGCCCTACCTAGGCTCAGTAGAGAGGTCCCCGCCGGTCTACATCCTATCACTCCGGGGTCTGGGCCCATCGCCCGTTGCACTCCGGGTCGTTGTGTGCAGGGTGGATACCAGCACCACCCGTGTAGTGGATGGCACGATCCGACCGTGCCACAATGCTGAACTGGACATCTGACAAAGCTTCGGCTGATACCACGACGTCAAGGCCCATATCTATTCTTGCGTGGTGGTTAGTGCGTAAAGGCCAAAGGCCAACTCGGAACAAATACCCAAACCAGTTAGTGCATTGGGGGCTCGCGGAGACGAGCAGAGACTCACGATAATGTGACCCCGTCGCCCCGTCTCATGGACTTACGGCAAGGGCCCAGACTGCCCGGCCGTGCCACGTAGAAATCTCGCGGGTGCTCTACAGGCCCGCCCGACTTTCACATCAACTCGCGGGTACCCCTCAGGGCCGACCCGACTTCAACAATGGTCTCAAGTCGGGCGACAGAGGGGCGGCCGGCGTGGTCGGGCGCGGCGGGGCGCGCGCCCGCGGACGGACTGGGTCATGGCCGTCGAGCGACTAGGCGACAACGGGGTCGTGCGGGGCAGTAGCGCGGGAGCAGTGGCCGGGGTCCGGCCACGAGCGGCGGGGCTCAATGAGCAAAATCAGCAGCGGCAACATTAGCAAATAGCCACAGCAACTGGGCGCAGCAGCAGGCGGAGGCGGCAAGCAGCTGCAGAGCAGAGCGGGCGAGTGCGACACCGTCGGGAGCGACGGCGGGCGCGTGGCCGCGGGACAGAGGAGGGCCACGGCCAGCGATCACCGGGGGTGGCTAGGGAGCGTGCGTGCAAGCAACGAGTTCCTACGGCGTCGAGGAGCACGACTGAGGACTCGATCGAGCTGAAGGAAATATGCCCTAGAGGCAATAATAAAGTTATTATTTATTTCCTTATTTCATGATAAATGTTTATTATTCATGCTAGAATTGTATTAACCGGAAACATGATACATGTGTGAATACATAGACAAACAGAGTGTCACTAGTATGCCTCTACTTGACTAGCTCGTTGATCAAAGATGGTTATGTTTCCTAGCCATAGACATGAGTTGTCATTTGATCAACGGGATCACATCATTAGGAGAATGATGTGATTGACTTGACCCATTCCGTTAGCTTAGCACTCGATCGTTTAGTATGTTGCTATTGCTTTCTTCATGACTTATACATGTTCCTATGACTATGAGATTATGCAACTCCCGTTTACCGGAGGAACACTTTGTGTGCTACCAAACGTCACAACGTAACTGGGTGATTATAAAGGTGCTCTACAGGTGTCTCCAAAGGTACTTGTTGGGTTGGCGTATTTCGAGATTAGGATTTGTCACTCCGATTGTCGGAGAGGTATCTCTGGGCCCACTCAGTAATGCACATCACTATAAGCCTTGCAAGCATTGTAACTAATGAGTTAGTTGCGGGATTATGTATTACGGAACGAGTAAAGAGACTTGCCGGTAACGCGATTGAACTAGGTATCGAGATACCGACGATCGAATCTCGGGTAAGTAACATACCGATGACAAAGGGAACAACGTATGTTGTTATGCGGTCTGACCGATAAAGATCTTCGTAGAATATGCGGGAGCCAATATGAGCATCCAGGTTCCGCTATTGGTTATTGACCGAAAAGGTGTCTCGGTCATGTCTACATAGTTCTCGAACCCGTAGGGTCCGCACGTTTAATGTTACGATGACAGTTATATTATGAGTTTATATGTTTTGATGTACCGAAGGAGTTCAGAGTCCCGGATGAGATCAGAGACTTGACGAGGAGTCTCAAAATGGTCGAGACGTAAAGATCGATATATTGGACGACTATATTCGGACATCGGAAAGGTTCCGAGTGATTCGGGTATTTTTCTGAGTACCGGAGAGTTACGGGAATTCGTATTGGGCCTTAATGGGCCATACGGGAAAGGAAAGAAAGGCCCCAAAGGGTGGCCGCACCCCTCCCCATGGACTATTCCGAATTGGACTAGGGAGGGGGGGCGCCCCCTTCCTTCTTTCTCCTTCTCCCTCCCCTTCTCCTATTCCAACAAGGAAAGGAGGAGTCCTACTCCCGGTGGGAGTAGGACTCCCCCCCCTTGGCGCGCCCTCCTCCTTGGCCGGCGGCCTCCCCTTTGCTCCTTTATATACGGGGGCAGGGGGCACCCATAGACAATTGATCATTGATCTCTTAGCCGTGTGCGGTGCCCCCCTCCACCATATTACACCTCGATAATATCGTAGCGGTGCTTAGGCGAAGCCCTGCGTCGGTAGAACATCAACATTGTCACCACGCCGTCGTGCTGACGAAACTCTCCCTCAACACTCGGCTGGATCGGAGTTCGAGGGACGTCATCGAGCTGAACGTGTGCTGAACTCGGAGGTGCCGTGCGTTCGGTACTTGATCGGTCGGATCGTGAAGACGTACGACTACATCAACCGCGTTGTGTTAACGCTTCCGCTTTCGGTCTACGAGGGTACGTGGACAACACTCTCCCCTCTCGTTGCTATACATCACCATGATCTTGCATGTTCGTAGATTTTTTTTTGAAATTACTACGTTCCCCAACACGAGCTCAACGTCGACCGAAACAACGGCGATGAGCGGAGCGGCGAAGATGACCTACAACCATGGTGGCTAGCGGGGCTACGGGGACAAAAGGAGCAGGGAAGAGGGGGAAGACGTGCGGTGCTCACCGGGGAGGCGCACGATGGCCCGGTGGGGGGCTTAGTAGCCGCAGTGGGCGCCGGCGTTGAAGAAGACGACGGCGAGCCGAGGAAGAAGACGATCCGAGGCGGAGGCGTAGGCGGTCCCCAACGTCTTGGGGCTCGTCGATGAGGCGTAGTCGATGCCAGCGGAGCGAGGGGGCCTGGTGACGCAGCGTGGGGCGGACGGTGGCTACGGCGGTTACGCCTACGGCGGCGACATGGCGATGGAGGTGCTCGGTGCGGTGGAGGAAAAGGGGATCTGGGTGAGAGGGAGGAGGAGAGGGAGGCAGAGGGCGAGGTGAGTGGGGGGAGTGGGGACCGAGGAGGCGGGGAGCGACGTCCTTATCCCTCCCCGTCGGCGTGGCAGTGTGGGGAGGTGCACCCGGTTCGACGGGGACGAACGGGAGCGCCCCGGTCGGCTGTACAGGGAAAGGAGGCGACTGACGGAGTTAGGTGGGCTGGCTGGGTGGGAGTGGGCCGAGGCCCAGGGGAGCCAGTGGGTTTTCTATTCCCTTATTTCTTTGTTTTGTTTTGTTTTCTTTTTATGTTTATGTATTTTCTTTTAACAATAACCCATCTTGGTACAATGTGTGGCTGGTCTAAAAGAAAAAGCAGTATGCCATATACCTCACTGCCGCAAAAAGTTTAGGGAGTGTTTGGAATTAGTTTGGGATTTTCATAAATTAGAAAAGGATTTAAATGATGTATTGGTCACTGTTTTAATTAGGTTAAGGCATTTAACCACTTTATAAAAATGTTGGCTCACCTCCAATATTACTTATGAATTATTTTTCACCGCTTGTACTTTTTAGTTTCGACATTGAAAAACTTGAAAATTTGACTTTATTTTAAAATTGAATTTGAACCGGTTTCGAACCAACCTGAGCTTAACAACAGTAACCGCGATGACCTGGCACCATTAACAAGGGATTACTGTAGCTTAATTATCTGGGCGTCACATGGCCTCACCGGAATCCGCTATTTAAAGGCAGCCACACTCGGCTAACTCCACGCCACAACACAAGCCTCTCCCTATCCTCCTTCCTTGCACCACATCCGCCATGACTGCAGGTGGTGAAGCTCTGTGGGAGACCATTTCCACGGAGATGAAGCACGAGGGGGCTGCCCTTGCGGCCGCCTGGCAGAGCCGCAGTGCCAGGCGGATGGAGGCCAGCTTGCCGACCAGCTTGCCCGAGGTCTCGGACGACGAGGGTGACCCCACGATGGAGACGGGCTCCAATGACACCGCACCAGCGCCCTGCCTGTGCACGCCGGTTTCACCATGGAGCAGGCACATGCGCACTACAACGCCACCATGTCAACCTGCGCTGGCGCCTATGTCGTCGTTTCAACACGCGCGGGAGGAACAGTGGTACAACTTGTTCCTCCTGGAGCAGCACCGGCTGACGGGAGGGCCAGATCGACGGTGAGCGCGCGAGCGAGGATTTCGTGGCGGCCATGGCCACGGCGAACCCCAACTTCGTCACGGAGGGAGCATGCGATCTACGAGGCCGTCCATGCTCAAGCCGCCACTCGCGAGGAAGAGGCTGTCGCGGAGGCGCAACTCCAGGCAATCGTGGAGGAGAACAACGCCAGCTGCGCCTCCTACGTGCCGCCGACGAACTAAGTGCCGGACCGGTGGGATGACGACAGTGCGGGCGGCACCATTTCCATCGTGGACCTCGCGTCCATCGACGACGGACAGGTCGCAGACTCCTCTGAGTATGATAGGGCACGGGAGGGCAAGGCCTTGTGTCCCATGTGGGACGGTACGTCTCCCGTGTTCTATTTTTCCTCGCCGAAGGCCGCACCTTCACTTCACAGGTCTTATCGTCAGCGCTAATGAAGACGGCGGCGAATGGAGGAGGCGGTCCGAGAAAGGGGACAACAAGGGCTTGGACGCCGGCGGCCGCCATAGTTTTTTTTCTAAATGTAATGAAAACCTGCCACGTTTGTATGGATGTCGTCCGTTTATGTAAATTAGAGCAACTCCAATGGGGCGACCCATTTCGTCCACCGCCGTCCGTTTGGGTCGGCGGACACAAAAGGCAGCCCAACGCGCCGACCCAAACAGACGCGCGTCCGCTTTTCGTCCGCGGGCGACCCATTCTCGGCCCATTTTTAAGCCGAATTTGCGTCGGCGCGAACACGAGACGGACGCACGCGCGCTCGCCCTCTCCCCTCCCCGGGCCCGCTGGTCGGTGGCACATTGCCCTCTCCCCATCCAACAACGCACCCTAGCCCACCTCCTTCGTCGCCAATGCCGCCGGCCAGTTCAACATAGATAGTACCAAGGATCAACTGTTAAAAGAAAATATGAACTACTCGTCGGGGTGGCCGGATAATATAAGGATACATAGATACTTCATAGCATAGACTGTTTAAAAGAAAAGATCAACTACGCGTCATTTTCCGACACCGACTCGGTAATGTCCTCCTCCGACGTCTGAATGTACGCGTCAGCATACCGCTCGTCCTCGGAGTCCCAGGACGATGCTTCTCCTAGCTTCATGTTCAATTGAGCGGCCTGCTTCCGCGCAAGCTTGTCCTCCCGATAGGCGGCTCGCTCCGTCCTCCTCGCCTCGCTCTCCATCCTCCGTTGCTTGTAGAACTGGTGCTCGTTGACGATGTCCTGCGGGAAGCGTTCGCGCCACACCGCCATGGCTTCCACGTCCATCTCGGCGATGGCGAGGCGACGCTGCCGCCTCCGGTTGTCACGATGATCCTCGTTGGTGAAAAGCCAGGGGAGAGGCGCGAGATCCGGCGCCCGCTGGCTCGTCGACACGTCGGGAAAATTCATCTCCCGACGAGGCCGCCGAAGGCGCCACACTGCCGCGTCGTACGCGCGGGCCGCATCCTCTGTGGTGTCGAAGGTGCCGAGACTGAGGCGTTTTTTGCCAAACCAGATTTCGGAGGAGAAGGCGCTGGAGCGGCGCTCACGGACTCCACGAAAATCCGAAGCGCCCAGGCAGCGCATCGACATGGTGGCGCAGAGGCGGCGAGGCGAGTGAGAGGCGGCGAAGCGAGTGGGCGGCCGACAGAGTGTGGAGGGCCGAACGCGGCGCGCCAAAACCAGCGCGCGCTAGGCCGCTCAATTCCCCGCGCACGTGATCCTTTCCCGCGCACTGGAGCGCCAAAACCAGGGCGACGACATGACCGCTGGCATGATCTATGGCCGTGGGCCTTTTTCTAAAAATTGCACGCGGACATGAAATGGATCGGCGCGTTGGGCGTCCTGCCGACCCAAATCTAAAAGAGGCCGGAAGCCGGGCGGGCGGCTGACCCAAACAGACAAAAAGCAGAAATCGTTGTCCGTTTGGGTCGGCCCATTGAAGTTGCTCTTAGACCGAACTTCGTCCGATTAGTTCGAATGGTAGTTGAGATGTATGTGGGCAGCATTGGATGGCCGCCTCTCGCATCCGTGTCAATGAATGAATGCAGAAGAAAATATGCGGATCGCCGTTGAAGATGCCATGGCAAGATATGCTATGCAAGAAGTTTTTCTTTTGAAAGGATGGCGAGAAGAGTTGTTTCATTTTTTCTGTTACTCTTCGTTCATCAAAGGCCCGACGCGCGAAAGGGAAAAATAAGGGACACGGCGGCACGCATGCACTCTCGAAGGGATCTGGCGCGAGCACGAGCAGGGAGGGAAAACACCCCCGTCTGCTGTTCTGGGGCCGGACCCCGAGGCCATTAATCAAATCAAACCGAAACGGAGCTACCGCGGAGACCGGGATCTGCGGAGCGGGGCCGGGCCCACGGTGGAACGACCCTTTTGACGGTGTGCGTGCGGGGAGGCGGGGCAGTGAGCTGCACTTGAGCCGCGGGTTTGGGGTCCGCGAGGGAGAAAGAGAGAGGACCCGAGGCCGCTGGTTTTTGGCGGGTGCGGCTCCGGCGACACCGCGGGAAAGAAAAGGCCCGGATACCTTTTTGCTGCCGTTTCACGTTTTGAACCCCCACCCGCATCTTACCTACTCCTGCGAGTCGCGTCCAGGGTGCCTCTTCTACGCGTCAAAGCACCTTCAACTTCTGTACAAACATAATACTACTATATGGTAACCAGCACTATGATAAAAAATAATGATAATACACCAAGGAAGCATCCACAAATCTCAGCATTGCCGCATGCTTGAGCTATGTATAGGAAAATGGGTGCGGCCATCCAGGAGATAACCAGGAAATTTGACTTTTTGCTAGATTTTGCTAGGCATCCTTTTTAAGCTCAGATGTGCCAAAGCCACTCACGACACAAACATCGGCTATGTATGTATACAAGTCCTACTAATAGGCAGGTAATAACCTCTCTCTCCAATCAAAGCTATTGACAAATTTCACTCAGAGCATCAACAACAACCTACAATACGACACCAAAAATTGACAAATTTCACTTAGAGCATCAACAACAACCCTACATCTGAGAAGTATAAGGGGGTGTTTGGTTCCATGGACTTTTTTGTGTTGGGATTAAAAAAAGTCCCTAGCAAACCAAACAGGGTGGGACTTTTTTAAGACTTTTTGCTAAAAGTCCTTAGAAACACCTCCATGAGAGTCTTTTTCAAAAAGTCCTAGGGACTAGAAAAAGTTCTAGGACTATAGAACCAAACACCACCTAAGTCCCGATTTGGTCGGCCGAGCCGCCAACAAGTTTTGTCGAAGGTGAGGGCGGTGATGTCTGGCTCGTTGTACGTGCCCAGCCAATACCGTACGCCCTCGTGCGTGATCTCATCCGGGAAACGACGAGAGTCCCGCTGACGAACGTCGTGGAAGCCAATGGAGCTCCTCGGTCGGTGGCGGGCAGCATTGCGGAACCTCGCGGCAGAAGTTGAGGACGACCGAAGAGGAGAGACGACAGTGGAACTGCCGCTTGGAGGGCCGATGCGGGCTGCAGATTTCTTGGAGGCGGATACGACTGTGCCAACGACCGAAGAGAGGTAGGAGAGGGGGTGGATCTGCCGCATGGATGGTCGACGGCGGCGGATTCCTTGCAGGCGGGGGCATGGGCAATTGAATTTTGTGACGGCGAGAGAGGTGTGTGTGGGGGGGGGGGGGGAGGGGGAGGTGCTAGATCTGCGACAGCGAGTCGCGATGGGGCGGTGCGGTGGCTTGAGCCAGCGGATTTGGCGGCAACGCCTCG
This sequence comes from Aegilops tauschii subsp. strangulata, assembly GCF_002575655.3. NCBI lineage: Eukaryota > Viridiplantae > Streptophyta > Magnoliopsida > Poales > Poaceae > Aegilops > Aegilops tauschii. The sequence continues at coordinate 310,813,204 of NC_053036.3, forward strand.
CGGGTGAGGGAAGAAAACGCGCGCGGGAAGGGGCGGTTTCTTGGGCAGCTGCCCTATTATAGGCCTGTTGAAGATGCTCCTATGAGGAGGCCAAAATATGACACATAAACACCCCCAAGGCCCCAACGCTCACGAAGTAAACCTCTTGTAAGGACCATAACGCAAAAGACACAATGAGGTGCCAGAAAAACAAAAATCTCAGCTCTTGGTTGCGCGGCCAAACACAGAGAAAAGACACCCCCATTCCCCACTGCCCCCTTGCCACTCCACTCTCCCCCTCCTCCGCCCCACTCTCCTCTTCCCTCTTCTCGGCAGCCGCTCTCCCACCCCCGGCTGCTAGGGTTAGGGTTCCGCATTTGCCCTCTCACCCACGGCTCCCGCTCAGCCCCACGGCATTGCGTTGCCTTGCCTTGCCTCCCCTGCAACCCAGCTCAGCCCAATCATCCCCGGAGGCGCCCTGCCTGCCGGTGCCGGCGCTTTGCTTCCGAGTTCTTGTCATTTGCGCGGTAAGGAGATGCATACGCAGCTGCTCCCAGTTGTTTTCTCCGCCGCTGCCCTGCATTTCGAGGATTGGTTTCTCACTTTCTTGGAGGGAACTGGGAGGGAGGGGTAATGACTTTCTGCTGCTTTTGAGCTGTGTTGTGTTCATGGCTGAAGCTCTGGTGGGTGGATGCGTTTTGCGTTTAGTGGGCGGGGCTCAGCACTTTTTAGTCCTCTTCTACCTGCATTATTGGAGGTTAAAAGCTGTGGGTTTTTATAACTGTCCTTGTGTTCTTTCTTTGGCAGTTAAGTGTTACACCTAGATTCTTTGTCTTCCTATTATTACTTGGATGCTCAAAGATTTGGCTCTTAAATTAGCGCACCGTGAAAGCAGGACCTGTGGTTAACTTGCCATTTCTGTGTCCATTTCAGGTTCCAAGGAGTTAATCTGTTGTTTCTTCTATGTGAGTGTGGGCTGCTGTCTAGTGCAGATCAAGCTGAAAGGGACAAGTGCTAGCTGTGTCTACTAGTACCTGTGTGATAGTAGGTACAGTCCCAAGCTCAGTCCATCTTTCGCCCCGGGAAATGCCTCAGGTGCTGCGTTCTTGAGGCCTGCTATCTTCCAGCCTTTCCCGTGAAGGAGCGTCAATACGATGGGGTTTGTTGGCAGATTTTTGTTTTTGCTCTTGCTGGTGGTCACCACCCCTGCCTTGGGCCAACTGCCGTCGCAAGACATCCTCGCGCTCCTGGCCTTCAAGAAGGGAATCACCCATGACCCTGCTGGTTTCGTCACGGACTCCTGGAATGACGAGTCAATTGACTTCAATGGCTGCCCGGCCTCCTGGAACGGCGTCGTGTGCAATGGCGCCAGCGTGGCTGGAGTTGTGCTTGACGGGCATCGGATCTCAGGTGTTGCCGATCTCTCCGTGTTTGCCAACCTGACCATGCTTGTCAAGCTCTCCATGGCCAATAACAATCTCTCCGGGAGCCTCCCTAGCAATGTGGCTAGTCTCAAGAGCTTGAAGTTCCTGGACATCTCCAACAACCGGTTCTCGGGTCCAATCCCTGATGATATTGGCAGTCTCCGGAGCCTGCAGAACATGTCGCTTGCCGGGAACAACTTCTCAGGTCCATTGCCTGACTCCATTGACGGGCTCGCGTCGCTTCAGTCGCTGGATGTGAGCGGCAATGCTCTGTCTGGCTCATTGCCGGCAGCTCTGAAAGGTCTTCGGAGCATGGTTGCTCTGAACCTCTCATATAATGCCTTCACAAAGGGCATTCCTGCTGGGCTTGGCCTCCTTGTGAACCTCCAGTCTGTGGATCTGTGCTGGAATCAATTGGATGGTGGTGTCGATTGGAAATTCTTGATTGAGTCAACTGTTACTCATGTTGACTTCAGTGGAAACTTGCTCACCAGCACCACCCCCAAAGAACTCAAGTTTCTCGCAGATATTTCAGAGACAGTTGTATATCTGAACCTTAGCAACAACAAGTTGACCGGGTCACTGATAGATGGAGTTGAGCTCTCAACTTTTGGGAGATTGAAGGTGCTTGATCTGAGTAGTAATGAGCTGTCTGGAGACCTCCCAGGATTCAATTATGTTTATGATCTTGAAGTTTTGCGCCTTGCAAACAATGGATTCACTGGGTTTGTACCTAGTGGACTTCTAAAGGGAGATTCTCTGGTGTTGAACCAACTGGACCTTAGTGCAAACAACCTGACAGGTATAAGCTCTAATTCAGAATTTATGCTTTTGATCCCCTCGCTATTTCATTTTATGCATGGCATGCAATGCTCATTCTGATTATATTGCAAGTTTGATCCATCTATTTACAGCTCTTTGGGTTTTTATCTCGCACCTGGTTTCTTTATTTATGTCAGCTGATTTTGTTATGACAAATATGATCTTAGCTGGTGATTACTGGAAACAAGTTGATCTCTCACTGGTCAGTGGTTGACTTAGTATGGTACCAGTTTGTCAATTCTATATTTCAAATTGTCTGTTCAGAATCACATTTCTATGTGCAAACGGATGTACATATTGCTGTCTACTGTGGCATTGCCTACAAACTAAATTGATTTTCTCCTTTGCAACTACTTGATTGAGGATTGCTCGCATGATAAAAGTTTGGGCGTGCAGAGTCAAGTTGTTAGCATAATAGGGAGTTGATGATATGGCATAACACTACAGATAATATGGAGAAGTTATGTTGAGTGAAATTAAGTATGCTATGCATTTCATGCATCGCACCAAACCTACTAGATTGCTGATAATTATGTGCATGTTTTTTGACATGATGAGAAGCAGGTTAGTTAGGATATATATCCTGAAAGAGAAGTGAATGGGGGATGACCCAACAAACCAAACGGTTTTGTTTAAATAAACTGCAATATGCATTTCTGTTGTCAGTACATATTGCATGAGAGTAGCATGTTCATGTGTACTGTTCCATTAGTAATCGTCTGCTGGGTTAATTTCCCATCAGATGCCATGCTTCATTCACCTTTCTTGGTAGATCATTTACCACTGTAAGGTAGAGTGGACTACAGCCCTATGCAGGACAGCGCTAGGCCATTTGTTGTTGGCTAGCCCTATGCAGTACAGAGCTATGCTATGGTTGTGTCGTACAGTTCCATTTCATAATTATGGCACTGTTATCTGATGCTTCACAGATGCGTCCGATGTAAAATTATCTTTCCTTTTCTCAGCATTAGAAAAATGTGGAAAATCCATGTGTAAATGCATGCATAATTATCTGCAGTTTTACTTTTGGAGCATGGCATTGTCCACGATGATAATCTGTCAGTATCTGCCCATCAGTTTCTAAGTGTTAGTTTTTTTTACTAACTGTAGTTCTCTGTGCTGTGCAGGACATATCAATATGATCACATCAACTACCTTGCAGATCCTTAATTTGTCCTCAAATGCTCTTTTTGGGGATCTACCATTGCTTGCTGGAAGCTGCACTGTGTTAGATCTATCAAATAACCAGTTCCGAGGAAATTTATCAGTTTTTACCAAATGGAGCAATGACTTGGAATATGTTGACCTCAGCCAGAACAATCTAACTGGGAGTATGCCTGATGTGAGCTCACAATTCCTTCGCCTAAACTACCTGAACCTTTCTCATAATTCTCTAGCTGATACCATACCTGAAGCTGTTGTTTTGTATCCCAAACTTACTGTCCTTGACCTCAGCTCCAATCAGTTTAGTGGTCCTATTCCTGCTAATCTACTCTCTTCCTCCATGCTGCATGAGCTCTACATCCAGGATAACATGCTTACTGGTGGCGTGTCGTTCCCAGGATCCTCGTCCAAAAATTTGAGTCTTGAAGTGCTTGATATTTCTGGAAACCATTTTAGTGGCAGCCTCCCTGATGATGTAGTCTCCTTGTCTGGCCTCCGTGTCCTTGACATATCCTCAAACAATTTCTCCGGAGCTTTACCAGCCACTGTCACTAAGCTTGCAGCACTTACCGCACTTGACATATCAACGAACCAGTTCACGGGACCACTGCCAGACGCACTTCCGGATACTCTTCAGTCCCTCAATGCCTCTTATAATGACCTATCTGGTGTCGTGCCTGTGAACTTGAGAAAGTTCCCAGAATCTTCTTTCCATCCTGGGAACTCGAGATTAGAGTATCCTGCTAGCTCATCTGGATCCGGCAATCCCCACTCTGGTTCAGCAGGTGGCAAATCACTCAGCACAGGTGCTAAAATAGGACTTGTAGCAGCTAGCATTGTTCTTCTTGTCATCCTTATCCTTATTGCTATTGTATGCCACTACAAGCGGATCTCACGGCAGTTCCCTAGCTCAGAGAAGGTCTCTGACAAGAACCTCCACAGGGCTACTAAAGACATTGAGAGCATGAAAAGAAAGGACAACAAAGGTAGTTCGGAGGTGTCGGCGGATGATCTTGGCGCTCCTCGAAAGGGCTCCACATCCGAAGCACCGAGCCAAGAAGAGAAGTTGTCAGGTGTGGGGGCATTTTCACCATCCAAGGGGAGCCGCTTCTCTTGGTCACCGGATTCTGGAGAGGCGTATGGACAGGAAGGCCTAGCACGGCTGGACGTCAGGTCACCTGACAGGTTAGCAGGGGAGCTGCACTTCCTGGATGAAACCATCACGCTCACACCGGAGGAGCTGTCAAGGGCGCCAGCTGAAGTGCTTGGGAGGAGCAGCCACGGAACTTCGTACAGGGCAACATTGGAGAATGGTGTATTCTTGACAGTGAAGTGGCTGAGAGAAGGTGTTGCGAGGCCCAAGAGAGAGTTCACCAAGGAGGCCAAGAAATTTGCAAACATCCGGCATCCCAATGTAGTTGGCTTGCGTGGATACTACTGGGGTCCAACACCACATGAGAAACTCATCCTGTCAGACTATGTTTCGCCCGGAAGTCTGGCTAGCTTTTTGTACGGTAATACTATAATGCTCTCAGTTCATTGATTTCCAATTTCTGCAGATGCATTAATAATAATCTGATAAAGAAACTCCTCATTCTATAAACTTATTGAGTCATTAATTCAACCTTCTTGTGTCTATGTTACTGAGCAGATCGGCCGGGGAGGAGAGGCCCTCCACTGACCTGGGCGCAGCGGCTCAAGATCGCGGTTGATGTGGCACGTGGCCTGAATTACCTCCATTTCGACCGTGCAATGCCTCATGGGAACCTCAAGGCCACCAACATCTTGCTGGACGGCCTTGACCTCAATGCCCGCATCGCCGACTACTGCCTGCACCGCCTGATGACCCAGGCCGGCGTCGTCGAGCAGATTGTCGACCTGGGGGCGCTGGGCTACCGTGCCCCGGAGCTGGCGGCATCCAAGAAGCCATCCCCCTCGTTCAAGTCTGACGTCTACGCCTTTGGTGTTGCGCTGCTGGAGCTCCTGACTGGCCGATGCGCGGGTGACGTCATCACGGGGTCTGAAGGCGGCGTCGACCTGACCGACTGGGTGCGGCTGCGGGTGGCGGAAGGCCAAGAATCGGAGTGCTTTGACCCGGCCATGGCTTCGGACTCGGAGAACCAGCAGGGGGTGAAGGGCATGAAGGAGGTGCTGGGCATTGCGTTGAGATGCATCCGACCGGTCTCCGAAAGGCCTGGGATCAAATCTGTGTACGAGGATCTTTCATCAATCTAGCTAGCCACCATCATTCTGTAGCTTTAGAGTTGGATGCTCATGTGCTGTTAGCTTGTGCCTCAAACACTGGTGTTTCTGTAGGTGTGTGGCATCAACTTGATGCCTGCAAGTTCAGATGGCAATGTCTCATTGGTTCCCAAGTGCCGCCGTGCTGTACTTACATTGTTTATTATGGAATCTGCTTTTGCAAGTAGATTAGCCAACTTTAGAGGAGTGCCCTCACCTGTCTTTTGAAATACGAAGTTCTTCTGTAGTTTACTCCTGTCAAGTGTACTGATCCGCACGTCACTTCTGTAGTTTCATATAGAGATTCATGCAGCAACCTGCACATTGATTTGACAGCAATGCTTATCAATTCTAGAAAGCTAAACAAGCAACGACACCATTTAAATTTCATTACTTTATTTCGTGGAAGAAAAGGCAAATTTCTTTTAGAAGGGGATGAATCTGTAGCCAACTTGTTCACTGAATTGGAGGGAAACCGTTTTCAAAAGAAGAAAGGCTCACGCCATAAGTAAGATTCAGTGAAAAACGTTACCCTCCAATCACAGCTGTCCATGCTTCATAATATCAACTAGTCAAGTCTACAAAATTCTTCTCCAAGTATTGCAGGTGCTCAGATTCATCACAAAAGCAAACCTCATTCGTAGACGAGGATACGAAATGGTAAGCACAAGACAAACCCCCAACACATCCTTTTCTCAGCCAAGCCTTCAGGGTGCATAAAATGAGTTGTATTCTAGTGTTACATAGAGACAACTGCAATATGACAATCCTATCACTTGGCTTTCTCTTACCTTCTCTTGCAGGTTCTAACAAGCACCACAAATGGCACAAAGACTACTAACCAAGGAAACAGTCAATAACTACCACACTACACCAAATACCAGCTCAACATAGTCATCTAGCCACTCCAAAACAAAAAGAAGCACTCCGTGTTCCTCTAATCCAGATCTTTGCTAGCATCCGCGCAAGCCTTCCCACGAATGCACCATTACAACGGCACACAGAGAGAAACCAAGAAATAGTAAAATGTTACTCTGCCACTCCAAATACCAGCTCAGCCTAGTCATATCTGTCATCTCAGTTCTACACAAAACCAATCTAGATCTTTCCCAGTATCACCAGAAGCCCTCCCATGAGGCCAGCAGCGGCACACACTTTTGCAACCTTCTTCACCTTCTCCATGTTCTCTACCTCCTCCACCTTCTCCATGCTCTCTACCTCCTCCACCTTCTCCGCCTCCTCCACCTCCTCTGCATGCTTCAGGATGGATATTTGCAATTCATGATACTCCCTTCCAAAATAGACACAAAGAGATATACATGTTTGGATCAACACGAGTTATCAAAACTAACAATAATAAACTGCTTCTTACGCCAATGAGAACAGATTGTTATAATCCCTTTACCTCAAAGCATTGATATAGTCATCTCCCTCCTTCCTTAACATTTTCATCTGTTCGTCAATCAAGCGACCTTTAGACTCATGAATGGCCCAATCTTTGTCATAGTCATCCTCCAATCTGCGGTATATTGCATTGATTCTGGCAGAATCCTCTCGGCCATCACGTATTTTGGCAAGAAGTTTCCTAAGGCCATCCAGTCTTACCCTAAACATAGCATTAGCAACCCTAGAGTCATGCAGAGCTTTCTTTATCATTTCCCTACGCTCCTTAATATTCTTTTCCATGTCGTCCAGTGGCTTCTTACTGTCCTTGAGATCCTTCAGTTTATCCAGCAACGACTTTGTACTGTCACTCATGGTACTTTGAACAGCAGTGCAGCGGTGTGGTTCACCCTGCATTTTAATCGACTTCAGTAAAAAAAAAGTAGATGATACACCAATGTCAAATGTAAACCATTCAAATCATGTTAACAAAAATAACACACTTAATCAATATCAACTTCATATTTCTGCATTTATAGGAAATCAGACAACTACATTTGGTTTAAAGTGATTCCTCAGGTGTAGGTATTTCGCTGGTTGGCCTTCGAAAGAAGGCTAAATACAAACGACAATATCCCGGGAACATGACGCGGGCAGTGTCCATTGCACTGTCGTCGAGCGAAACCGATCACATGGCGCTCTGGCTCTGCTGTAAATTATTGACACGACATGTTTGGAGAGTGCTCTCGCTGAATCATGCTGCCTCCAGTTGAAGCAAAATCACAGAGAATTCGTACGGCCCCATAGCTACACTGAAGGTACATATACTTGCCAACTGAAGTTGCTCCCTGAGCTATGCATTGAATCATGGAAGGCAAGAAATTCAAGGGTTTTCGACAGTCCAGTCCAGCGTGGGCATCAGGTTGCAGATAAAAGAAATGAAATCAAGGCAGTCTCGAACAAGCAAAGGAGGGACAGAGACAGGGCCTAGATCGACATATCTCCCAACCTCTAAATGTTGGGGGATAAAGCAAGCAAATAAAAATTTCCACCCCCAATTCCTTGTAACCTCTCCGAGCTCGGGAAAGTGACCAGCAATTTCGGTGGATTTGGGAGGTCGGAACTCTTTTCTTTTCTAGCTGACTATGCAGATCATTACCTTTGGAATTGGAGGAGCCCTCCTTGGAGTAACCTCCCTCAGAAGGGGAGGCGGCAGGGGGGCGTGGCACACGGCTGGGGGTCTGGCGGCGGCCTGGAGAGGGGAGCGAAGTTAGCGCGTCCAGTCGAGGCGAGGGCCCAAGGGAAATCAAGCAGTGAAACCATCTTACCTTGGAGTACGGCACGGGGAATAGAGCGCGCAGCATCGAAGATGGCGGCAGAACTGCGTGCCAGCGGAGCAGGGGGCGGAGGGCCGCGGCCATGATCGCCGCCGCGTGGAGGCGCCTGTCACGCCTGCACCTTCGGTACACAGTTCTGAAAATATGTTTGGTTGCCACCCTGACCAAATTTTGCCTGGAGACCTGCCGGAAGTGTGCTTGGTTGGAGGCCTGAAGCTTGCACTGCTTCCCTGACATGAGGACGCCACGGGATGGTTAGGGCATCTCCAACGCATAGAAACGCCGCTAAAGGTCTGGTCGAATTTCCGCAAACCGGACATCAACCTGGGGAGGTTTCTGGCGTTCGGACCTCCGCCACGTAGGCGTTCGATTGCCCGGCCCCAACCATAGTCCTCATTGTTCGTCTAGCTCTCTTTGGGCATTCATGCCGCACTCTCGCTCTAGTGTGGATGTGACTGAAGGGCGTGAATGGCAGTTAGACGCACGTGATTGGATGGACGGGCAGCACTGCTTTAATGTTCATGCGATGACCGAGAAGCCTACTCTGGCCATTGCGCTACATTGAAGCGACGTTGGCCACCTGACCCGGCTATTTAAGCAGGCAGGCTGCACCGACCAACCCCATCCTCGTATCTCATCTCCTCTCCTCTTTGCAGACAGTCGCCGACCCTTTCCTCTCCTCGACCAAGCGATGGACAAGTCTGGCGACAAGGGTTAGTTATCGGTGCTGACATGTGGATCCAAAGGGAGCTCCGGGTCATGGCACCACGTCCGCGGTCTCCGGGGCCATCATCCTCCACCACTCTATCGATGGAGGAGGGGGTGGTGCTCTGCTCCTCAGACGACGACCAACAGCAGTCGTCGCCCCTCTTCACCGAGGAGACACATACCGATGAGGAGTTCCATATTATGGAGCTCGTGATCGAGAACTCGTGCAGCAAGCGTGGCCTGGTTGCGCCCTCGTTGCCCCACCCCTACGTCAAGCAAGAGCCGCGATGTAGGGCAAAGCCGTAGGCGGTCCAATCTTTCATACTTGGAGATGGATCAAGAGGAACAAACAAGAGCACAAGGGGAACAAGCACTCAAAGACAAGATCCAATCACACATGCCCTCTTTAAGCAAATCCACTGAAGTACCACAAGATCCACAAACAACAAGGGGGATAAGTATTAGGGTAAGTTCTTCCCAAATCCCACTAGGAAGATAAGGTCTTGGGTGCAGTCTTCCCCAAATTCACAAGAGGAAGAGGAGGTCTTGATAATCCCTTGGGACTCTTCTCTTGATGGAGGCCTTGAACTCCAAGAGAAGATGATAGATGAGCAAATCCCTCTTTCGTTTCAGTCCAATATAATTTGCTGACCCTAATGAGGAAGCAAGGGACGATTATTTATAGTCTAAGTCACGAAGGGGTAAGTGAGAAGGAAAGGGTACATGGGTTGCACCCAAATCACCGCTCATGGGCGGAGGCCGGAGGGTCTGGAGGGTTCAGGATCCAGACTCTCCGGGGCAAGGTCCATGCTACAAAAATGGTTTGTACCCAGCCCGGAGGTTGGTCCGGATGTGGTTCGGGGTCCAGAAACTCCGGGGCACCTCTAGGGGACATAACAAGGTTTGCACCCTTGGCCTGTAGGTTGCCCCGGAGGCTCAGGGGTCTCCAGATACCTTCTGGTGCAATAATTTGCCTCCTTATAGTTTGAAGATTGTTGACGGAAACAGTGAGGGACTAATATGTTTGCTAGTCCACACAGCAAAATTAGGTCCATGAAGTACTAAGGAGTTTAATTTAAACTCCAAAGGTTATCATCTACGTTGTAGAGAAGATTGATATCGAAGATATTGCGTGACGGAAGTGACCCCTAAAAATTGCTGATGTGAAGCAATTGCTTTGGTACCTGGTTCGTGCGTTTGACTGCAACCGAGAATAAAGAAGACAAAGAAAAGATGTAGTATTTTCTTTCGTAGTTCTTTTTCTCTTATTTGAGTTATAAGAGCACCATACTATTAAGAGGGGTTGAGTGTTTCAAAACTTATGTTTCTCTAGTGCTAAACCGAAACGTATGAGAGTTGAGAGAAATCTCTTCCAGCCTCGAAACATTACTTGCGAGTCAGATACGGTGATCTTGTGGACTGCGAGAGATATGTTTCGATAGAGGAGTGAGATTTGCTTGTTCCTCAAGTAAACTTATCGGGTGCGTTTGAAATAGGACCGTTGGAAACATGTAGGTTGGCCATTGGCTAGACGTCATGTCATGAATGGTCATTTTCCCCTCGGGATTGCTCTAGTTATAAATAGCCACCCCATTCCGACCGAGATGGTTGGCTGCTCCATGTGATTCTGATAGTTTGTCTGAGCACCCACTCACCGAGAGATTTGAGTTTAAAATACACTGAGAGAAAACCCCAGAGCTGAAAAACTAGATAGTGGTTTAGCATCATAGAGATATAAGTTTAGTATGCTCGACCTATTACTCTTAAGAGCTGCTAACTCTCTAGAAGGTTAGGCGTCAATGTCTTCAGCAACTAAGAGTCATTGGGGTTCACAAAGACAGTCTGTGAAGGTTTTGGAGATCGCCTGAAGTATCTACCTCGAGTAATCGACACAATTTGATGAACTTGTTCTCGAGGAGAACATGACGAAGAGAGTTTATCTTCTGTCTCAAATCACAAGTCCCTGCAACCAGATGTAGCTCTTTTGCAGAAGAGCGAACTAGTCTACCAAATACCTTGTCACCATTAAGCACCACTGGTTTCATCTTTACCCTGAAATATTTTGAGTTGTTCAATATCTGTTGTTGATGTCTACTACGCAACTTTATTCTTGTAGACTCGTGTTGGGCCTCCAAGCGCAGAGTTTTGTAGGACAGTAGCAATTTTTTCTCAAGTGGATGACCTAAGGTTTATCAATCCGTGGGAGGCGTAGGATGAAGATGGTCTCTCTCAAACAACCCTACAACCAAATACAAGAAATCTCTTGTGTCCCAAACACCCAATACAATGGAAAATTGTATAGGTGCACTAGTTCGGCGAAGAGATGGTGATAAAAGTGTAATATTGATGGTAGAAATATATTTTTATAATCTGAATAAATAAAAACAGCAAGGTAACAAATAGTAAACGAACACAAAAACGGTATTCCAATGCTTGAAAATGAGGCCTAGGGTCCGTACTTTCGCTAGTGCAACCTCTCAACAATGCTAATATAATTGGATCATATAACCATCCCTCAACGTGCAACGAAGAATCACTCCAAAGTCCTGAAAGGATCGAGAAGTGGTGTCTAGAGGGGGGTGAATAGACTCTAACCAAGAAAAGCTGCAGTTTTTAATTTCCTTTGGTTGATGTGGAGTTTTGGCACAAGTTTAAACATTCACAATACATATCAAGCAAGCATGGCAAGAGTATATGAGCAGCGGAAAGTAAAGCATGCAAGTTGCAAGAATGTAAAGGGATGAGATTGGAGTGTGCAAACGCAATTTGGAGACACGGAGATTTTTATCCGTGGTTCCGATAGGTGGTGCTATCGTACATCCACGTTGATGGAGACTTCAACCCACGAAGGGTAACGGTTGCGCGAGTCCACGGAGGGCTCCACCCACGAAGGGTCCACGAAGAAGCAACCTTGTCTATCCCACCATGGCCGTCGCCCACGAAGGACTTGCCTCACTAGGGTAGATCTTCATGAAGTAGGCGATCTCCTTGCCCTTACAAACTCCTTGGTTCAACTCCACAATCTTGGCGGAGGCTCCCAAGTGACACCTAGCCAATCTAGGAGACACCACTCTCCAAGAAGTAACAAATGGTGTGTTGATGATGAACTCCTTGCTCTTGTGCTTCAAATGATAGTCTCCCCAACACTCAACTGTCTCTCACTAGATTTGGATTTGGTGGAAAGATGATTTGAGTGGAAAGCAACTCGGGGAAGGCTAGAGATCAAGATTTATGTGGTTGGAATGGGATATCTTGACCTCAACACAAGTGTAGGTGGTTCTTTCTCAGAAAATATGTGTTGGAAGTGAAGGCATGTTCTGATGGCTCTCTCAACGAGTGAAGAGTGGGTGGAGGGGTATATATAGCCTCCACACAAAATCTAACCATTACACACAAATCACCAAACTCGGTGGGACCGAATCAGAGAACTCGGTCAGACCGATTTGGTTCATAATGTGACCGTTAGGTATTTTGGTGGGACCGACATGTCAACTCGGTGGGACCGATTTTGTTAGGGTTAGGGCATAACGTAATCTCGGTGAGACCTATTACACAAACTCGGTGAGACCGATTTTGGTAACAGACTAACAGAGAGTTGGTCAGGCAAACTCGGTGGGGCCGATTGCATATCTTGGTGGGACCGAAATTATTGCAATAGGCAACAGAGAGTTTGCAAGCCCATCCGGTGAGACCGAGATCCCATCGGTGAGACCGAATTGATTAGGCTTTCTGTCAGTGGCTATGTCAACTGAACTCGGTGGCGTCGGATAGAAAGTTTCGGTGAGTCCGAGTTTGACTTTTGGTTTAGGACATACGTGGATGTGAGAAAGTGGTTGAGGGCTTTGGAGCATATCACTAAGCACTTTGAGCAAGCAAGCCATTAAGCAACACCTCATCCCCTCTTAATAGTAGTGGCTTTCCTATGGACTCAATGTGATCTTGGATCACTAAAATAGAAAATGTAGAGTCCTGAGCTTTGAGCTTGAGCCAATCCTTTGTCCTCAGCATCTTGAAGGGGTTCCACATCCTCTAGTCCATGCCACTCCATTGTTGAACTTATCTGAAACATACTAGGTAGAAGTATTAGTCCAACAAGAGATATGTTGTCATTAATTACCAAAATCACCCAGGGAGCACTTGTGCTTTCAATCTCCCCCTTTTTGGTAATTGATGACAACATACATCAAAGTTTTAGATAAAGATATAGAGAATAGCAAGTAAAGCTTTGGAAAGACATATAACATGCATAGGCTCCCCCTACATGTATGCAATCATGTAAATATGGAACATAGGAGCATGTGAATGCATAAGCATGACATAGTAAGCCATGTGTTACATGTATCTTGGCTATATGCATCAGAGCAAATGATGTGAATATAGGAAATGTACCTTCATGCTCATGAGTCCTTCTTGCAAACAATATGTACAACAGCAAGAGATCCTCATACACATGACTGTGATGCATATACTTACCTTGTGGTCTTGAGTTGGCTTAGGAAGAAATGAACCTGAGTAAACAAGGTTAGATAACACAAATACACCTACTAGCTAGAGCAAACAAAAGAAACCATAAGGGTACCAAGACTGGGATGACATGTAGAGAGTGAGTACTGAGTACTCTATTGGATATAGACATGTCCCGAAAGGTAAAGAAGTGCAATGAATTCAAGGATTTCCTTCCCTTAGATGTCTTGCTCCCCCTGAATCTTGCATGGGATATTGGGAGAAGATAGGGAACAGAAAATCAGAGCAAAGAAAAGAAACAGAGCTAATGCAAACAATCAAATATGAACATGTCTTTCCCCTCTTGAAGACATGTGACTTCTCTCCTCTTGAACACCAAGCAGCTGGGGTTTCTTACACTCTCCCCCTGAGTGTGCTCTCCCCCTATAGAAATAATTAAGCTTTGATGTGATCTCTCTCTCCCCCTTTGACATCAATTTCCAAGAAGGGTCCTTCTGGGTTTTTGTCACAATGGGTTTGGTCCTTGAGGCACAAAGCAAAGTAGCAAGTCGAATGTGATGCTGGTAGAGGACAAGAATCATTGAGTGGAGCTGGAGCATAAAGAATGCAGGAACAAGTGGCAAGCTGTCTTTCCTATAGTGGAATCGGTGGCACCGAGTTGTGTGCTTCGGTTGTACCGAAAGAATTCGGTTGGACCGAAGGAAACACTTGTCACCTCAGCTCACTAGGCAATTAAGATCTCACAAGGATTTGCAAGGAATTAGCTGAAAGATTTGCAATGAATTTGATGCAGAGAATGCAGAACACAAAATAAACAGAAAAAGAATCTAGATGAAGTTTTTTTTGAAAGGGGAAACAAATATGCATGAGACAAATGTGCATGAGACAAATGCAAGAGCACAAGAGAAACACAAGAGAACTTCATCTAGAATTGGGCGGCGACAAAGTCACCTATGTTAGAGTATATTGACTTAGGAGTCAAGTGAGGGCACTTGATCATAGGTCATACTCATCGTTTAAGCTCAAAATGGGGTTACCATTTTTTGTTTAAGCATCTTGATGTATTCACATCTTGTTGAGTTGCTTTGACTCATGTCTTGGAGTAAAGCTTCTCTAAGATGGAATAACATACCTTGGGTGGTGGTGTTGATCTTGATCATGTAGTTGAACTTGTGTGGGTTGCTCATGGTTGATGTAGCTCATCAAGAGTTGGGAGCACCACTTGGAATTTGAGTTCATCTACCTACATGGGTTAGTTTTGCAAGGAAGATCACTTGTGTATCCAAAATGACAATCAACTTAATATAGAATTTGTCAAAGGATATGTTTGAAGGGTTTCGTGCTTCCTTGTCTTCATCCACCATTGTGTAGAGACTTGGTGATGTAGAAATTGCTCAAGATATGAGTGAGTTGCAATTTCATGGATGTAGATTCATCCAAGTACCTACAAGGGTTAGATAGCATGCAAGGGTGCAAGTATATCCAAGACATATAAATAGCATCATGAAGGAAATATCAAGGATTAGTCAAAGGCTCATGCCTTGCATGTATCCAAATGGAGTTCCTACTCCAAGTTTGAAGCATCAATGATGTTCATTTCTCCTCTCAAACGGCAAAAGACTTTCTCATCAGCGGTTTGGTGAATATATCCGCCAATTGCTTATCGGTACGAACATGCTTAAGATCAATGTCCCCTTTGGCAACGTGATCTCGAATGAAATGATGGCGAACCTCAATATGCTTAGTTCAAGAATGTTGCACGGGATTGTGAGCAATCTTGATAGCACTTTCATTGTCACAAAACAATGGACATGTTTCACATATATCCCATAATCTTTAAGAGTTTGGGTCATCCAAAGTAATTGAGCACAACATGAACCCGCGGCAATGTATTCCGCTTCGGCGGTGGATAAGGATACCGAGTTTTGTTTCTTGGAGGACCAAGACACAAGAGATCTACCAAGAAATTGACAAGTACCCGAAGTGGACTTTCTATCAACCTTGTCTCCAGCATAGTCCGAATTGGAGTAAGCAACAAGATCGAAAGAAGACCTCTTAGGATACCAAATGCCAAAATTTGGTGTGTGTATTAAGTATCTCACTATCCTTTCACAGCCTTAAGATGACACTCTTTAGGGGCCGCTTGATATCGTGCACACATGCACACACTTAACATAATATCGGGACGTGAGGCACATAGATATAACAATGAACCAATCATAGAGCGGTAAACTTTTTGATCAACCGGTTCACCGTCCTTAGTCAAGTCAAGATGTCCACTAGTAGGCATGGGTGTAGACATACCTTTGCATTCTTGCATATTGAACTTCTTGAATAAGTCCTTGGTGTACTTTGTTTGAGAGACAAAGGTACCTTCCTTAGTTTGCTTGATTTGCAAACCGAGAAAGAATTTGAGTTCACTCATCATAGACATCTCAAACTTCTCCGACATTAGCTTTCCAAACTTCTCACTAAAATGAGGGTTAGTCGAACCAAATATAATATCATCAACATAAATTTGGCACACAAATAGTTCTCCATTAACCCTTTTAGTAAAAAGAGTAGAATCTATTTTTCCAATTTCAAAGCCTTTTTCAATGAGGAACTTGGTCGAGCATTTATACCACGCTCTAGGAGCTTGTTTAAGACCATAAAGAGCTGTGTGAAGTTTGTAAACATGATTAGGTTTCTTAGGATTGACAAAGCCGGGAGGTTGCTTAACATAAACTTCCTCCTCAATTTCACCATTTAGAAAAGCACTTTTAATGTCCATTTGGTACAAGGTGATGTCATGGTGATTAGCATAAGCAAGTAAGATGCGAATGGACTCAAGTCTAGCAACGGGAGCATATGTCTCACCATAGTCCATATCTTCGACTTGAGTGTAGCCTTGGGCGACTAGGCGTGCTTTGTTGCGGACGACTTGACCATCTTCATCTTGCTTGTTGCGAAACACCCATTTGGTACCAATGATGTTGTGGTTTTTGTCGGGCTTCTCAACCAATGTCCACACTTGGTTTCTCTCAAAGTTGTGTAGCTCTTCATGCATAGCGTTTATCCAATCCGGATCTTCCAATGCTTCTTCAACCTTCATAGGTTCAATGCTAGAGATGAATGAATAATGTTCACAAAAGTTAGCCAAACGAGTTTTAGAGTGAGTGATTCTCCCGGTTTGGATATCATTGTAGATTTGCTCGACGGGATGGTCTTTGGCGATTCTTGCTCGAACTCGTGGGAGCTTTGGCTTGGCTCGGGGTAGAACATATTCTTCATCTTGTTCTTCTTCTTGGCCTTCTTCATTGTTGTCGTTGTCGTTCTCTTGTCGTGGTGGAGAAGGAGGTTGTTGATGTTCATCTTGGTGTGCTTCCTCGTTTTCTTCATCTGGGTGTGTCCCACTTGTGGATGCTTCCATATCAACTCTTGGTTCACCTTGTCGCGAGGTGGAAGCTTCCACTTGGACGGACAAGGTACTCTCCTTCACCTCCGTTGGACGAATCTTGCCAATAGAAAAGTCTTGGATTGCTTCCGAAGGGTCTTTGTCTCCTACATCAATTGGCGATTGCTCTACTTGCGAGCCGTTAGATTCATCAAACTTCACATCTACCGTCTCTTCAACCTTTCGGGTGAAATTGTTGTAGACACGGTAAGTGTGAGAGTTTGACCCATAACCAAGTAGGAAACCTTCATGAGATTTAGGAGCAAA
This sequence comes from Aegilops tauschii subsp. strangulata, assembly GCF_002575655.3. NCBI lineage: Eukaryota > Viridiplantae > Streptophyta > Magnoliopsida > Poales > Poaceae > Aegilops > Aegilops tauschii. Next base: position 310,830,429 of record NC_053036.3, read on the forward strand.
TTTAGAACGCCGATGCTTATCAAGAATGTAGCACTTTGAGCCGAATACTCGAAAGTATCCAACTTGGGGTTTGTTACCGGTGAGGAGCTCGTATGCCGTTTTGCCGAGTAGCTTGTGAAGATACAAGTGATTTGTTGCATGACAAGCTGTCTCAACCGCTTCCGCCCAAAAGTGTTTTGGAGTCTTGTACTCATCAAGCATCGTTCTTGCCATCTCAATAAGAGTCCAGTTCTTCCTCTCAACAACTCCATTTTGTTGAGGCGTGTACGTAGTCGAGAACTCGTGTGAAATCCCTTCTTCGTCAAGAAAGGTATCCACATTTGCGTTCTTGAACTCCGTTCCGTTATCATTCCGAACCTTCTTGATCTTCACGTCAAATTGATTTTGGGCCTTCCTAGCGAAGTTTTTGAAGATCTTTTGGACCTGCGATTTGTCATCAAGAAAGAACACCCACGTAAATCTTGAAAAATCATCAACTATGACTAGACCAAATGAGTTACCACCGAGACTCTTGTAGGCATTGGGACCAAAGAGATCCATGTGAAGTAGCTCGAGCGGTCTTCTCCTGGTCATGATGTTCTTCACGCGATGACTCCCTCCAACTTGTTTTCCTGCCTGACAAGCACTACAAAGTCTATCCTTGTCAAAAATGACATATTTTACTCCAAGGATATGATCACCTTTAATAAGCTTATCAAGATTTCGCATGCCCACATGACCTAGCATTCTATGCCACAACCAGCCTTTAGAAGATTTAGCAATTAAGCAAGTTCTAGGTTGAGCCTTTTTAGTGAAATCAACAATGTAAAGATCACCTCTACGTATACCGGTAAAGACCATTTTATGATTGTCTCTTCGAAACACTTGGCAATCCACTTCAGTAAATAGGACATTGAAACCGAAATCAGCAAGTCTAGATACTGAAAGTAAATTGTACCCAAGAGATTCAACGAGCATGACATTTTGTATGGAGCTATCATGTGAGATGGCCACCTTACCTAGGCCAACCACCTTACCCTTTGAGTTATCACCAAACGTGACATACTTTCGAGGGCCGTCGTTTTCAGCAAGCTCACGAAACATATCTTTGTCTCCGGTCATATGATCAGTACATCCACTATCAAGGACCCATTCCTTTCCTCCAGCCATGTAGCCGCGAAGATTTGCCATAAGACCAAAGTGTCTCATTGCATCATCAAGATCATAGTCACTATCATCATCCTCATCATAGTATCCATGTTCAACATCATCTTGTGATTGATCAACCCCTAGAGAGGGTAATTCATTAGATAAATGATCATTACAACAGTTATCTTTTTGAATTCTAATAGCTTCGGAAATGATATTGCTAATGATTCCAACATCTCCTTTGGCACGCATGAGATCACGAAGCTCAAATAGACAATCATCAAACTTAGGATCACTAGTACTCATCTTACTCAAGGCAATAGACTTGTGGAGAATTTCATCTAAGTTTTGCAAAGAATAATTTGGAAATCTTTCCTCAAGAAATCTCCATATAGTGTAGGCACACTCATGAGCAGGCAAACATCCAATCAAGTTTCTAGGCAAGCCTCTAGTGATAAGATTGACAGTTCTAAGGTTGCGAATCATGTCAAGATCCTCTTCGGGTGTAGGATGCAAAGGATCAATATGAGGTGCACAAGGGCTAGTAATGTACTTGTTCAAATGATATTCATTGAAAATCTCAAGCATTTCATTTTTCCACTCATAAAAGAACTCTCCATCAAGAATAGGCACTCTACGTCTAAGACTCCCCAATGTAGACACATCCATCTTCCTCCAAAGGTGTTTAGACCAAAGCAATGGAGACCAAAGCTCTGATACCAATTGAAAGGATCGAGAAGTGGTGTCTAGAGGGGGGTGAATAGACTCTAACCAAGAAAAGTTGCAGTTTTTAATTTCCTTTGGTTGATGTGGAGTTTTGGTACAAGTTTAAACATTCACAATACATATCAAGCAAGCATGACAAGAGTATATGAGCAGTGGAAAGTAAAGCATGCAAGTTGCAAGAATGTAAAGGGATGGGATTGGAGTGTGCAAACGCAATTTGGAGACACGGAGATTTTTATCCGTGGTTCCGATAGGTGGTGCTATCGTACATCCACGTTGATGGAGACTTCAACCCACGAAGGGTAACGGTTGCGCGAGTCCTCGGAGGGCTCCACCCGTGAAGGGTCCACGAAGAAGCAACCTTGTCTATCCCACCATGGCCGTCGCCCACGAAGGACTTGCCTCACTAGGGTAGATCTTCACGAAGTAGGCGATCTCCTTGCCCTTACAAACTCCTTGGTTCAACTCCACAATCTTGACGGAGGCTCCCAAGTGACACCTAGCCAATCTAGGAGACACCACTCTCCAAGAAGTAACAAATGGTGTGTTGATGATGAACTCCTTGCTCTTGTGCTTCAAATGATAGTCTCCCCAACACTCAACTCTCTCTCACAGGATTTGGATTTGGTGGAAAGAAGATTTGAGTGGAAAGCAACTTGGGGAAGGCTAGAGATCAAGATTTATGTGGTTGGAATGGGATATCTTCACCTCAACACAAGTGTAGGTGGTTCTTTCTCAAAAAACATGTGTTGGAAGTGTAGGCATGTTCTGATGGCTCTCTCAACGAGTGAAGAGTGGGTGGAGGGGTATATATAGCCTCCACACAAAATCTAACCGTTACACACAAATCACCAAACTCGGTGGGACCGAATCAGAGAACTCGGTCAGACCGATTTGGTTCATAATGTGACCGTTAGGTATTTCGGTGGGACCGACATGTCAACTCAGTGGGACCGATTTCGTTAGGGTTAGGGCATAACGTAATCTCGGTGAGACCAATTACACAAACTCGGTGAGACCGATTTTGGTAACAGACTAACAGAGAGTTGGTCAGGCAAACTCGGTGGGGCCGATTGCATATCTCGGTGGGATCGAAATTATTGCAATAGGCAACAGAGAGTTTGCAAGCCCATCTCGGTGAGACCGAGATCCCATCGGTGAGACCGAATTGATTAGGGTTTCTGGCAGTGGCTATGTCAACTGAACTCGGTGGCGCCAGATAGAAAGTTTCGGTGAGTCCGAGTTTGACTTTTGGTTTAGGACATATGTGGATGTGAGAAAGTGGTTGAGGGCTTTGGAGCATATCACTAAGCACTTTGAGCAAGCAAGCCATTAAGCAACACCTCATCCCCTCTTAATAGTATTGGCTTTCCTATGGACTCAATGTGATCTTGGATCACTAAAATAGAAAATGTAGAGTCCTGAGCTTTGAGCTTGAGCCAATCCTTTGTCCTCAGCATCTTGAAGGGGTTCCACATCCTCTAGTCCATGCCACTCCATTGTTGAACTTATCTGAAACATACTAGGTAGAAGTATTAGTCCAACAAGAGATATGTTGTCATTAATTACCAAAATCACCCATGGAGCACTTGTGTTTTCAAGTCCCTATCTATCGGAGAACATAACAATAAATTGTTTGTAGGGTACGAAACCACCTCAAAGCTATTCTTTCCGTTCGATCTATTCAAGAGTTCGTACTAAAATAACGCAAACCTATTATTTCCATTCGATCTATCCTAGAGTTCATACTAAAATAACACCAAAGCAAATTCATATTCATAATACTCAATCCAACACAAAGAACTTCAAAGAGTGCCCCATGATTTGTACCGGAGAACATAGACAAGAACGTCCATCAACCCCTATGCATAGATTACCCCAATGTCACCTCGGGAATCCGCGAGTTGAGTGCCAAAACATATATCAAGTGAATCAATACGATACCCCATTGGCACCATGAGTATTTGATACGTCTCCAACGTATCTATAATTTTTGTTTGTTCCATGCTATTATATTATCTGTTTTGGATGTTTAATGGGCTTTAATATACCTTTTTACATTATTTTTGGGACTAACCTATTAACCGAAGGCCCAGTGCAAATTGCTGTTTTTTTGGCTATTTCAGTGTTTCGCAGAAAAGGAATATCAAACGGAATCCAAACGGAATGAAACCTTCGCGAGGATCTTTTTTGGAACAAACGCAATCCAGGAGACTTGGAGTGGACGTCAAGGAAGTAGCGAGGAAGCCACGAGGCAGGAGGGCGCGCCCCAGGGGGTGGGCGCGCCCCCACCCTCGTGGGCCCCTCGCAGCTCCACCGACCTACTTCTTTCGCCTATATATACTCTTATAACCTGAAACCTTCGGGGAGAGCCACGAAACCTATTTTCCACCGCCGCAACCTTCTGTACCCGTGAGATCCCATCTTGGGGCCTTTTTCGGCACTCTGCCGGAGGGGGATTCGATCATGGAGGGCTTCTACATCAACACCATAGCCTCTCCGATGATGTGTGAGTAGTTTACCACAAACCTTCGGGTCCATAGTTATTAGCTAGATGACTTCTTCTCTCTCTTTGGATCTCAATACAAAGTTCTCCTCGATCTTCTTGGAGATCTATTTGACGTAACTCTTTTTGTGGTGTGTTTACCGAGATCCGATGAATTGTGGGTTTATGAACTTGATTATCTATGAATATTATTTGATTCTTCTCTGAATTCTTATATGCATGATTTGCTATCTTTGCAAGTCTCTTCGAATTATCAGTTGGTTTGGCCTACTAGATTGATCTCTCTTGCAATGGGAGAAGTGCTTAGCTTTGGGTTCAATCTTGCGGTGTCCTTTCCTAGTGACAGCAGGGGCAGCAAGGCACGTATTGTATTGTTGCCATCGAGGATAAAAAGATGGGGTTTATATCATATTGCTTGAGTTTATCCCTCTACATCATGTCATCTTGCCTAATGCGTTACTCCGTTCTTATGAACTTAATACTCTAGATGCATGCTGGATAGCGGTCGATGTGTGGAGTAATAGTAGTAGATGCAGAATCATTTCGGTCTACTTGACACGGAGGTGATGCCTATATTCATGATCATTTCCTTAGATATCATCATAAAAGTGATTGATGTGTCCCCTATTAAATCTTTGTTTTCCAATATGAATCTTGATAAAGATGGGACTGGA